>NC_139460.1:323645000-324172500 GCF_057233095.1 Heloderma suspectum | reverse complement strand
GTCAATGCAGGGGCTGAGGCACACAGCAGCTATACCACCGAGAACCTGACTTGAGGAAAACAATCGGACTTCAGGCAGGCTCAGGAAATCCAGTTTTTCCGTGATAAGCTCCGGGGTGGCTGCTGGACGGCCACGACGTCATGTATCCCGAACGACCTCAGCACGCAGCCGGCTCGGAGTACATCGCAGGTGGAGACGCCCCATAGGATACCATTCAGGGAGAGAGAAGGAGCTTCAAGGGTTCGATTTGGCTGGGGGAGGCGTAAGCACTCCTTCCCCCCACTCCTTCTCCGGGGCACAGCACCCCACCAGATGGTGCTTTGCCACAGAGAAGGGGCCTTCGGAGCTCCATTCCACACAGCTACTTGTCCCACAGCGTAGGAATGAGCAAAGTCCACAACAGCAAAGAGGCAAAGCTATTTGTCTTCTGCAACTCTCCACAGCCTTCCAGTGTTATGTGGTGCAGAAAATGTGCGTCCTTTTCAAACAAAACAGCTACGGTTCTAGTGCTCATGGAAATGTGGAGGGGGGGGTTAAAATGCCCTGCTGGTGTCTCCAAAAGCCGCCCTGTGCCCAGGTGGCCATGCTCCTGCCCAGCCACCTGCTGCCCTTTTCTCAGTCATAGATACGGCTTCTTCCCTTTCCTGTACATCACTGCTATACCTCCTTTACTATACTGCTCTCGTAAGACCATCCCCACATTCAGCACTTTATTTTTCAAAGAAAACAAAATAGTGTAAAAATCCAGTTACACAGTTCAAGTTAAGCAAGTCTATTTTAAAAAAAAACATTTCACATACCTTTTTCTTAAATGAACATACAAATGCAGTATTGCTATTTGTTTCTTTAGCACCATGGATGCTCATGATGCTTTGCAGACCAAAATAAGTGCCATCTTTATTTAGGTTCAAAAGAGAGGTTTTGTGTTTGGGGGCTCAAACCTCACCTCTGCTTTGTACCTAGATTCTTGGGCAAGTTACTTTCCTTATAGTCTCACCAGTTTGCCTTCTGACAAATGAATGTTTTGTAGCCAGCTATGCTCATCTATAGGAATTGGGCCCAGCTCCTCCGCAGAAGCAGCCCAAGAAGACTTGGGAACTGATTTGGAGTCAGACTTGGAAGGCCTCCCAAAAAGCACTGTCTTCAGGAGGTGCCGGAAGCAACACACTGCTGACCTCCTAAGGAAGGGAATTCCACAGGAAGGGGGCCACCACACTGAAGGCTCTTTTCCTGGTGGACTCCAGTTGGGCCATGGGTCCATGTGGAACCACCAGGAGCAAGCCCTCTGATGACTTCAGTGACCGGGCAGGTTGGTAAGGAAGGAGGCACTCTCTCCGGTATCGTGGTCCCAAGTTGTTTAGGGCTTTGTATACTGGTTCCAAAACCTTAAACCTGGCCCGATAGTGAATGGGCAGCCAGTGTAGTTCCCTGCATCCCCTCCATGCTGAAAAGGAGCAGCTCCTGACAACAGCCAAACTGCTGTGTGCTGCACTAGCTCCAGCTTCCAGACCAGCCTCAAGGGCAGCCCCACATAGACCGCGTTGCAGTAATCCAGTCTTCAGGTTACTAATGCCTGTACCACCATGGCCAAGCTATCCCTGTCCATAACTGGAGAACCAGACAAAGCTGGTAAAAGGCACCCCGTGCCGCCACAGCCACGTGGGCGTCCAGCAGCAGTGATAGATCTAGGAGAATCCCCAGACTACGACCCTGATCTTTCAGAGGGAGTTAGGGGTAAGGGATCCAAGAGCTAGATGTCGGATCAGGAGGGAGGAGCAACTCCAAGTCATGAGGTGCTCTAAAAAGCTGTTGTCCTGGGAGAAGTCCCTCTGGGAATACACACCCTAAGGGCAGGACTTAGAGAGCCACTCAGGCTGCGCTAAGATGGCTAGTGGCAGCTTCGTCGCAACTTTCTACCATGGTGCATTAACCAAAGATACCTCCCTGCGGACTAATAATATGATATTATGCAAAGCTGACTGGAGAACTTAGCTCCGCGTTGTTGTTTGTGGATTCCAATCACAACCCGAGGCCCTGTTGATCTGGTTGTGACTTGCATAATAAAAGCAATTGACTGTAAAATTGTCTTGAGTGTGTAGCTACAAAAGAGACTAGAGGCTTGGCATTTGACATCATCATGGTAGCCATTTTATGAATGGGCAAGCTACCCATGGCAGCCATTTTCCAAGAGTGCCCACGGCAGGCTCTCAAAATTCCAAATGTGCCCACCAACCCAAAAAGGTTGGGAACCCCTGATGGATATGTGCTAACACACTTACAAGTGCTGAGTCCATGAAGCCTGACAGGCAGAAGAAAGATCCTTCTCTTCTCATCAAGCATTCTGGCTTCTACATTGACCAGCCAGATGATGCTGTCTTGGGAAGCTAACAAACAAGGCATGATGGAAATAGCCATCACTTGTCATGTGCCCCCTGCCACAGCCCCTGGTCATCAGATGCATTACCTCTGATCCCTCTGTTTGCAGCAGTCATGGCTAATCGCCACTAACAGATCAGTACGCCATATATTCACAAAATCTATTCACAGCGCTGAACAGCTATGTGGCGCAAATCCCCAAATACAAACATTTCTGCCTTTGGGAAGGATAAGGGCAGTCTCTCAGCTGCCTCTCAAATAACGGTAACTCAACCACCCACCCCGTTTGTACACGTTTGCTTGATAGAGATGCACTGCACTGCACCTGTCAGTAGCATTGCCATATTACAGAAGCACAATTGAAATTCTCTTCATCTTCTAGCCCTGCTCACTAATTGGTATCATTTTTTTACTTTGATGTTAGTTAAATATCTGTCTTCAAAGGCGGCTTGTCAATCTCTTCTCGTACAGCTATAATCTTTCCAGCCGCTGTTATTCCGCCCACTCTGTTTTCTCTGCAAACGTTTCGATTTCTGCATCTTTTCGGAAGTGAAACATGCTGCAAACGTTACTCATTCATCTCTTTGTGGGGCCGGGGCATCTTTGCCAGTGGAAGTTTCTACCTCTAGGACTGAGAAAGCTGGGGTTGTGCCATGTCCACAATCAGGTGACACAAAGTCAAGGACACGAGCTCAGCATATTACTGGGATGACAGGGTATACAGATCAATTGGAGTGAAAAACAGAACATGCATGCACACAAAGAAAAGATGTCCTGCAGCTGTTGATTGATTGATTGATTGATTTTATTAAATTATTAATCTCCCATCTGGCTGGTCACCCAGCCACTCTGGGCAATGTACAATACTAAAAACAAGCGGCCCCAAAAAATACCCTAACCCACCCCAAATGCCTGCCTGAACAACTATGTTTTTAATGCACGGCGGAAGCTCATTAAAGAGGTAGCATGATGGAGTTCCTTAGGGAGGGAGTACCACAGAGTGGGGGCCATCACAGAGAAGGCCCCCTCCCTCGTCCTCACCAGCCTAGCTGTCCTGGCTGATGGGACAGAGAGAAGGCCATCCGAGGCTGATCTTGTTAAGCAGCCTGTCTGGTGTTGCTGGAGGCGCTCCTTGAGATAGGCTGGGCTGGAACCATATAGGGTTTTAAAGGTCAAAACCAACACCTTGAATTTGGCCCGGAAAACAACTGGTAACCAGTGCAACTCCTTCAGCACTGCAGTGATGTGATCATGCTGGCGGCTGCCTTTAATCAGGTAAAGTAGTGCTTTTCCAACTGTTCTCAGACACCAAAAGCAGCAGTTGTGCTCCAAATTTCCCCTCTGCCTTTCCTTTCTTTCTTTCTTTCTTTTTATTTATCTATTATTAAATGTATTAATCGCCCATCTGGCTGGTCACCCAGCCACTCTAGGCGATGTACAACATATAATAAAACAGTTTAAAACAATAGAATTCTACAATAAAAACATTTTCTAAAATACCCTAACCCACCCCAAATGCCTGCCTGAACAACCACGTTTTTAATGCACAGCGGACGCTCATTAAAGAGGGGGCATGATGGAGTTCCCTAGGGAGGGAGTTCCACAGAGTGGGGGCCACCACAGAAAAGGCCCTCTCCCTTGTCCTCACCAGTCTAGCTGTCCTGGCTGATGGGACAGAGAGAAGGCCATCCGAGGCTGATCTTGTTAAGCAGCCTGTCTGGTGTTGCTGGAGGCGCTCCTTAAGATAGGCTGGGCCGGAACCATATAGGGTTTTAAAGGTCAAAACCAACACCTTGAATTTGGCCTGGAAAACAACTGTTTTTTTTCTTTCTTTCTTTCCTTCTTTCTTTCCTTCCTTCCTCCCTTCCTTTGTTCCCAAACTTTGTATCAAACATGGCCTTCAAGGGAGCCTACAAAGTCAAGGCAGCCTACATAAACAATTGCAAAATCAATTAACAAACGAAACAGCTGCTAAAAGCAATTAAAATAATGTAATGCTACTCAAGCCAAGGAGTTGGGGAAAAACAGAACCATACCACCCAAGATGTAAAGTAATGAAATGAGCCAGCAGCACTAGCTACCGAAGGCTCAGGCAAATGGGTATTGCTCCTAAAAGACAACAAAGATGGCAGACAACAAAGATGGCACCACGTGAACGTGCCTCAGGAGGGAATTCCACCACAGAAACTGCCTTTACCGGCAAAGGCAGGGGCATCTGGGAAAGGGCCTCAGATGTGGATCTCAAGTGGTGATGGCAGGTGGAGGAAGGGAGACCTTCAGATACCCCCAGCCCCCTCCTTTCGCTGTAACATGTAGTTATGAAAACACGTGACGGCACACCATTAGGTCATGTTTCCCCAGGCCTACTCCACTTCATTGCCTGTTGTATGGTCAGGAGGCGAGGAAACATATAAAGTGATGATATTATATTACACTTTTCCATAGCTATGCAGTACTCCAAGAAGACAGACACACTCAACGTGAGGCTTCCATTCTGGGCAGCATCCCTGTGTTTGTGATTATATCTCATTCCACCCTGATCCTCAAGGCTAAGTGAAGATTTGAACCCAGATCTCCTCGGTCGAAGTCCAACACTTTGTCCGATATTGCACCAGACAAGGTGGTAGTAAAATATATTTCACCCTACAGGTAATCCGGGGACATGTTCCAACTCTTTTGTTTGTTGATGATTTTCTGCTGTGCATTCTGTTCATGCTGGTGTACACCAACCACTCCGATTAGAATGCAGAACAGACATCGTTCCAGCCCAAGGCTCAAATTAGTTCGATGGGGGGGCTAGTGGGGTCTTTAATAAAATCCACAAGCTGGACCCTCTGACTGCCCCCACCATTTTAGTCAAATTATGTCCCCCCAAGCCGTCTCAAAAGACTGGCTAGGGCTCTCCCCCATGGCCCCACCCCTCCGTGGTTCGAGCTTTCAGCCAGAGCTTAGCAGATGACTGTCAGGATGCAAAAGCCCCTGCTTTTGTCATTCCAGGGAGTCTCACAGAGAGAGGCCACATACACAGTGAAGACCCCAGAACCCTCTAGGGAAGAACTTTCTGGGAGTGTGGATTTTGCACCGGGGGGGGGGACCTCACTGTACAAAGAACTACAAATTTTACTTTTTATTTATTTATTGCATTTATATACCATCTTTTTTCCTCCAAGGAACCAAGGCGGCTGACATTATCCTCCTCCTCTCCATTTTATCCTCACAACAACAACCCTGTGAGGTGGGTTGGGTGAGAGTCTGTCACTGGCCCAAAGTCACCCAGTGAGCTTCCATGGCCGAGTGGGGACTAGAACCCAGATCTCCCGGCTCCCAGTCCAACACTCTAAACACTACACCACGCTGGCTCTCGCAGCACTGCTCGTCCTCCTGAACTTTCAGGTTTGTTTTTTGGGGTATTTTCCAGTTTGGGAGAAAAAGTGGACAGGCGGGGGATACCAAGAAGCATGATGGTATTATAGCTCCTGTAGGTTCGTTACTCTCGATGAATGGGCAGATAATAATAATTCAGCTTTATTAACTGAAGCCCTGGGTTGGCAAAGCAAAATTTATCCATTGACTCTAGAGCTGTGCACAAATGGCCTCTTGAAATTCTCCACCTTACGTGTGGGCAGAGAAATTTGGGAGCCAATTTCACTGAATGTCTCCAGAGGGAGGAGAAATTCTCAACCGTTTCTCCCAGCTAGGGCTTTGCATTGGCAGGGCTTGTAGCACAGCTTCTTTCTTTTTTGGTAAGGGGTTTGGGGGTTTTCATGCTGCAACAGCATCAACTGTCTTGGCAGGCCGGCCCCCAGTTTGCGCCCACCACAGTGCAGGTGGGGGCAAAGCTGTATCCCGCTCCAGGGATGAGGCATAATTCGTGCTTTGCCAAAATCTGCCCTCCAATTTCCTGAAAGTTTTCTCCCCCACTGAAAGAGGCTTCCATTGTTCTGCCTCATTCAGGACATCTTATAATTTCTGTTTGTGGTGTTTTTGAGCGTCCCTAATCACAGCCAGCCACCCAGGCTGCCTGCACGTTCTGATCTGGAAAAGCCCTACGGGAGGAATTGCCTCGTTGTGCCTTAAATTGGGCTTTAGTTGAAGTGTAGGAAGCTGAGGAAGCTACAGGAGGCCAGAAAGATGACTGCACAATGAAAGACAGGACACTGATGCTCGCTCCTTGGCCACCGCTTAAGTAAAGTAAGCCCAAGAAATCCAAGCCCAACCCGTGAGAATTTCTCTGAATTTCTTCACCATTGAATTTCTTTTCAGAAGGAATTTCTCTTCTATCAAACTGAATGAGAATGGTTGAAAAAACGTGGGAGAAATCTTCGGCACAGCACTAATTGACTCCAAGGGCCACTGAAACATAGGGCATGACGGCTATTTGCGTGGACCCATGATAATAATAGAAAAATGGGTAAAGGTTGACGCAATGCATACAAAATGCACAGGTTAGAATACAAAAATGGGTACGTGAGGGAAAATACCACACCCAAAAGCCACGTGTTAGGGGAAATCATTCACAAACACTGGAGTTGATAGAAGGAAATTTGTACACATTTTCATGTAGACTTAAAAAAAAAATTACAAACTGATGTAGAAACAGAATGGAAAGAACTTATGTGTGATTGAATGTGAAAATTATAGAATGCAAAATGGACAGATTGGTCCATCCCTGTTCTGGAGAAGGAGTGGCAACTCTGCCATCTCACATGAACATGAATTTGAAAAGGGATGCCGTTCAGAAAATAGGGACTGTCTCTGATAAATAGGCACAGCCAGTGGAGGCTAGTGGCTCCGATGTCTGTGTCCAAGATGCACCCTTGGAGAGCTCCCTTAGAGTTCTGACTGGTTCTGACTGAAACCCGGTGCCGATTCACCACCCCACTGACATCGGAACCACCGGCCTCCACTGGGAACAGGTGGTATTGCTATGTGGGTAAGGATGGAACCATTGTTGGCAATTGTTATGCCAGCTTTCCCCAACTTGGCGCCCTCCAGATGTGTTGGACTGTAAGTCCCATCATTCCTAGCCAGGCTAGGGATGATTGGCAATTGGAATCTGCCACAGAGGAAAAAGGCGAGTACGGGGAGACATGAGGAAGGTGTATGAAATTATGCATGGTGTGGAGAAAGTGGATTGGGATACATTTTTCTCCCTTTTCCCATAATACTTGAACCCGGGGTCAACCTGTGAAGCTGATTGGTGGGAGATTCAGGACAGATAAAAGGAAGTCCTTCTTTACACAGGGCACAGTTAAATATATGGAACTCACTTCCATAAGATGTAGCGAAAAAAGCCAGCTTGGATGGCTTTAAAAGGGGATTGGGCAAATTCCTGGAGGAGAAGGACTTGCTGGCTGGGAATGATGGGACTCGCAGTCCAGCACATCTGGAAGGCACCATGTTGGGGAAGGCTGTGTCCTGTGCACCACAGTTCTCCCAGCAGTGAGCTTTGGGGGGTTCCAGTGCCTGCCGTGGGTTGGTTTCCTTTGGAAGGAGGCCACAGGAGGCTTGGCGTTTCATGACGTTCACATCAGAGGCGGAGGCCCGCAGCATTAAAGGCCCCGGCAGAGGCTGGCGGCGCCGATGTCAGCAGGGCGGTGAATCCGCTCCGGGTTTCAGTCAGAACCACTGAGAACCCTAAAGGAGCTCTCCAAGGTGCTTCCATACTTTGGAAAGCTGCTTTCAAGTTCTGACTGGTTCTGACCGAAACGCGGAGTGGATTCACCGCCCCACTGACATCGGCGCCACCAGTCTCCACTGGACCACCATGTGCTGTCCCCATGGAGGCAGTGCACAAACAGACCTGGCCGGCACCAGGAGGAGCAGCTGAGTCCCCCACATGCCCACTGGCCGGAGACAGTAGCTGGGATCCCCCTGCACATCGCTCGCCCCAGCGGCACACAGGGACATCCCTGCTATTCTCTCTAATCACAGCCAGTGTGGTGTAGTGGTTAGAGTGTTGGACTGGGAGCTGGGAGATCCGGGTTCTAGTCCCCACTCGGCCATGGAAGCTCACTGGGAGACTTTGGGCCAGCCACTGACTCTCAGCCTAACCGACCTCACAGGGTTGTTGTGGGGATAAAATGGAGAGGAGGAGGATTATGTAAGCCGCCTTGGGTTCCTTGCAAGAGGAAACAAGGCAGGATATAAATGTAATAATAAATAATAAATGGAAGCAGCAGAGAGTCCTTCAGGGCACGGGGCTGGGAGGCCAATCCCTGTCTCCTGGAGGAATGCAAGAGGCTCCACGGGCCAGGAGGGCCTCTCTCATGCGGTCCTTTTTCTTCCATGTCTGGTTTCACACAATCGCTGCCAGGGAAAACCCCACCTAGGTGAGCCCTTAATACAGCCTCCCCCAACCTGGTCTCCTCCAGATGTGTTGGACTCCAACTCTCCTCATCCACAGCCAGCATGGGAAGGTGGCTTTAGAGAAACAGGAGGGTTCACATTCATTCAAGCAGGTCTCTGTGCTGTCTGCAGAGTCAATGAGTGTGCAGTGGCCCCAGGAGGCACAGACTCCGAATTTATTCAGACACACGCCTTGGAGACAAGGGGGAGAGTGCAGAAGCGGGACGGAGGATGTCCACCTGGCCAATTACAGTACAGGAACCAGGCACAGGGCAGAAAGAGATGCAGCGAACCTTCTCGGAGAGGCGTACGCAGTTCAAGGCCGAGGAACGGTCCAGGGGTTACGATGGTGTTCCAGCAGTCTTTGAAAGAGAGTTCCTTGTGGTCGTGCAATCAAAGGCCCCTCTGTAATTAAATGATTGACTGATCACTTAGGAGATCAAAGGGTTGTCGCAAGGGGCTCCGCGAAATTGTCCAAGGTGGAATCGCACCCGGGAACAATCTCCTTCAGACAAGGATCCTGTAGCCATCAGGGGCCAATTATCTGCGTCAGTGTTATGGGTGCTTCGGGGACACTCGTGGTTGGTTGATCTTGCCAAAGCAATGGCAGGACATACATGGCCCCTTGAACGGCCGGGGAGAAACACAGTTAGCATTAATGCTGCATAATGCACTGTCATTACATGGGAAACTGGCCCAGAAACATTCTAATATCGATGGCCAAGCTGACAAGAACAAAAAAGAAACGGTACATCAGAGCCAGGCGACACAAGTGAGACCTGCAACAAAATACTGTAGTGTGTCCCGACTTCCCAGCAGAAGTACTCCAGTGCAGGATTCCAGCCAGCCATATCTTTGCTGAGAATATGGTAAGTTGTACGCCGCTCAGGTGGGGATTTTCTTTCCAGTTGACACCCAATGTTCTGTGGCTACTGATCACGCTCAACCCTCACTGAGATGTTTGGGAGGGGGTGCCCCCTTAGGCTTTAAAAAAATGTTAATACTTCTGCATGCTCCGGGGTTCATCAGAGCAAGTTCATACTTTGCTTCTGGGGTGTCAAACATGCAGCCCACTCTGGGTCCAATCCAGCGTGCAAAGGTTTCCTTCCCACACCTGCCTCCGCCACAGAAGAGGAAGCTCTGATCTTGTCCCCAGTCAGATGAAGCTCGCCGCCCACATGGGGACAGCAAGCAGTGAGTAAAGGGGGTGCCTGACTTAGTCCGTGCAGGGACTCCAGGCGCCAGCTGAGTCCCTTTCTCCATGCGGAGACAGAAAGAAATGGAACTCCGTGCCTCTCTCAGCATGAGAAAGGCAAAATGGGCAGGTGCAAATGACATCATGGGAGGGGAGGGGCTTTGGAAGCGAGGGCCCGCCCTCTGATGTCATCACATCGTCCAGCCTGCTGGGTTGGTCAGGGGAGCAATGCAGCTGTTTGGACCCAAAACAGTTGGGCGCCCTTGCCTATCCGTTCATTTAAAACATGTGTGTCCTGCCTTATCTCCAAAAGAGTGCTAAGCGGCTCACAACAAGGAAATAAGTCAACAATTAAAAATGTCATAAAATAGAACACCAAAGCAGCAGGACAAAAACACAACACGCAGCAATTTTAAAAAATATTAAGAACTAGTGAGTGATTAAAACAGCAACTTCCAACGACACCCTGAAGGTCTTCTCCAGCATTCAGAGGGTCATTCCTGAGGAAGTGACACGGGCTTCCCAGTGGAGGCTGGTGGCTCCGATGTCAGTGGGGTGGTAAGTCCACTCCGGGTTTCAGTCAGAACTCTAAAGGACTTTGGAGAGGTCCTGTAGAGTTCTGACTGGTTCTGACTGAAACCCGGAGCAGATTCAGCGCTCCACTGACGTCGGAGCCACCAGCTTCCACTCGGGCTGCCCGTGGCCTGGCGTTCCAGAGCCTCCGGTACGTCCGTCTCCCTCGTCCCAGCCAGACGGATCCCAGATTGTTGGAACAAGCAAGAGGGAGGTCTCTGGTGTCAATCTCAGTGGTAACTCCAAGCATGCCTGACTATTGGCCCTGCTATCTGGGGCTGATGGGAGTTGAAGTCCAAAGTATCTGGGCGGCACCAGGTTGGGGAAGGCCGCTTTCTCATTTTAAGGAAAGGGATGGTTAGCTCAGGGGTAGAGCAGTTGCTTTGTATGCAGCCCAGAGCAGTCCCTGGGGTCTCCAGTGGAAAAGAAGAAGCATCAAGTAGCAGGTGAAGAGCAAGTCCCAGTCCACAGGCAAACCCGGGCTCGAGGGACCAACAGCGTGACTCTGTATTTTGCAGCTTCATATGTTCTGAGTACAGCAAAGATAAATTGGTTGAAGTTCTCCCCTCTCCTTTGAAACACCCTCCTCACCACTGCCAGCCCTCTGCAGCTACATACAGATGAAGTCATTTCAGAGCAGGGAACGGGGCAGTGGGAAATCACAATAAACTTTTTTTTAAGCAAGAAAAAATGAAGCGAAGTTTAACCCCAAAAAAACCTTTTGCAAATATAACAGAGAGGTTTCACAGTGTATTAGGTAACTCATGTAAGAAAAGCCTTGCTTTGTTAGACCTCTAAACAACATTGTAAAAAGTGTGTGTGGTGGTGGTGGGGATACACAGTGGCTAGATAAGATAGTCAGGGCCTTTTCAACAGTGGCACCAAAACTGTGGCTCTCTCGTCCTCCTTGGGACAGTCCATCGGGCTCCTTCCTCTCTCTCATGCAAGCAGGCACTTCAAGCACGTTTGTTTAATTAGGGCATAATCCTATGCATATTTAGACAGAAAAAAGTCCTACACCTTCAGCTTCCCCCCGGGGCAGTGCTTGCTGGAGAATCCTGAGCGCTGTAGGACTTTTTTCTGTCTAAACATGCATAGGACTGCACCTGTAATTAATTATTTCAAGGTGATTTTTATGCTGCCTTTAAGAGAAGAACCCTTAAACAGGCATATATGATTCTGCGGTTTGCTGCATCTCTTGCTGTGATGAATTTTATAATGTAAGGGCTTTGTAACAGATGCCTTGTAATGTTACCATCTTCTTTCAATTGCACTTTTGGTGACTGATGTGTGTGCATGAATGTCATATGCTTTTAGATTTCTTGTAAGCTGCTTTCACTATTTTTTTAATCAGAAAAATTGTTGTTTTTTAATTAAGTTTAAAAAATGTGAGCCTGCAGTCTGAAGGGTAGTCTTCTTTTAGCATTTTCACAGGGAGGCTTAACTCCCCTTGCACTGAACCATCCACCTGCAACAGAAAGGAAGGTGGAGGGGAGGCCTTCGTCATGCAAATGAGCATCTTGCCCAAGGCAGTGTTCACAAGCCCACTGACTCGCTTTCAAAATGCCCAGTGCCTCTACCTGTATAATGTGTTTATTATAGATCCTGGGAGGTTCAGGGCTGAGGCCTTGAAGCAGTGATAAACGTCTAAAGAAGGAAGGGGATGCGAGCAGCTGGCGCCCTCCAGTGGCCCAGCACACTCTGCTCTCCAGCTGGGCATTTCCTGGACAGCAACCCCTAACTTTTCTCCCATGTCCTCCCGCTTCCAACGCCAGGCCTGCCAGGAGGACCCCTCTTTCAGCTCAGGGGATAGAAGGCAGGGCTAGCCTGGTGCGGAGTCTCAGCAGACAAATCGCGCCAGCCGTAACTGACAGAAGACGAGCCGCTTTGGCAGGTCGGCATGTTCGCAGGGAGCACGTTTGCCAGGGGCTCCGAGGCCCATCCTGGGGCTTCCAGATGTTGTTGGACAACCACCAGAGACGGTTCTATATTTGGGACGAATGGGGCAGCGACCGTCTGCCTCTCCCCCACCAGCCTGTGGCAGAGAAATCCCCCCCACAAGCAGGTACATTTGCTCCAATGCATGGCATGCAGATGCCAACTGCCACGCATGATCTTCTCTGACAACCTCAGCAGGATATTGAGCAGCTGCTCTGCCCTCCGCCCCACCAGCCCCAATGTGCCCCAGCCGCCGCCGACTACCCCACCAATCAACCCTGAACATCGGCCCAACTATATCTGAAGAAGCATCCTATCCTTCAAATAACCTGATCCAAAACCGTTACAGGTTGGAAAAACATTAAGAACTTCAGAACATCAGAAGAGCCCTGCTGGATCAGACCAAGGTCCATCTAGTCCAGCATTCTGTTCACACAGTGGCCAACCAGCTGTCGACCGACCGGGAACCCACAAGCAGGGCATGAGCACAACAGCACTCTGGTGGCTGTGTTTTGTACAGAAGGAGTGTCGAATCTCTTTCCCCCGGAAGGCCAAATTCCATTTCGGAGAAGCATTCAGGGGCTGCGTCCCAGTGGTGGGCGTGGCCAAAGACAAAGGGGGCCAGGCCAGAGGCAAAGGGGCGGGGCCAAAGATACCAGAATGTTTTAGCTTGAAGCTTTTCCTGCTGGTAACAAAGCACCAGGAGAGGCATCACAACCTTTTTCGAAAGGGGGGAAATGGCACAAAAGCCAGGAAACCCCCAAACAGTCCGTAGTTGATGGAAAGGGGGTGGAGCACTCTGGGGAAAACCAGAGGGCTGGATTTGGGGGCCCCAGGCTGGCCAGCTGCGGTTCTTCAGTCCTGTTGTACAAGTTGAAATGTTCAGAGTGTCTTTAAAGGCAGCGCAAGAAAGGTTCAGATTACAGGCGCAACCCTACACATGTTCAGACAGAAAAAAAGTCCTGCAGCTCCCACCATGCGCCAGTCAGCATGGGTGGCTGGGGCATTCCGGGCGTCATAAGCCCTTTTTCTGCCTAAACATGCGTAGGATTGCACGCCAAGGATTCTTCCCCTGGGCTTATCCACAGGGATGGGTGGCTACCCCCGAAGCTGCCCACTTACCTCCCCAAGCCTCTTTAGATGGCTGGTTGGCTGATGTAGCCACAGTTGGCAGTGCGGAGCAGGCAATCCGAGGGGAAGAGCCAGCCCCACCCTAGCCCCACGCCCGTCCCAGCCCACCCACAGTGCCCCGTGATGCACCCAGCTCCCTGCTCATGCTCATGTTCCGTGGTTGCATCTCCACCTCCCACCTTCGTCTCCTCGTCAGATGATACGGACGGGGGACCCGCAAGAAACGGCTGCCGTCGTTCCTCCTCACCCTGGGCCTGCTCTCATTTCAGGTTCCTGACAGCCAGCCAGCCAGCCAGCCCTCCTCCAGGAGAAGTCAGGGAGGGAAACTTGCAGCCCTCCAGCTGTCACTAGATTGTGGCTCCCATCAGTCCCAGCCAGCACAGCCAATGGTGAGGGATGATGGGAGCTGTAGTCCAAAAACAGCTGGGAGCGCCACATGTTCCCCATCCCTGTTAGAAGTTGTAAGAAGCTCAGGCAGGGCGTCCCCTCCCGTCCCACTCTGCCCACCCTGTTTTTCTGTTCATCTTTTCTTACTAACCCTTAATTTTTGTGAACTGAGCTTCAGCTACTGGGCAGTACAGAAATATAATTAAATAAATAAATATTCCATGGCTAATGAGCATATTCAATCCTCTTTGGGTGTTGGGGGGGGGGTCTCCCACCATGTGTGTGTGTGTGCACCCCCACGCACTTTTTAAAACATGTTTGGAACTTCTGCCAACTTTGGGGTTCCCAGTCCCACCAGGCAAGTGGACACCTTCCTTTTGTTTCTCGGCAGGCCCGTTTTGTCTCCAGTCCAATCGTCGCTCACCACCTGACGTGGCTATTAGCGGGATCGAGACCAGTTCTGTGTTGTTCTGGAGAAGGCTATATCTGACGACTGTCAAGAAACGACAAGGTCATATTTAGGATGCAAACCTCACACCTGAATACCACTATACATGAGAATCCAAAGTAGATGTTGCGGGGGAAAGGCGCCCCTCGGTTGCGCAGGCACAAATCTGTGGCCAGGAGCTAAAGTAGAGGCCGGGAAAATTGTCTCTGAACTGGGTGAAATTGCGCAAATAGCCGCATTTATCCTTAGCAAGAGAGAAGCAGTGAAAGGTTTCACATTGCACCTGGGGGGAACCTGTATTTCACAGGAAATGCCATTCACTGCCGCTGATCCCTTCTCTCCATCTGCAAAAGAATGGAAGTAAGATGAAATAATTTCATTCCCTCTCTGCTCTGGGCAGACGCGGCTGTTGATTTTGCAGTCTGACTCGTTTTTTTCCAAACTCCCATTGTTTTTCTTTGTTGGTTGGCAAATGTTAATGGATTCTTTGAAAACTGGATTAGTCTGCTAATTGTATACATTTAGTAAACAAATATCATTACAGACCAGTCTTCCCCAACCTGGTGCCTTGCAGATGTGTTGGACTACAACTCCCAGAATCCACCAGCCACCATAGCTGCCTGGGGGATTCTGGGAGTTGTAGTCCAACATGTCTGCAGGGCACCAGGTTGGGGAAGGATGCTGTATATTTTATTTATTTATTTATTACATTTATATCCCGCCTGTTTTCCTCCTTAAGGAACCCGAGGCGGCATACATAATCCTCCTCTCCATTTTATCCTCACAACAACAACCCTGTGAGGTAGGTTGGGCTGAGAGTCTGTGACTGGCCCAAAGTCACCCAGTGAGCTTCCATGGCCGAGTGGGGACTAGAACCCGGATCTCCCGACTCCCAGTCCAACGCTTTAGCCACTACACCATGCTGGCTCCGTATAAGAACCTAAGAAAAGCCCTGCTGGTTCAGATCAATAGTGGCTCTAATCCAGTGTCCTGTTTTTGACAACAACCACTGTGCTACCTCCAGGAAAGCCACAAGGAGGGTGCAAAGGCAATAGCCCCCCCCCCCCTGTGTCTATACCAAGCAACTACAGAGGTACACTGTTTTTGAACATGTTTGATTTAGCTATTGTATACAGGGCGATGTGGACTTCTTTAAAAAAAAGGGAAAAAAGAAACCAAAATTCTGCAGCGAGAAGAACGGGGTTGCAGCACTTACGCCAGTGATGTGAGTGAGCGTGCTCTCTTTTGTTTGGCCGAAGGGATTGTTTCTGTTGTCATGCACGGCTCTGCAGGAGGCCTGGACCTGTGGGACCACAGGACTCTCGCGCATGTAGGAGGTCCCAGCACCCAGGAAGCAAGGCTGGGAGGGGTCTGTGTCAGTCAGTGGTGTTCATGTGTGTGAATGTGTGTGCACGTGCAATGGAGGCTGGTGGCGCCGATGTCAGCGGGGCAGTGAATCCGCTCTGGGTTTCAGTCAGAACCAGTCAGAACTGGTGCTCCGCACCTTGGAGAGCTCCTTTAGAGTTCTGACTGGTTCTGACTGAAACCCAGAGCGGATTCACTGCCCCGCTGACATCGGCGCCACCAGCCTCCACTGTACATGTGCGAGTGTGTCTGTGTCTGTGTGAGTGTGTGTGTGAGAAAAAGAGAGAGAGAGAGAAAGAGACAGACAGACAGAGAATACTGAATGTCCCAGCAGCCCCATATGGCGCATTGCCTGCCTGCCACAGGAGTTTGGGTCGGACCCGAGCTTTGAATGCAGAAGGCCCTCCATCCAGCTGATCCATGGCATCCCCAGCTTAAAAGGGTCGGGGATCAGGTGGAGGAAATCTCTCTCTTCACCGGTAGCACTGCAGCACTGCTTCCAGGAAGAGCAGACAATCCTGAACCAGCTGGCCATCTTGGGTTGGATCCAGACTTAGTCAGAGGCTGCCTTTACACTAAAGAAAAAACCCCGCAGCCCTACCATGATGGAGCCTTTCTGTGTTTACAGCGGCTCCCAGACGGCAACCACGTGATTGCTGAGAGGGGAAGCTTTTAATTTTCACGGGTCCATAGATCTCAATGAAACAGCACCATCTAGTGGCTGTTTTAATTGCGTTACAATCCGACTTAATTTGATGGTTCGTTATTTCTGGATCTTTTTGAGATGGAATAACCAGGAAATACCTCTGGAGGTGCCCTGGAGGTTGACGACGTCATGAAAAGCACCCGCAAACTTCTGTGAGTGAGCAATCTCAGCAGCAGGATAAAACCTCCATGTGAAAAAGCCCATATACTCAGAGTAGACCTATTGAAAGCAATGGGACTGACGTTGGTCATGCTTAACTTAAATCCCACTGATTTCTATGGGTCTACTCTAAGAATGACTAAGTCTGGATCTAGCCCATAGTCTGACCTGATATAAGGCAGCTTCTGATGTTCCTGTGCAGATCACAGAAGCACTTCACTCTCAACATCTTATTCAAGAATTACTTATTCAAATTTTATTCAACAACTTCTCTGGCTTCCGAGGTGTCATCAGCCACTGCCTAGCCATTTTTCATGCACATTCAACAATGAGGGCTAGAAACTGGATTTGGGAAATAAACCCCCCCAAGCTGTGATTCTTAGCTTAGCCCTGTGCAGCGTAGCACTCTTTGGGATGCTTAGACCGCAACCCCATTTGGCTCCTTGGAGCTGCCAGAGGGGACTGATGAGTTTGGTCGGCGGAGATTGGGGGAGAGTTCTCAGGAGAGTTGTCTGAAGGGATTCAGAGAGGAAAAAGAGGCTGAAGAGACCACCGGGCAAGTGTAGCAGGGGGAGTAAAACAACCACCCGGGGAAGACTGTGCAGGAAAGAGCTACTCCATTATTGGACCCTCCGATTTTGTGGCTTAGAGTCTTACCTGAAAGGTGTACACCAGCCGTTCCCAACCTGGGTCCCTCCATATAATTTGGACTGCAATTCTTATCATCCCCAGCAAACATGATGATGGAGGTTGTAGTCCAGCACATCTGGCGGGCCCCAAGTTGGGGAAAGCTGGTGTACAGCCACCCATCTTGCTTGCTTCCTTCCTCTCTTTCCTCTTATTAAATCAGTCCTGGTTCTCCTCCCCCTGCCCCCTTTCTACCAAGTTACCCACTGGATTTCCCCCTCCCTCCTTTCAGGAAATGTGGGGACCGGATAGAGGTGTGCAAATCAGCAAGACTCAAGTGCCACATTCCATCTCAAAGTTCATTCCGACTTGAGTCCATAGGAGATTGCGAGCTTTGTTTTGTCTTCCCACATGAAAACCCGTGTGTGTGTTTTCATGCCTATTTTCCCAAATGTACACATCAATTGTGCACATCTTTGAGATGTATGCATTCTTCTACCGTTGACTGCAGCACATTTGTACGCATTTTTTCAAATGCAGACATTTCTTCATGCACATCTTTAAAACATATGCATGCTTTTGAAAGCAGTTTTGCGGGTCCGTGAATCACATTGCAAGCTCAGAAATGTATAGACTTCAACCACATGCTGTGACTGAGTCTGTGTTCGGTGTGGAAGGTGCAAACTGGGTAAATCCTGGTCAAAAGCAAACTGAAACTAATTTCTCATACATCTCCAGGGCTGGAGACTCCACACACTATTTGGGGGTTCTGGCATTCATACACACACACACACACACACACACACACCCCTCTTGGGTCACCTCAGCTTCATAAGCAGATGGGGAGGCTTGGAAAACACACAAGCCTTGAACTCTTAGATGGCATTTCATGCCAGCCATGACTTTCAGTGGGCAGGTGCCAGATCTGGGGAATTACACGGGCCCAGAGCAAAGACAGATAATTCCAAGAGCGGCTGGCAGGTTCTTCCATCCATTGGCAGCAGCAAGGCTATGCGTTGCATAGAGCTGGCGCTGTTAGAGGAGCGCTCTTGTCCCAGGGCGATCCGTTCAGCTCCGTTCCTTTCAAAGTGGCTCACAGACTGCATGACCTGGACTCAGATTACAGAACTCAGGCCAACTTGCCCATTTGCTACAAGGCAACTGGTGCTTGGCTTCTCCAAAGACAGACAAACACAAGAAGCCCCATTCTGTGATCCAGAAAACTGGCTGCCCCCAGCCCAGTTCAGCGCTGTGGGAAGTGCACTCTGCACCTCCCCAGAGGCACCCTCCCCACCCATCGCCCTATATATGTCAACTGTGGCCAGGCTTTTTTGGCAACAACAACACCAGTCAAGTGAAGTCCAAAGGAGAGGACGCCGCCACCATGCAGCATTTCTGCGAGGTTCGCTTTTTGTTGCAAAATCTTCTGTTTCAAGGGGGGCGTCCTCCTGCCCCTCTTTTACAGCTTTGGGCTGTAAATTTGCAGCTCTTGTTTCCCAGACCTCCTGCTGTCTCAGTGACTTCTTTTGTTTTACTTGAAAGGACACGGTCCTTTCCATGCCCCCACCCCAGCTCTCTGATGCTGGTGCTACTGTACATTAAAATGCTTATTTATAAAAGCCCCTTTGCTTTTTGATGTACACATCAAAAATGTGCATTAAAAGGATCTTTTTTAAAAGCCCCTCTGTTGCCTGCCAATGCACATGAATGTGTGGCTTTCAAAACAATGGCAGAATTAAAAGGCCCTTAAAAAAAAGCCCCTCACAAAAGAAACAAAAAGCTGCCATTTGAATTGGGGGGGCTGCATTCTGGGCTGGAACATTGGAAGGTGCCTTATACTGAGTCGTACCCTTGGTCCACCTAGACCAGGGTTTCAGGCCCAGTGTTCCTTTCCTAGTCTTACCTGGAGATGCTGCCAGGAATTGAACCTAGAACCGTTTGGAAGCAGAGCACGGGCTCTACCACTGAGCCACGTTTGCCTTGGAGGCTGCTGCATGGACTTTGGCGTGAGCACGGCCTGTCTATGCGCTTGCTCCTGCGCCCCTATTCAAGCCCGCTCCACCAGTCCATTTGCAAATAATGAGATTACAAGATGTACAATTCCAGTGCTCTGCTCCAAAAGAAATTCCCCATGCAAAGGTGGCCTTGAACGTCCCGCTGCTCAAAGAAACAGCTTTCAGGTTCATTAGGATTTCAGGGGTTCACCTCGCCCCCAGGGCAAGCGAATGGCACAATTTTTAAAAGGAGCACGAATGAGCTTGCACAAATGACTGCTGCCTTTTCTTCTTCCCCGCGAGAGGTGAGGAGCATACCCGTGGTCGCATGGGCACTTCCTGAGCATGCCTGCCCTTCGCAAAGATGCAGAAGAGCAACGCGGGAAGCGGCTGTGGACCACCGTTTCCCCCCAATGCCCATAATAGCAGCCATTAGCCGGAATTGCCCAGTTTATTTCTGTGCCGACGCTGGACATGAAAAAGCTGTTTCCCGATATTGCTCTAAACAAGCCACTCAGAAAAACTGCCGGAGGCTTGGGCAGGCTGAGGAAGAAGGAAGGAGCATTTGCACAGCGCATGCCACCGCTTCTGTGTGCTCCTCTCTCGGAGGGGGCGTTCTGGGGCGGAACAGGCATTTGAGGGGGCCCTAATTTCCCTTTTCTGTACACCAAGGTTTGGATCCAGATTTAAACATGAGCAGCTATGCTGGTGGAAGGGACTTCCCCACCCTCTCCTTCCCACGGCAGCCCTTCCCATCCCCGGAAAATGCCACCCAGAAAGCCAGGAGAGCCCGCTGAATGAGGTGCACTGTGGAGGGGATGGGGTGGGGGAATCAGCCCGAGGGGCCTTCTGCCAACAGAGCCCTCCTGTCGCGGAAGACAGGCCCTGCATCCCACCCAAGGAGCGCACAGCCTCTTAAGGCCCGTATCCAGTGGCGGGGGCCACACTTGAGTCCACACACACATGCGCTGGGGTGGGGAAGTTCACAGCTCGCCCCCATTATGGTGATCCCGTCATTAAGCAGGGGGGCCACACTCCAGGAGCGACATGCGAGCCCCGGGATGTGCACCCCTGTTATGCCCTGGGTCTCACTGCTGCTGTGGCTTCCCTGGGGAGGTGCACGCAGCTGCAGGGGAGGCACCAATCCTCACTAACACACACGGAGAGCCCGTAAGTGTGTGGACTCAGTGCCCAGTCCAGATTTCGGAGGGCCCCTGGGCAAGATGCTCTCAGGACGTCCCCTCCCTTGGTGGGCCTACTGCCTCTTCCCTGCTGTCTCCTGCGGCCTGTTCTCTTCCCTCTGGGCCCAAACAGTACCATCGCCCAGAACGCCAGAGGGCCCTGTGTGCAGAGTTGGCTACAGCTCCTCCTCACCTGGAGAGGGTGGGAGAACAGGCAGTAACAGTCAGCAGAGCAGAGTCTCCAGGGACTGGCAGCACTTATACAAGGGCTTATTGTAGAAGGGTAGGGATGGCGGAGAATTGCACCACAGATCTCGGTGAGGCCGAATGCCAGCGCATTCAGCCCCCCGAAACCCGTGGCAGAACGAAGTCCCCCACCCCCAAGAAAGGCGCGCGAAATGGAGTACTCACCCGCCGCCGTTTGTGCTGCTCTGCGAATGGCGGCCTCGTCTGCAGCCACCATTTGCTTCACCATTTTAGCCGTGATAGGCTACGTAAATACTTACGTAGCCTATCACGGCTAATGCAGGGACGCCATTTGCATCCCTGCAGAGGCTGTGATAGGCTATGTAAATATTTATGTAGCCTATCACAGCAAAAAAACGAAAGGGCGCAAATGGCGGCGGCTACGGCGGCCACCATTTGCGTTTCCTTTTTCGCTGTTATAGGCTACGTAAATATTTACGTAGCCTATCACAGCTAAAAAAGGGAACGCAAATGGCGGCCGCCGTAGCTGCCGCCATTTGCGTTCCCTTTTTTTTTGCCGTGATAGGCTATGTAAATATTTATGTAGCCTATCATGGCAAAAAAGAAGGGACGCAAATGGCAGCAGCTACGGCGGCCACCATTTGCGTCCCTGCACAGCCCAGCAGCGGCCAGATGTCGCTGCAGGCTGCCCCGGCCAGCAGCTCTGCAGAGTCGCGGCGGAGCAGAGCCAGCCGGCGAGGATTTCGGGGGAAGGGGTGGAGTGGCTCCCCCCCCCACGGATGTACGAAACGAACATCCCTATATAAAGGCTTATCCTGCCTTTATACAAATATGTGGTGTGGCCACACTTGGGAAACAGTAACCCTTGGAATACTTGGGCTTGGGCTTTCAGATTTCTTCACTTTGACATTCAAATGCAGGACCGGGCCCCCAGGTACCGAGCCAGCTTGCTGACTGCTTCCACTTGCCCCTTGCTAGAGGGGCTATATAAGCTGGCTGGCTGAGGTGGCCTGGGAGAGCCAGGGTCTGCAGGGGAAGCTGCTACCACCACCACCACCGGGGAAGAGGGCGTGCCTGCTGCTGCTGTGCCGCCGCCGCCACTGGCACCACCACCACCACCGTGGACTCCTGCCTGGCAATATTTTTAAAGGGGATTTTTTTTAATTGTTGGTGGGGGGTGAGTTTTTGGGGGATTCTGTTGTGTTTTAGGGGTGGGTAGCCTGCCTGATAGGCGGGAGCGAGGGGGCATGTGTCCACCTGATGGAGGCAGTGGGGGGAGTGTTGGGGGCCAGAATATACCGAGGCTGGGTGGCAGGCGCTGGTGGAGCGCTAGGGGCAGGCCAGGCCAGGTAAGGGGAACAAGGGGGAGATGCGTCCCCTGTTCCGGGCCTGTCCAGAGCGAAAAGATGGCTGGGGGAGGCGTGACTCCATCCTCTGGCCTTCATTTGCTGCTCTGTAATGCCAGGTCTGTTACCCAGAAAACCTCCCTCATCCATGACATGATCCTGGACGAGGGTGCAGATCTGGCATTTATTACGGAGACCTGGCTGGCTGAGGCCGCTGCTCCAACTCTGGCGGCCATGTGTCCAGCCGGGTTTTCGTATGAACAGCAGCCGAGGGCTAGGGATTAGGGAGGGGGAGTGGCTGTTATTTACTGGGAGTCCTTGGTCTTCACCAGACCCCCTCTCCGGGAGATCAAGGTTGCATGTACTGGAGGTTGGGCCCGAAGGGCAGTCTGGGGATTCTGCTCATGTACCGTCCACCCCACTGCACAACTGACTCCCTGGCCAAGGTGCTTGAGGTCTCTGATGTGCGTGTGCAGTCCCCTAACTTATTAGTGTTGGGGGACTTCAATGTACATTCAGAGGTTGTCTTCACAGGGGCACCTCGGGACTTCAGGGAGACCATGGCTTCCTGGGAGCTGCACACTATTCCAACTGGGCCCACCCATGTAGCCAGTCATGTGCTAGACCTTGTGTTCGTTTCTGGAGAAGCGGGGAGTGATCTGGAAGTCGGGAGTATATCCACCACCCCCTTGTCATGGTCAGATCACTATCTGGTGATGTTGGACTTCTCGGTTCCACAACCCCTCTGCAGGGGTGGAGGACCCATTAAAATGGTCCGCCCCAGGCGTCTTATGGATCCGGATGGATTCCTGAACGCGCTTGGGGATTTTCTGGAGCACGCCAACAGCCACTCGGTCGAGACCCTGGTGGGTGGCTGGAATGCCGCAATCACTGGGGCATTAGATCAGGTGGCTCTGAAACGCCGTCTCCCCCGGAACAGGGCTCGGACTGCACCATGGTTCAATCCGCAGTTACGAGCTCTGAAACAGGAGGTGAGACGGCTAGAGCGCCGGTGGCGGAAGTCTCGCTCCAAAGGCGATCAGACACGGGCTAGAGCTGTATCTTCAGCCTATCGCGTGGTGGTGAAGGCAGCAAAAAAGGAATATTATGCTTCCTCTATCGCGTCTGCAGAGTGTTGTCCCAGGAAGCTGTTCCAAGTGGTCCGGAGCCTGGTTGGTCCAGTGGTTCCGGAACCGCTGGAGCATTCTAAGGCCTCCCGTGAGGCCTTAGCAAGGCACTTTGTGGATAAAATTGATCGGATTAGGAGTGTTATTCCGTGCGCTCTGGATACAGTTAGTGAGCAAGAGGCGGCCTGTGGCAAACCGGTTTTGTGGGATCGGTTCCAGCTTCTTCCTCCTGATGAAGTGGACAAGGTGCTTTCATCTGTAAGGCCAACCACCTGCTTACTTGATCCTTGCCCATCTTGGCTCATTATGGGCTGCAGAGAGAGATTGGGTGAGGGGATCAGGGCGGTGGTTGAGGGCTGATGGCATCAATGCCTCCCTTGAGGAGGGAGTGATGCCACTCTTAAAGAAGCCCTCTTTGGATCCCCAAGTTCTGAACAACTTTCACCAGTCTCAAATTTGCCATTTTTGGGCAAGGTGATTGAGCGGGTGGTGGCGATGCGGTTGAAGGCACACTTGGAAGAAGCCGATTATCTGGATCCATTTCAGTCAGGCTTCAGGCCTGGGCATGGGACAGAAACGGCCTTGGTCGCCTTGGTGGATGATATGAGGAGGGCTCTGGATAGGGGCGAATGCGCCTTCCTTGTTCTCCTCGACCTCTCAGCGGCTTTTGGTACCGTTGACCACGGTGTCCTCCTGGACCGCCTGGAGGGGTTGGGCATTGGAGACACCATATTGCGGTGGTTCCGGTCCTTTCTCTCTGGCAGGTACCAGAGGGTAGCACTGGGAGAGGAGGTTTCGGACCCGTGGCCACTCACTTGTGGGGTACCACAGGGTTCCATCCTCTCCCCAATGCTATTTAACATCTATGTGAAGCCGCTGGGGGCTATCATCAGGAGGTTTGGGGTGCGGTGTCATCAATATGCGGATGACACGCAGCTCTGCCTCTCGTTCAAATCTTCACCAAGGTTGGCCGTAGAATCCCTGTCCAAATGTCTGGAGACGGTGAGTGGCTGGATGGGGAGGAATAAGCTGAAGCTGAACCCTGACAAGACCGAGGTACTTTTGGTGGGGGACAAGAGGAGGCTAGGGGATGTTGACCTGGTGTTGAATGGGGTACGGCTACCCTTAAAAGACCAGGTCCGCAGCCTGGGGGTCATTTTAGACTCCCAGCTGTCCACGGAGGCTCAGGTGTCAGCTGTGAGCCAGGCAGCGCTGTACCAACTTCATCTGATACAGCGGCTGCGCCCCTACCTTCCCAACCATCCGCTCCCATCGGTAGTACATGCCCTGGTCTCCTCTCGTTTAGACTACTGTAATGCGCTGTACATGGGGTTACCCTTGAAGATGGTTCGGAAGCTGCAGCTGGTACAGAACGCGGCGACTTGCCTGATTAAAGGTAGCCGCCGTCGAGATCACATCACTCCAGTGCTGAAGGAGTTGCACTGGTTACCAGTTGTTTTCCGGGCCAAATTCAAGGTGTTGGTTTTGACCTTTAAAACCCTATACGGTTCTGGCCCAGCCTACCTCAAGGAGCACCTCCAGCAACACCAGATAGGCCGCTCAACAAGAACAGCCTCGCATGGCCTTCTCTCTGTCCCATCAGCCAGGACAGCTAGGCTGGTGAGGATGAGGGAGAGGGCCTTCTCTGTGGTGGCCCCCACTCTGTGGAACTCCCTCCCTAGGGAACTCCACTATGCCCCCTCTTTAATGAGCTTCCGCCATGCATTAAAAGCATAGTTGTTCAGGCAGGCATTTGGGGTGGGTTAGAGTATTTTTAGAAATATGATGTTTTTAATGTAGTATTTTATTGTTTTAAACTGTTCTTTTGTTGTACATCGCCCAGAGTGGCCGGGTGACCAGCCAGATGGGCGATTAATAAATTTAATAAATACATTTGTTGTTGTTGTTGTTCAGTCGTTCAGTCGTGTCCGACTCTTCGTGACCCCATGGACCATAGCATGCCAGGCCTTCCTGTCCTCTGCTCTCTCCCGGAGTGTGCTCAAGTCCATATTCATTGCATCGGTGATGCTATCTAGCCATCTCATCCTCTGCCGTCCCCTTCTCCTTTTGCCTTCAATCTTTCCCAGCATCAGGGTCTTTTCCAGTGACTTTTCTCTTTGCATTAGGTGGCCAAAATATTTGAGCTTCAGCTTCAGTATCTGTCCTTCCAATGAGCAGTCAGGGTTGATTTCCTTTAGGATGGACTGATTTGACCTCCTTGCAGTCCAGGGGACTCGTAAGAGTCTTCTCCAGCACCACAGTTCAAAAGCATCGATTCTTCGGTGCTCAGCCTTCCTTATAATCCATCTCTCACAGCCATACATTGTTACTGGGAAAACCATAGCTTTGATTAGACAGACCTTTGTCGGCAAGGTGATGTCTGTGCTTCTTACTATGCTGTCTAGGTTTGCCATAGCTTTCCTCCCAAGGAGCAAGCGTCTTTTAATTTCGTGGCTACAGTCACTGTCTGTGGTGATCTTGGAGCCCAAAAAAATACAATCTGTCACTGCTTCCATTTCTTCCCCTTCTATCTGCCAGGAAGTGATGGGGCCAGATGCCATGATCTTCGTTTTTTTAATGTTGAGTTTCAAACCAGCTTTTGCACTCTCCACTTTCACCCCCAACAAGAGGCTGTTTAGATCCTCTTCGCTTTCTGCCATTAGGGTGGTTGATAATTCTCCCGGCAATCTTAATTCCGACCTGTGATTCATCCAACCCGGCATTTCTCATGATGTACTCTGCATATAAGTTAAATAAGCAGGGTGACAATATACAGCCTTGTCGTACTCCTTTCCCAGTTCTGAACCATGGGGTTTTCTTGGCAAGAATACTGGAGTGGGTTGCCATTTCCTTCTCCAGTGGACCACATTTTGTCAGAACTCTCTGCCATGACCTGTCCGTCTTGGGTGGCCCTGCACGGCATAGCTTATGGCTTCACCGAGTTACGCAAGCCCCTTTGCCACAACAAGGCAGTGATCCATGAAGGGGGGCAGTGATCCATGAAGGGGAATAAATACATACATACATAAAATACTTCGGCTTTCAGTCTCAGTCACTGTGTACACTTGGAATACCTGGGGTTGGGCTTTCAGATTACCTGGGCTTTCGGTTTTCTTCACTTTGACATTCAAAAACTGGGGCTTTCAGATTCATTCTGGTCACTGTGTACACTTGGAATACTGTGTTCTGGTCTCCACACTTTAAGAAGGATATTGTACAGCTGGGAAATAGCAGAAAAGGTGTTCCAGGTTTACTTTGTTTGAGTTATCTGTCTATAGTTCATTTTGGAAGCCTTTAGCTTCCCTATAGCAGATAAAAACACTTCTAAACAAAATTTGGTGGGTTGCAATCCAGGTTTAGTTCTAACAGTAATTATAGTGCAGGAATCTCTGATTCCATTTCTTTCTTTTATTGATACAAATTCAAATTCCCAGTTAAAATACAAGTAGTAAAGTATTTAACAGCAATTAAAGTTATATTTCCTAAGCATTTCTCGTTGTTACAAAAGAGGGCATTGCTGAGTCCATTTTGCTTACCAAGTCTTCTCTATGGAGTTGTCTGGCAGTATCACAGGCAAGGAGCTTCGATATCAAAGAAGACATCTGATTCCCAAATCAGGCCATATTTATACAGTTTCTAAAATATTACTTCACTGCCAATATGTCAATAGTAATTGCTGTTTCATAAATCTCAGTTCACAATCTTGACTTCTAAAAAAATCTTTCATGATCACTACTACGTGCATAGTAAAAGACAAAAGAAAGAACTGGTGTTTCAACTATTAGATAAAGACGGCAAAATGATAAGAGATAACAAAGGACTCCTTCACATGGGGCTTTTATCCTGCTATGGAGATTGCTTTCTCACAGACGTTTACGGGTCCTGTACATGACACAGTCCTCCAGGGCACGTCCCGCTCTTTGTGAGGTCTATTGCATTATTTTCCATGACAACAAAATTCCGGCATTTTCCCTCCTCCCACCATGGAGTCAATATAAATGAGAGTGTACTGTTTAAAGTCACTTTCATTGCAAATAAAACAACAGCACCACTGTAATGAAACACATAGCCCTTATGGAGGAGTTTGGGGTTTTTTTTAAAGCCAAGTGGAAAGGACCCGATCTAATCCCACAAAGATTCCGGAAGCAGAAGCCACGGTAAACTGCAGGATTTTTAGCCTTGTGTGATGAAGCCCAAAGAAAAGGCAGAAGTGCTCAATTCCTACTTTGGCTCAGTCTTTTCCCAAAAGAGGGTCTATGACCCCCCTGGCAAAGGCTAAGTACAGGCTGAAGGGGCAGGATTGCAGCTTGAGATCGATAGGCATATGGTCAAGGAACACCTAATTCCTTTGAATGAGTTCAAATCTCCAGGGCCAGATGAACTGCACCCTAGAGTAATAAAGGAAGGACTTCTTCACCCACTGCAGAGTTAAACTATGGAGTTCACCTCCATAGACAGTGGTTCTGAGAGTTCTTCTGCCAGTTCCTTTATAACTGCATCCTAGAGTAATAAAGGAACTGGCAGAAGAACACTCAGAACCACTGTTTAATATCTGAGAAATCATGGAGGATGGGTGAAGTGCCAGATGACTGGAGAAGGGCTAATGTTGTCCCTATCTTCAAAAAGGGTAAAAAGGAGGAACCTGGGAACTACAGACCAGTCAGTCTGACATCAATCCCTGGGAAAATTCTGGAGCAGATGATAAAGCAATCCATCTGGAAACACCTTGAAAACAATGTGGTGATTACTCAAAGCCAACATGGATTTGTCAAGAACAAATCCTGCCAGACGAATCTGATCTCATTTTTGGATCAGGTCACTTCCCTCATGGACTATGGGAATGCTGTGGACATAATATACCTCGACTTCAGCAAAGCTTTTGACAAAGTGCCCCATGATATCCTGATGAGCAAACTAGCTCAAAGTGGGCTAGATGAAAAACCTATCAGGTGGATCCACCATTGGCTACAGAATTGGACTCCAAGAGTACTTATCAATGGGATCTTCTCAAACTGGGGAGAGGTCACGAGCGGGGTACCGCAGGACTCAGTCCTGGGCCCAGTGCTCTTCAACATTTTTATGAATGACTTGGAGGAGAAGGTGCAGGGAATGCTGATCAGATTTGCAGATGAGACAAAATTGGGTGGGATAGCTAATACTTTGGAAGACAGAAACAAAATTCAAAGTGATCTTGATAGGCTGGAGCGCTGGGCAGAAAACAACATAATGAAATTTAGCAGAGATAAATGCCAAGTTCTGCACCTAGGAAAAAGAAACTGAAGGCACAGTTACAAGATGGGCGATACTTGGCTCAACAAGACTACAAGCGAGAAGGATCTTGGAATTGTTGTCGATCACAAGCTGAATATGAGTCGACAAAGTGATGTGGCTGCACAAAAGGCACATGATATTTTGGGCTGTATTAATACAAGCGTAGCTTCCAAATCCCGGGAAGTACTAGTTCCCCTCTACTCAGCACTGGTTAGGCCTCATCTCGAGTACTGTGTCCAGTTCTGGGCACCACACTTTCAGAAGGATGCAAAATAAATAAATAAATAAATAAAATGTTTATTTTCTGCCTAAACATGCACAGGATTGCACCTAAAGTTAATTTTGCGTTGTATGCAGAACTATCTGCCATCCATTAATTTCATTGGATGGCCTCCAGTCCTAGCAGTGTGAGAGGGGAGAAAAACATCTCTCTCTCCACTTTCTCCACGCCACGCATAATTGTATAATCTCCTCATCCTGTTTTCCCCCTTGTTGCCTTTTTTCCTAAACTAAAAAGCACTGGATACTGTAGTTTTTTCCCCATGAGAAAGGTATTTGAACCCCCCTCGTCTCTTAGAAGTTGGCAGCTGCCCCCTTTTGGTTTTCGCTCTGCATCTAGACTCGGAGATACGCTGCCCCAGACATGGTGGCTTGATTGCAGGGCTGGGGAACCTCTTTCAGCCCAAGGGCCAAATGCAATCTCAGAGGAGCCCTCAGGGGCCATGTTCCAGTGGTGGGCGGGGCCAAAGGTAAAACAAGGCGGGGCCCCAAACCAGCATATTTTAGCTTACAGCTCTTACTGCCTTGGGAAACACATTTCAACCTTTTAGGGTGGAGGAAAACATGTGCAAAAGCCAGGAAACCACCGTAAAGTGGTAGCTGGGGGACAGGCGGTGAGGCCCTCTGAGGAATCCCAGGGGGCTGGATTTGGCCCACAGTCCTGAGGTTTCCTATCCCTACTCTACTGAAATATCGTGGCCACTGAGAGGTGTTGAGAGGCCTGTTCCCATGAATTGGTCCAGCCTTTTTAAAATCATCTGAGGAGCAGTATTAATGGCCAGCAGAATCAAGCCAGTGAAGCTATCCCTGAACTGTACCACTTCAAACTGGGTGTATGTGTTGTTTTTGCCTATTTGAATGCTCCATCACAATTTAAATATCTGTCTATCTATCTATCTATCTATCTATCTCCCTAAACATAGGAAATTTCCATGTCAGACAAAATGGTTCAGTCTAGCCTTCCTGCTAACGTGCTATTATTGCATATGTTGCAAGTTTTTCATGGGAAACTTTGAAACATGTAGCCTCGCCCGCTACTTAGAACCTAAAGTGGTATAGCCCGGGAAAGACTTCACCACTTAATTCCAGGGTCTGTCGCAGCATCTCGCAGCTGCACATTGCACAAGCCAATTCTCTGTTGTGCGAAGAAGTGCTCCCTTTCATTTGTTCTGAATCGCCTGCCCATCAGCTTCCATTAGATGACTCCGCGCTCGACTTCCAGTATTATAGGGGGAGGGGGAAAAAAACATTCGCTCTTCCATGAGTGCTCCCTCAGGCTCTGGGAGCATTGCAGACGTCAATCTGGTTTCCTTGCTTTCCTCCTCCACCTCTGTAACCAAAATCCACCTTGAGGGCACCAGCATAGAAATGCCTCTTTCGAATGTTTCATTTTTATTAACTGATATTCCCACCCACCACCCACCTGCCCTGATAGGCAGGTGAAATGAAGACAGAATAATTTCTGAGGCAGAAAAACAAAGCAAGCGCTCCCATTCCAGATGGCAATTGAGTTGCGGCAGAGGAAGCATTCACTGATGCTGGGGGCAGGAAGGGGCATTATGCGGAAAACCAAAAGGCAATCTGGCACACCGGAGTGAGCGAAAGGGATGATGACAGAGTTCTATCTTTTTTTCGTGGGGGAGAAAAAAGATCAGCCTTCCCCAGCCTGATGCCCTCCAGATTACAATTCCCATCATCCCCACCCAGCACGGGCAACAGTTCACCCTATCAAGCCAGCGCTACCTGTGTTGACAGGAAACACTGTTATTGTACACATGTCTTCGAAACCTGGGCTGTTTGGGGTTCCCAGGCACAGGTGCTCTGAGAGGTGTGTACACACACATAGACCCTTCCACATGTATGTTCGTTGCCTCCAGAGGCCTAGGACTTTGTGACAGTGGTGACAGCATCACCTTACAGCAGGGGTGCACAACCTTTTTTCGTTCGCGGGCCGCGTTGGGTGTTGGGCAGCCTGCCTGTAGGGGGCCACAGGAGAAAAAGGGTGTTCCAATGCCAAAGAGGGCATGTCTAGAGCCAAAGGGGGCGTGTCCATAGCCTAGACAGGTACTTCACCGGTTTCTTCATCCTGGGACAGAAGAAAAGGGAAACAAACAATGTTCAGCTCACCCTAATGTGATGTCTGTGCTTGTCTTTCCCTTGTGAGCTTCACGGTATCTAGAGGAACAGATGCCGCTGCTGCTGCTCTCAACTGGCTCTCCTCTAGGCAGGGGCGGGGGGGGGGGGCAGATGCTTATGGCTTCCCTGTACATGTAGGTCGGCATCCGCGGTTCTTTGGCTCCCTCCCGTGGTCCAAGGCTGAATTAGCTCAGGGTTCTTCTTTCATATCCGAGGCTCGGGGTCGGCCTCAATGTGATTGCAAAAGAAAGATCCATTTGTTTAAACCAGTCTTCCCCATGCTGGCTGGGGATGATGGTTGTTGCAGTCCAACACATCTAAAGGGCATCCATTCTTTTGAGCCTTGCAGAGGCCAAAGCTGCTGGGGGAAATCTGGAACAGATAAATGGTGGTAGGCCTGGAAATGGTTAAATATCCTCTTCTTATCCTGATCTCCCACTTGGAAGTCCTCCCCCTCCTTCTCCTAATCTGTGTTTCTTTTCTTTCCTTTTAAAAAATGTGTTGGGCTCTGTCACATGCCTGCGTGGAAAAGAACAGTCTGTCCCCTGTTATGTCTTGTGCTGATCAGGATAAGGAAGACACAGAAACACCAGCTTGCAGGGTGAGCTAACAAGGAACTTTACTCCTCCCAGTAGGCAAATATATATACAGGGCACTACCTCTGCCATCCCATGGCAGTGAATAAACTACTCTGCTTTTACATACATTACATCCCCGAAGCTATTTTCATGCACACCGCTGGAGGATGCATGTTAACTTTTCCCTGAATTGCCCCCTAATTAGGCAGATTATGTTCCCTGTGTAATTAAGGGGAAGGCTTTAGAGGTAGGCAACCTGGTGCCCTCCTGATGTTTTGAACTACAACTCCCATAATCCTTTACTATTGACCAAGCTGGCTGGTGGGACTGATGGGAGGTTTAATCTAAAACATGTGGAGGGTAGCAGGTTGCCTCCTTCTGATTGTTTTTCTTGTAAAGCAAAATAACACTATTATGCATTAAACATATAGAAAAGGGGGGGGGAGTAATGAAAAGAAATAAGTCATTCACACACACACCCTCCTCCATCCTATAAGTCAGCAGTCCCCAACCTTTTTGGTGCCAGGGACCGGTCCAATTTTTCCACGGACCCGGGGCAGGGGGGTTCCACTGGCGGACTTCCAGCCACTGGGACACAAATGGCATCCACTATGCGGACACAATTTGCATCCCTATTCTTTGCAGTAATCGACTACGTAAAGATTTGCGTCCCAGCAGCTGGAAGTCTGCCAGCGGCCGGAGCCGGCCGGCAGCTCCACGGAGCAGAGCTGGCTGGGGCCGGCGAGGATTCTGGGGGGGAGGGACAGATCGCCTCCCCCCCCACGGACCCCCCTCAGACCCAAGGTGAGGGGGTTTCGCACACCCCTGCGGCCCGGTTGCTGAGAGGCCACGGACCGGGACCAGTCTGCGGCCCGGGGGTTGGGGACCCCTGTTATAAGTAACAGAATCTGACTAATTAAAAGGGAATTCATCATTGATCACACACACACATGTCAAACAGGACGTCAAAAAAGAGAATCTACAAGGAGGAAGTGTATGATTAAAGGCACAATAGTCCTGAATAGCCTCAAGAGCACTTTCCCTGCCCACATTGGACAGGTTGGTATTTTACCATTAAAACATTGGCACACATCAGGTCTGGAAAAGGGGATGACAGTACAGCAAACGTATGAATGCAAATATGTGAAAATGATGCCACTTGGATTCTCCATCAAAAGTGAGGAAGCAAAAAGATTGCTGTCTCCTCTGAGCTTATTTTTTATTGGCTGTAGGCTTCATTTCTTTATAAGTGTTATACAGACTTCTCTCGAGGGCACAGGTGGGCAGAAGGTAGATCTCCAGATGTTTGGGACTTCAACTCCCAGAAGCCCCTGCCAGCACGGCCAATGGTCAGGAATGCTGGGAGTTGAAATCCAGAACTTCTAGAGATCTACTTTTTGCCCACCCCTTCTCCAGGGTGACCACAGAAGAGTGGGGCCCTGCACCCACCTTTAACAGCTGTGCAGAGGAAATTTCAGCAGCTGTACTTGTCATGCCAGCTGCACTTGCTGAAATTCCTTCTTCTACACCACTGTTAAAAGTGCAGGAGTCCTGGCCTCTTTTGCATCTGGCCATCCTGTCCTCCTTTTTCCACCACACACATAACCCCATCTTTGACATCTTATTTTGTGTCTTTGTCATGGATATTAAATTTTGTAAGCTGCTTTTGGAGTTAATCTCGGCTGAAAAGCAGGGTATATAAATAAACGTTTGGTAGATCAGAATGTCTCTGATTCTAATAAATGTTAGCAATTGTCCATCACACTTGGTCATTTACTTTCTTTCTCTTTTACTTGCCCCTTTGTCACACATACTTCTTCCCAGGCACTTTTTGTTTATGTTGGAATTTACTCCATTGTGTTCTGTACATATAAAAAAGAAAACTACATGTATTTATTTAATTATATTTATGGATTGTTTACATTAACAGAAATTTCTAAGCAATATAGAAAACAATAGAATATAAGATTGTAATTAAATGGTGTATAATATTACTGTATACAGAATACAAGGTTATATTCCTGGGAATGTATGTTAGGGAAAGTATATTTTCAGTAGGCACCTGTTTAATTTGTAATGCTAGGGAGTTCCAGAGAATGGGCACTATGACACTAAGAACACATTCCTATGCAAGTTCAGACAGAAAAAGGCCTTTTCTGTTTAAACATGCACTTAAACATAAGAACCGCTTCACGGATCATTGCCTTGTTGTGGCAAAGGGGCTTGCGTAACTTGGTGAAGCCATAAGCTATGCTGTGCAGGGCCACCCAAGACAGACAGGTAATGGCGGAGAGTTCTGACAAAATGTGGTCCACTGGAGAAGGAAATGGCAACCCACTCCAGTATTCTTGCCAAAACCCCCCATGGAACGTTATCACAAGGCTAAAAGATATGACACCGGAAGATGAGCCCCTCAGGTCGGAAGGTGTCCAATATACTATTGGGGAAGAGCAGAGGGAATTTCCAAGTAGCGCCAGAAAGAGTAAAGCGGCTGGGCCAAAGCCGAAAGGACACTCAGCTGTGGATGTGTCAGGTGGTGAAAAGAAAATCCGATGCTGTAAAGGACAATATTGTTTAGGAACCTGGAATGTAAGATCAATGAATCAAGGTAAGCTGGAGGTGGTCAAGCATGAGATGGCAAGATTGAACATCGACATCTTGGGAATCAGCAAACTAAAATGGATAAGCATGGGCGAATTTAATTCAGGTGACCATTATGTCTACTACTATGGGCAAGAATCTCTTAGAAGAAATGGAGTAGCACTCATAGTCAACAAAAAGGTGGGAAAAGCAGTACTGGGGTACAATCTCAAAAACGATAGAATGATCTCAGTACGAATCCAAGGCAAACCATTCAGCATCACAGTAATTCAAGTCTCTGCCCCAAACACTGAGGCCGAAGAAGCTGAGGTTGATCGGTTCTACAACACCTTCTAGAACTAACAAGAAAAAAAGATGTCCTTTTCATCATAGGGGATTGGAATGCCAAAGTAGGAAGGCAAGAAATCACCAGGATAATAGGAAAGCATGGCCTTGGTGTACAAAATGAAGCAGGACAAAGGCTAATAGAGTTTTGCCAAGAGAACACGCTGATCATAGCAAACACTCTTTTCCAACAGCACAAGAGGTGACTCTACACATGGACATCACTAGATGGTCAATATCGATATCAGATTGATTATGTACTTTGCAGCCGAAGATGGAGAAGCTCTATACAGTCAGTCAAAACAAGACATGGAGCTGACTGTGGCTCAGATCATGAGCTTCTTATTGCAAAATTTTGGCTTAATTTGAAGAACGTATGGAAAACTACTAAACCATTCAGGTATGACCTCAATCATATCCCTTATGAATACACAGTGGAGGTGAGGAATAGATTTAAGGGATTAGACCTGATAGACAGAGTGCCTGAGGAACTATGAATGGAGGTCCGTAACATTGTTCAGGAGGCAGCAACTCAATCCATCCCAAAGAAAAAGAAATGAAAGACAAGTGGCTGTCTGATGAGGCTTTACAAGTAGCTGAGGAAAGAAGGGAAGCGAAAAGCAAGGGAGAAAGGGGAAGATGTACCCAACTGAATGCAGATTTCCAGAGAATAGCAAGGAGAGACAAGAAGGCCTTCTTAAATGAACAATGCAAAGAAATCGAAGAAAACAACAGAATGGGAAAGACTAGAGATCTCTTCAAGAAAATCAGAGATCTCAAGGGAACATTTTGTGCAAAGACGGACATGATAAAGGACAAAGAAGGCAGGGACCTAACAGAAGCAGATGAGATTAAGAAGAGGTGGAAAGAATACACAGAAGAACTATACAGGAAAGATCTGAATGTCCCTGATAGCCATGATAGTGCGGTCACTGAACTTGAGCCGGACATCCTCGAGAGTGAAGTCAAGTGGGCCTTAGCAAGCATTACTAACAACAAAGCTAGCAGGGATGACAGTATTCCAGCTGAGCTATTTAAGATCCTAAAAGATGATGCTGTTAAAGTGCTGCACTCAATATGCCAAGAAATTTGGAACACTCAACAATGGCCACAAGACTGGAAAAGGTCACTTTACATTCCAATTCCAAAGAAGGGCAACGCCAAAGAGTGTTCAACCTACCACACAATTGCGCTCATTTCACATGCCAGCAAGGTTATGTTCAAAATCCTACAAGCTAGGCTTCAGCAGTATGTGAACCGAGAACTACCGGAAGTACAAGCTGGGTTTCGAAGAGGCAGAGGAACTAGAGATCAAATCGCCAACATTTGCTGGGTCATGGAGAAAGCAAGATAATTCCAGAAAAACTTCTATTTCTGCTTTATTGACTACACTAAAGCCTTTGGTTGTGTGGATCACAACAAACTGTGGCAAATTCGTAAAGAGATGGGAATACCAGGCCACTTTACCTGTCTCCTGAGAAACCTGTACGAGGGCCAAGAAGCAATAGTAAGAACCAGACATGGAACAACCGATTGGTTCCAAATTGGGAAAGGAGTACAACAAGGCTACACATTGTCGCCCTGCTTATTTAACTTATATGCAGAGTACATCATGAGAAACGCCGGGTTGGGTGAATCACAGGTCGGAATTAAGATTGCCGGGAGAATTATCAACAACCTCAGATACGCAGATGATACCACCCTAATGGCAGAAAGCGAAGATCTAAAGAGCCTCTTGTTGAGGGTGAAAGTGGAGAGTGCAAAAGCTGGTTTGAAACTCAACATTAAAAAAACGAAGATCATGGCATCTGGCCCCATCACTTCCTGGCATATAGAAGGGGAAGAAATGGAAGCAGTGACAGATTTTATTTTCTTGGGCTCCAAGATCACCGCAGACGGTGACTGTAGCCATGAAATTAAAAGACGCTTGCTCCTTGGGAGGAAAGCTATGGCAAACCTAGACAGCATAGTAAGAAGCAGAGACATCACCTTGCCGACAAAGGTCCGTCTAATCAAAGCTATGGTTTTCCCAGTAGTAACATATGGCTGTGAGAGCTGGACTATAAGGAAGGCTGAGCGCCAAAGAATCAATGCTTTCAAACTGTGGTGCTGGAGAAGACTTTTACGAGTCCCCTGGACTGCAAGGAGATCAAATCAGTCAGTCCTAAAGGAAATCAACCCTGAGTGCTCCTTGGAAGGACAGATCCTGAAGCTGAAGCTGAAATATTTTGGCCACCTAATGCGAAGAGAAAACTCCCTGGAAAAGACCTTGATGCTGGGAAAGATTGAAGGCAAAAGGAGAAGGGGACGGCAGAGGATGAGATGGCTAGATAGCATCACCGATGCAATGAACTTGAACCTGAGCACACTCCGGGAGAGAGCAGAGGACAGGAAGGCCTGGCATGCTATGGTCCATGGGGTCACGAAGAGTCGGACACGACTGAACGACTGAACAACAACAGCTGGTAACAGGCAGTGTGGTGCTTGGCATGTTGGACTATCTCTGGAAAGACCAGAGACTGCATGAGAAAGGGAAAGAGAGGGACACAAGATGTCCCCAAACACTGTAAGACCTCTATAAGAACATAAGAGCCCTCCTGGATCAGACCAGGGTCCATCTAGTCCAGCATTCTGTTGACGCAGTGGCCAACCAGCTGCTGACTGGGAACCCACAAGCAGGACACGAGTGCCACAGCACCCTCCCACCCATGTCCCCCAGTAACAGGTGTGCAAGCCATACTGGCTCTGGTACTGAGGACTGCACTTTTAAGGCCCTATCCCAGAAAATATTTTTTCTTTAAATTATTTTGACTAGATTACATTATTCCTTCTTTTTGATGTAAAACTATTGCTACTATTTGTAAAACAAATATAAATAAACTTAAAAGGGGGAAAAAAGAATATCCATTTTAGCCCTAAAATTAGCTTTAAAAATGTAACGAACTCATTCACAGATTTGCCACTAGATGGCAGCAACTGCATCATATTTCAAGGTAGCCCTCCCCTCCTCCATGCCGGTCTGGCTGTATGGGTCAAGACGGGATCCTTCCCAAGGCTGTGAACTGTGTTCTGTCATTCCCCAAACATTTCAGCCCTGCAAACAATCTTGCCCCTTCTAAAGCAGTCATGGGAAACCTGTGGCACTCTCTAGATGTTGTGGACCTCAACTCCTATCAGCCCCAGCCGAGCCCATGTCCAGGGGTCGGGGCAATGGGAGTTTTCATCCAACATCTAGAGAGCTAGAGGTTGCCTACCCCTGTTCTATAGGGTCAGGCCTCTGCAGAAAAAGCCTCCCTCTCTCCTGGCTGCAGGGTGGCCAGATGCCAAAGAGGATGCAAACAGCTCCTGCACCTTTAATAGTTGTGTAGAAGAGGGGATTTCCACTGATACAGCTTGTTGGTTGCGCCTCTTTCCTGTTATGCAGGAGTTGCAGAATCTAGACCTTCCCTTTAAGATGGGGGGGGCTTCAAACCTAGAGGCCAGTCCCAGCCATCCTGGGGTTGCAATCTGGTTCCCTGGTTGTCCATGCCCGCTTTCCCCTGGCCCCACCCCATTTCCCCCAACCACTAATCATTTGGTGGTTTCCTGGCTTTTGTGCAGTTTTCTCCCATTCTAAGAGGTTGAAATGCCTCTCCTTACTAGCAGGAAGAGTTTTTTGCTACAATAGGCTGGCATTTTTTTGTATTTTTGGCCCACATGCCCTCTTCTTTTGACCCACCCACCAGTGGAATGCAGCCCTCAGAGCTTCTGAAAGAGTTTCCCTGCCCCTTTAAGAGATGCATAGAAGGGAGAATTCTGCTGGGTGTAGCTTCTCCCCTTGGTGGGAAGAGCTGCCTCTAGAGGAATTTCCCCTCTTAAAAATGGAGCGTGCCCTCTAGCTGTCCCTACTGAAAAGGGGCGGCCCCTGTTTTCTGGTAGCTTTCCCTGGGCCATCATTGTCCTATTCTTGTCCCTGTCAGCTAGATATCACATTTTGTTCATGTGAGTTATTGTAGTCATCTCCTTTTGTCAGGTTTCAGCCCCTCTCCCAGCTCTCTTGAATCTCAAGTCTCTGGGGCCAAATTAGCCACAAGGTGGTAGACTTCATGACCAGATCTGCTGCCATCTCTTGGCATTTATTTAAAAGCAGCCACCTGAGGGGGCAGGGTGAATTGGATTGGGACCATGACAGGGGGACCTTTCCACCACCATTTTGCAATCTGTATCCCAACAGCAGCAACGCTATTTGCCCAGTTAAGGGGGAAAAAATATGGTACCTATATGCTTTCCCTAATGAGGCAAGTAGCGGGGGGGGGGTACACTGGGGACATTTTGCTGAAAGAGGGCTGCCACGGTATTTCCGCACCTCCCCTGACTGCATGCATCAACCAGGGTTGTGTCTCTGTATGCTCAGCAACCTCCTATACTTCATTGAGGGGAGATATGATAGCGCTCTTCAAGTACTTGAAAGGTTGTCACAGACAGGAAGGCCAGGATCTCTTCTCGGTCATTCCACAATGCAGGACACGGAATCATGGGCTCAAGTTACAGGAAGCCGGATTCTGGCTGAACATCAGGAGAAACTTCCTGACTGTTAGAGCAATACGACAGTGGAACTGTTTCCCTGGGGAGGCGGTGGGCTCTCCCGCACCGGAGGCATTCAAGACGCAGCTGGATAGCCATCTGTCGGGGATGCTCTGACTTGGATTCCTGCATTGAGCAGGGGGTTGGACTTGATGGCCTTGTAGGCCCCTCCCAACCCTGCTATTCTGTGATTCTATGATTCTACTATTCTATGATTCTATGTTTGGAACTCTCTGGAAAAGACCCTGATGCTGGGAAAGACTGAAGGCAAAAGGAGAAGGGGACGGCAGAGGATGAGATGGCTAGATAGCATCACCAATGCAATGAATATGAACTTGAGCATGCTCCAGGAGAGAGCGCAGGACAGGAAGGCCTGGCGTGCTCTGGTCCATGGGGTCACGAAGAGTTGGACACGACTGAACGACTGAACAACAACAAATGTTTGGAACCAGAGTGGAACATGGCCGGGGAACTTCCTGGGGAATGAACCAGCATGGTGGTGAGGAGTACTTCTGCATCACCCACCAGCCTTTGGAACCTCCCTCCCAGGAGCAGGAGAACCAGGTGGGCTTAATTGCAACCTGGGTTGGCCCAGGGTTGGACTCTTTCTTCCTGGGAACAGACTTCTCCTTCAGGGTCTTTCCACACATGCTACAGCAGCAAACCCAAGTTTGGCACTGAGTGAACCCTTGGCAAAAAGCTGCAGCCAGCCCCAGCTCATAGAATCATAGAGTCCTGCACTCTGGGATGATGGAGACGAGATCCTGGCCTTCCTCTCTGGGGCAGCCTTTCAAGTCCTTGAAGAGCACTGTCCTGTCTCCCCTCAGTCTTCTCTTCTCAAGGCTAAACAGGCGCAGTTCTTTCAGTCTCTCCTCACAGGGCTTTGTTTCTCTCTGAGGCCTGCACTGGTACCAATGTCTCACCGTAATACTTCTTCCTTTTTAAAAAAGGAAACTAACCAGGCATCAGTGAAACTTGCTGGAAGTCCACTTCATTTCTTCCTCTTCCCTCCCTGTCTGTTTTTCCTTGGCTGTCATGTCTTGTTACACTGTAAGCCTGATAGCAGGGACTGTCTTGTTTTACTAATTGTATGTAAGCCGCTCAGGGAGTCTTTTTGGCTGAGGAGCGGGATAAAAATATTTTAAAGGTGCAATCCCATGCATGTTTAGACAGAAAAAAGTCCTACAACTGGCAGCATTCCCCAGCCAGCCTGCATGGGGAATGCTGGGAGTCGTAGGACGTTTTTCAGCGGGGGCTGGTGGCTCCAATTTCAGTGGGGGGGAGATTCCATTCTGGGTTTTAGTTACAGCCAGCTCTAAGGGAGCTATCCACGGTGCTGAACCCTATCCCCAAAATGGGTCCGGCACCTTGGATGGCTCCGTTAGACTTCTGGCTGGCTGTAACTAAAACCCAGAATGGAATGTCCGCCCCTCTGAAAGTGGGGCCACCAGCCTCCCCTGACTTTTTTCTATCTAAACATGCATAGGATTTCGCCCTAAGTAAATTTAAAAAAAACCTGGCAATCTTTTCCCTCCACTTTGTCAGTTTCACTGGAGATCAGAAGATGAGGACAGAGAACGAAATGGCCACAGCTAGAAGAATAGCTGTAGGATTGCATCTGAGTAGAGTTGCGGGGGCCAACATTTATTTATTTATTTATTTATTGCATTTCTATACCGCCCCATAGCCGAAGCTCTCTGGGCAGTTTACAGAAGTTAAAACATTAAGTACAATATAAAAAGTTCAAAAGCCATTTACAAAAAAGTGCATAAAAGAACGCAGACAATATACACAAACAACATATAACTAAAACCAACATTGAACTATCAGTCATAACTAAAGACACATCCGGGACCAATTGAAACTCATCATGTGCTGCCAAATGCCTGGGAAAAGGGGAAGGTCTTAACTTGTCCCCGAAAAGGTAATAATGTTGGCACCAGGTGGGCCTCGTTGGGGAGCTTGTTCCACAGATGGGGGGCCACCACTGAGAAATTTTTGGAGCAGGCGCGAGCTGGCATGGAAATGATGGCCTTTAAAGTGGGTCAAGCATAAGTTGGGAATGGCAGCCACATGCATCAAGTAGAGCAGGGAAGATTCCCAAGGGAACGTTCACGTGCTTTAAGATGTCAGCCTCCATCCAGAGTCTACTCCATGCATTCTGGAGAGCAGGTTGATCTCAAAGGTGGCTGGTGCACCGTGCCGCCTTCCTCCCAGCCATCGCAGGCCCCCTTTGCCTTCCACGGCCCTTTGACCCATGTCAGCCTCTCTGTGTAAGGCTCCCAACACCTGCTAAGCTGGCTAAGTAGCTTTTGATGAACAGGCTGGCGTCAGAAGCAGTTCATCCTGATGTCTTTGATGGGGAGGATGGTTGGGGGGGCCTCCAGGTCACAGAGGGACAGGAGAGGTTAGGATGGGAGGGCGATCAGCGCATGTGTATTTCTGAAACAGCCACAGTGTCCTCACTCTAGCCTTCGGGTAGTGCATGTCCTCACCCTGTGGCCTGAATCTGCTCGCGTCTCCAAAATTGCTGGAAGAGAGATGCCCGGTGCCGGCTCCCGGTTTCGGAGGGCCCTTAGGCAAGACCCCCCTCCATGGGCCCCTCCCTCAGCGAATCTACCTTCTCTCTGCCATGGTCAGCAGCTGCTCTTGGCCCTCCTCCTCTTCCTCCTCATTGCTACCACTCGCTTGCTCGACAGGCAGGGAGCCAGGGAGCCAGGCGGCCGGGGCATCTGCAGCTCCTCCTTCTCACCACCATTGTTATCTGGGCCAGAGGGAGAGGTGGTGAAGAAGCAGGTTGCAGCGGGGAAGGCAAGTCTAAGAGGCTTTTGTCAGTGGGCCCCTGCTGGAGGGTGGGGCCTTGGCAGATGCCCAACCATGCCTACCTTTGACGCTGGTCCTGGAGGTGCCTCTCCAATCTATGGTGCTTCCAAGTGAGGCTTTTATTGTACAACCATCCAGCCCCCAAAATGGAATATTATGGGGGTCTAGGCAGCTCTGGCTTCTTCTTCTTAGAATCATAGAATGGTACAATTGGAAGGGGCCTATAAGACCATCGAGTCCAACCCCCTGCTCAGTGCAGGAATCCAAGTCAGAGCATCCCTGACAGGTGGCTGTCCAGCCTCGTCTTGAATGCCTCCAGTGTGGGAGAGCCCACCACCTCCCTGGGGAATGGGTTCCATTGTCATATTGCTCTAACAGTCAGGAGGTTTTTCCTGATGTTCAGCCGGAATCTGGCTTCCTGTCACTCGAGCCCATTATTCCGTGTCCTGCAGTCTGGGATGGTCGAGAAGAGATCCTGGCCTTCCTCTCTGTGACAACCTTTCGAGTACTTGAAGAGCGCTATCATATCTCCCCTCAGTCTTCTCTTCTCAAGGCTAAACATGCCCAGTTCTTTCAGTCTCTCTTCGTAGGGCTTTGTTTCCAGTCTCCTGATCATCTTTGTTGCCCTCCTCTGAAACTTTTCCAATTTGTCTGCATTCTTCTTAAAGTGTGGTGCCCAGAACTGGACACAGTACTCCAGATGAGGCCTAACCAGTGCTGAGTAGAGGGGAAGTGATTTGGAATTGGAAGCTACACGTCTATTAATGCAGCCCAAAAGAGCATTTTCCTTTTTTGCAGCCATATCACGTTGTTAGCTCATATTCAGCTTGTGATCGACAACAATTCCAAGATCCTTCTCACTTGTAGTCTTGTTGAGCCAAGTATCCCCCGTCTTGTAACTGTGCATTTAGTTTCTTTTTCTTAGGTGCAGAGCTTGGCATTTATCCCTATTAAATGTCATTCTGTTGTTTTCTGCTCAGTGCTCCAGTCTATCAAGATCACTTTGAATTTTGTTTCTATCTTCCAGGGTATTAGCTATCCCGCCCAATTTTGTGTCATCTGCAAATATGATAAGCATTCCCTGCACCTTCTTATCCATGACATTAATAAAAATGTTGAAGAACACTGGGCCCAGGACTGAGCCCTGAGGTACCCCGCTCGTAGTTGCCTTTCTCTTTAAAAAGACCCAAGGCGACATACAACCGAATGATTACACATACAAAATATGAGATAGCTAAAAACAATTTCCATTAAAATAAATATAATTATAATTATTATAATTATTGTTGTTGTTGTTGTTCCAAGTCCCACTTGATGGCTGCCTGCAGCTCAGCCCAGACAGGAAGCACCCACCCCTGTGGGCCCTTGAAGAGACATCTTCCAGCCATTAGTGCCCATTGAGGAACCATCCACCAACCCCCCCGGCCATGCCCAAGCCAGGAAGTGTACAAGGATGGTCAGCTAAGAGCCTTGGAGGGGCAACCTATTCTGCTTCTGAGAGCTTCTTGAGGAGGGGCCACCATTCCTTAGAGGCGGAGCGAGACTGACTCAGGGGAGGGCTGTAGCTCAGTGGTACAGCAGGTTCTTTGCATGCAGACAGCCCCGGTTCAGTCTCTATCATCCCCAGGGAGAGCTGGGGAATACCCCCGTCTGAAACTTTGGGGGGCCACGCCCACGTCAGCGTACTGAGCTAGATGATCTGACTCGGCAGAAGGCGGCTTCCTAGATTTCAGAGGGAGGTGCAAGGAGAGGGCATGGGAGCTCCACTCTTGACCATGGGAAGCTTAGTCAGCAACTTCCAGGCACTGTCTACACACTCTCAGTGCAGCCAGTAAAGCAGGGATGTGAAACCTCTGGTTTGTGGGCCTCTTCCGGCCCATGAAGCTTCCAGTGAAGTCCACCCCAGTGGAATCCTCACTGTTATTTCCACCTCAGATTGGAGATAACCATAAAGATGCAGGTGGCTGGGGATTTGGTCAGCGCTTGGAGGAGTGGTCTCTCTTCCCAGCGTGGCCAAGTAGCATTGCATGGTGTGGTGGGGTGATGATAGAGTGGGGGGCTGAAGACTCTCCTGCATATTTTCACAAACTTGAATGGGCACACTTTAATTCTGCACTTCCTATGCTGGAGACACAGCCATGCCGCATGATTTTATTGATTTATTACATTTTTAGCCATCCACTCCTCCAAGGAGCTCAGGGTTACACCTGAGCTCTTCCATCCTGTGTTTTATCCACAAAGCAGCCCTGTGAGGTAGGTTAGGCTGAGAGAATGTGTGCCTGGTCCAAGGCTATACAGTGAGCTTCATGTCTGAATGGGAATTTGAGTTTGTATCTCCCCAGTCTGACCAGCAGACCACACTGTCTCTTGCTAATAATGATGGTTGAGCCCTCATTCCGATGCCTTGATTTTCTTACTTACTATATTTTCTATATTTGCACTGCTTCTAAATTGTATTGGGGTTTTGTTTTTCATTTCAGTTGTAAACCTTTACATTATGTTTTATCAGATTGCATTTTATGGTTTAATTGTTGTGAACAAGCTTTGGGCATTGGGCAGTAGAAAAATGTAACAAACAAACAAATAAATAAATGCACATGGAAAGTAGGGGCTTCTCCAAACAGAGCCTTTATCATGCTATTGAGATTGGTTACTCACAGATGTTCGCAGGTCCTTTAGATGACGTCATCAACCTCCAGGGCGTCTCCCACACTAAATGACCTTTATTCCATGTTTTAGAAGATAGGAGATAATGAGCTATCAAATTACAGCACATTGAGTTCCCTTGTGAAAAGAGGAACTCCTGCAAGAAGAGGAGCGAGATCACAGCGCCACCTAGCGGCTCAATAATGAAGCATATGGAAGACTCAGAAAAGGGGGGAAAGGAGGGGGAAAGGAAGTGCGTATAAAGGGAGTCCGTTGTGATCCTGCATTTAAAATGGAAGCAGAAAGCCCCGTTTTAAATGTGGGATTTTAGGCTGGTGTAGAAATGATCTAGGAACACGAATGAAAGCCATGTGTAGATCCTCACACTCACAGACTGCACATGTCTTTCTCGGTACATGTATAAATCTACAATTGGCTGTCAATCTCCAGCATGTATGTACTGGGTGTAAGCACAGCAAAAAGAGAAGAAGGGGAAAAGGATGTGTGGGATCACTGATGTGAATATCCACCCCCAGCATTCACACATTTTCATACATGGAGTTGGTTTCTGGGTGGAAAGTCTAATATCTGTAGGAGGCCCATGGGTATGACTGGCTAATCCTTTTTTTTTTTTAGCATGGATCACAGTTTCTTTGGGGGTTATGGGTCATCTGAAGGAACTAACACAGATATGGATCCAGACTGTATCATGTGCGCACATACGCACCCTATTCCCCACAAGTGAGAGAAGTTCACTTTTGCTGATGAGAGTCCTTTCGAAAAGAGGGCAATGGCAAATTCAGCTCTGTGTAAAAAAAAACACACACACAACAACCCAAAAAACCAAAATCAGTTTATTTGTACATTTGCACTTTTACAAAGAATGGTAGAGGCGGCACTAACAAGCATCAGCTAAGTCCTGTGGAATTACAAGGAGGTGTGCAGGCAGGATTAGTGCATAGCCCAGATTCCAACAAGTACACCAGGCTGCCCCTCCCAAGTCTGTTTCTAGTAGCGAGCTCAGACAGTACAAACACTCATTTTTTATCTCCTGCCCTGCCTGCTCTTCTGTGTATAACTTCCAAGGTAATCATCTTCATCAATTTACCATTTATATCCTGCTGTTCTACCAAAGGTACCCTGAGTGGCATACAACATAAGACCACACACACACACACAATACAACCAGCACAAGAATTTGCAAACAGATTCCATCTAAAGGCAAACAGATTCCATCTGAACATTAGGAAAACCTTCCTTAGGGCGCAATCCTATGCAAGGCAGAAAAACGTCCTACTACTCCTAGCATTCCTCAGCCAGCCATGCTGGCTGAGAAATGCTGGGAATTGTGGGGCTTTTTTTTTTTTTGCTTAAAAATGCATAGGATTGTGGCCTTAATGGTGAGAGCTGAAATAATAACCATAGGCATTGCGTGCATGACTCTGTCGGAAAGTCAAAATAAACAATCCAAAAGAAATCACTACTCAGTCTTTTGCGGGAGCCATTTCTTGCTCTCTCTGAATGCAACATGGCTTTATACAAAAGCAGCGAGGGCCTTTTCCCGACTGGGCTTGCACAGCAGAGGGCTTGCTCAGTCTTTCCGAAACACACCACCGAGCCAGGAAAAAGTTTTCCACATGTATGCTTCAGCAAGCAGGAAGTACTCGAAAAGAGTGTGTAGCTCAAGCAACACCCCCCCCACACACACACACACTTTCTCATCCATGATTGAGCTCAATGTTCCCCCAACCTGGTGCCGTCCGGGTGTGTTGGAATTGCAAGTCCCAGGAATGATGGGGGCTGTAGTCCAAAACATCTGGAAGGCACCAGGTTGGGGAAGGCTGGTCTACTAAATGCCTGAGACAAAGAAGAAGATGGCGCCCTCTCCTGTTCCTTGTACGAAAGCCGACTGGACTATTTCTTCAACACTGACGACGGAACAGCACCTGAAGACAGCAGGTTAACTTTGGGGGCGCAGCACAGGCCGTTTGGCGCTCAGCTCTCTCCCCAAACACCTTGCTGCCACCTCCCACCCTCTGCCGCCTGAGGCAACCACCTCACCCTGCTTGAAGGAATTGGGTGTGGGAATTGGGTGTGCTGGTGGTGGCTGATGGGCATTACAGTCCAAAGCATATGGAGGGCACCAGGTTGGGGAAGGCTGGTGTATACCCTCATTTCTTTTCTCCTCGTCATTTCTGGAACCTAGAGGCAGGGGCAGGCCGCTTGGTGCTCTCCAGAAGGTTTGGACGAGAACTCCCACAATCCCTGACCATTGGCCATAGAATCACAGAATAGTAGGGTTGGAAGGGGCCTACAAGGCCATCGAGTCCCCCCCCCCCGGTCAATGCAGGAATCCAAGTCAGAGTATCCCTGACAGATGGCTATCCAGCCTCATCTTCAATGCCTGCAGTGTGGGAGAGCCCACCACCTCCCCAGGTAATTGGTTCCACGCTAGCTGGGGTTTATGGGAGTTGTAGTCCACAACATCTGGAGGGCACCAGGGCACCTACACCCAGTGGTGTAGTGGTAAACGTTGAAGTGCAGACACTCATCATAACAGCCTCCATGGCTATGCCCCCTGGGAGACTCGAAAACCCCAGGCTGCTGTGTGGATCCATATCAACAAGCCAGTTCTAGCAGTTCTCATCTCCCCCAGGAGCAGGTCTTTTGTAACATTCATGGGTCTTAACTGCCCATTCCAGACCAAGCCACCCCAAAATGCTTTGCTTCAACAGGGACAGCTCACAAGAATATGTTGTTGCTGGGGAAATTCATTCCCCTCCTCCCCCAGCTACTGTGAGGATTACAGCTGAGGGAACAGGTAAGTGTGTGGGGGGGGGCGACATTGGCATCGCTGCTAACAAAAAGTGCCAGCGTGGCCTTTCTGTGAGCCCTGGCTGCGCTGCACCAGTGCCTCCCCGACCTTGAGGTTTTACAGGTTATGGGAGTAGAACTGAACGTCTCCTTCCCCAATAAGAACATAAGAAGAGCCAGGCTGGATCAGACCAAGGTCCCATCTAGTCCAGAATTCTGTTCGCACAGTGGCCAACCAGCTGCCTGTAGGAAACCCAGAATAGGACATGAGTCAACAGCACCCTCCCGCCCATATTCCCCAGCAACTGGTGTACTTCCATTAATAGTGGAGGTAGCATGTAGCCATCAGGACTGCTAATAATTGGCAGTCTTATCCACCATGAATTTGTCTAAACTTCCTTTAAAGCCTTCCAAATTGGTGGCCAAGTGCAAACTGTATTTGATTAGCGAAGACAGACAAAAAGAAGCGAACGGCACCAGCATTAGCCAAGATGGCTTTAGCAGACCACTTTCAACTGTCTGGAAAAAAAACATTGTCTCCAGGTGACATTGGGACTGTAATACCAAATACATCACACAGCATCTCTCCCCGCACATCTAGTGATCTTTCCTCGTTCGTGCAAGTCCTCTTTTATAGCAAGTAAGGATTCTTAAAGGTCCAATCCTTCAGTGAGAGCAGCTCTGGACTCAAGGGATAAATTCTGCTGGGGTGCGCGGTGGATCCTTCCCCTTGGTATCATTAAGACCAGAAGATGTTTAATCTGGGACACTTTAGGAATGGCTGACATAAGGTCCCTCAAAGGAGCGATTTCAGCATCATGTGGTGATCTCCACATGGGTCACCGGACCATGAGAAAAATAGGCCTTCTTCATCTTCGATACCTCGCAGCACAGTTTAAGCAAAGATCCTTTGTTGCACACTCCAACTTCCTTTCTGTGTTTGTTATGAAATTTGCAGCTGCAAATATTACACATTTACCATCCACCATAGCCCTAAATCACCCCAATTATCCTGTGCAATCCAGGCCAAAGCTGAGGACAGACATGCATCCAAAAGGGGAAAATAGCAGGGGAGCAGAAGGACCCAGAGTCCCTATCGATATACTAATACTTGGTATGTAAAGGTGCAGTCTTATGCCTGTTTAGTCAGAAAAAAGTCCTACAACTCCCAGCATTCCCCAGCCAGCAGGATTGTGCCCTCAGCGTATTTATAGGACTTTTTCCTGTCTAAACATTTTCTTAATTGTAGGGCTTTTTCTGTCTAAACATGCACAGGATTGCACCCTCAGAGTATTTATAGGACTTTTTTGTACGAAGAAATCATGCGCAAGCCAGGAAACCACTAAATGATTGGTGATTAGTAGAAAGGGGGCACTCTGGGGAACACCAGAGGGCCTGATTTTGGGTCCCCGGGCTGGCCAGCTTTGGTTCTTCAATCATGACTGGCTGGGGCATGCTGGGAATTCTAGGACTTTTTTCTGTCTAAATACACAAGGAATACACTTAGGAAGGAATCCTATGCATGTTTAGACAGAAAAAGTCCTATAACTCCCAGCTAGCTGGGGCATACTGAGAGTTGTAGGACTTTTTTCTCTCTAAACATGCATAGGATTTCACCCTTAGAAGCCAGTAATACTTCCTGACCCTAAAGATGGCAAACATTCAGACCCTGCTTACGTATGAACAAAACCCACCTGCTGAAATGTATCTGAGGTCTGGATACCTTTAATTTATTGATTGACTGATTGACTGATTGATTGATTGATTGCATTTATATTCTGCCTTTTTTCCTCCTTAAGGAACCCAAGGTGACGTACATGATCCTCCTCCTCTCCGTTTTATCCTCACAACAACAACCCTGTGAGGTGGGTTGGGCTGAGAGTCTGTGACTGGCCCAAAGTCACCCAGTGAGCTTCCATGGCTAAGTGGGGACGAGAACCCGGGTCTCCCGGCTCCCAGTCCAGCACTCTCGCCACTGCACCACACCGGCTCTCCGCACCATGCAGCACCTTGTCTCTTGTTGCTCCGTGACTGACTTGTGAGAACTGAATGGTACAAAAACATGACTTTAATTACCATTGGCTCAAACTATGGAGCTTTTAAAATTGCATTGATTTGGTACTCTGGTTCAGTTTGTCGAACTGCCTGGAAGTCCCTCATACCTCACAAGGCACACAGTTGGCACACCTGCCGGTGCTCCGCTCTTTTCTTGTTCGTAGGCTTGCCACTTTAAGATATAAAACATATACGTATATCCTGGGTCAAGCTTCTCTGACCATATCGTTTCTTCCTCCTGCCTGAAGAACACGGTTTTTCTTTTCGTTTTTAAATGCCTCTAAAGGCAAACTGCCCCATATCATGTGCAAAATCCTTTGTGAAGGTGTGTCCCTTGAAATCTGACATTTCCAAGCATCCCACCCCTCAACCCACCGGCTGTTAGCAAGAAGAGGACAAGGCGCCGGCCTTCTTTTTCTGGTTCCAGAAAACAGGTCAAATGGGTAACATTCTGGCCTGAAACATTCCAGCTAGATCAAATATGAGACGAGCCACCTCAGAGAGGAGAAAAGAACACCACCATTTATATTTTTATTTTATTTTTAACGTGACTTTGGTGTGTGGAGATGGTAGTGGGGCCTCTGTCGCTGGCCTGCTTCTTCAGCCTGCCATCACCAGAGCTGCTGAGGGAAGATGCTGGTGACCGGGGTGGGGGGGGGGAGGCGGTGGTTCCTCCATCTTAGTCTCCAGCTCAAGCCAGTCTGTCGCCATGGCAATCGTGACCTGGGGGGGGGGGCGGACAGGCAATCTGGGGCAATCACCGTGGCAACCAATCCAATGAAATCAAAAGCCAAGCTGCCATTCCCAAGGCAACCTACTGAGGCAGGCCAAAAAAGAAAAGGAAAAAAGAGCAAAAATAAGTTGTTTGTAGTCCATGGGTTCTCTTTTTGCCAAGCCACAAAGGATAGGAGGCAGCTAAAATCCTGCCTGAAAAGACAGGCAATGAGGCTTGATCCTTCTTCACCCCAGCACCACATTTCCAAAGATGATGCTTTCCCCGCAGATACCCGCCCTGCGGCCCCAGAGCAGAGATGCAGGACCCCTCCTCACCCCAACAGCCCAGCTCACCCCACAGAGAACACAGTCCCTCCATCCACCCTGCATCTCTTATGCAATTGCAGCTGAACTGGCTGCAGGATTTTAATTTCTATCTAAGGCAGCCTTCCCCAACCTGGCGCCTTCCAATTGTGTCGGACTACAGCTCCCAGCATCCGCAACACACCTGGAGGGTGCCAGGTTGGGGAAGGCTAATCTACGGCATAAAGGGCACAGGGAGCTCCCTGCTGTGTCAGACAAGAGGGGCTGATCTAGCCCAGGGGTGGGAAACCATTTTCAGCCTAAGGGCGGTACTGGCCCCGGGCTGGGACGTCGGATGTCAGCAGTGGGTGGGGCTACTGCCCAATGTGGGTGGAGCCACTGCTGGCACGCTCCCCCCACACACACACGTTCACTCTCACAGGCACACACCCCATGTGCACATAACAGCCTTTCCCAATCTCATGCCCTCCAGATGTGTTGGGACTACAATCCCCCAAATCCACTACTGGTAGCTGGCTGGGGATTGTGGGAATTGTAGTCCAACACATATGGAGGGCGCTAGATTGGAGAAAGCTGGCACTCAGGCACATACCCATTCGCGCGCACACCGTCCACACCCTCTCTCAATGCTGGGGCAGGGGAAGGGAGTTCCCTCCGATATTTGAGCCCAACTTGAGCCCAACATGCTGTTTCTCTCAGTGGCCAGCTCGATGCCTCTGAAAGCCCCTAAAGAGGCCAGGAAAGGGATGTCCTTTCTGCATTGTTTATTCAAAGTGTAAACACAGGGGCGGGGAGTGGGGCCGGCGGTGAGAAAGTGCTTTCTGCACATTCAGGGGCAGGCTGAAGAATTATTGGGGCTTATGGGGGAACTGTAAGGGGGCAGGGGAGACCGTTAGTAGTCAGTGAGTCCGTTTTTGTCCCTGTAGTAAAGCGGTGGTAGAGATCCCACCCTCACCCCACAAGGATCCAAGGAAGGATGCGGGGAGGGGGCATACAGGTGTTCCCAATGCATTGTGGGGCAAGAATGGCCCTGTCTGGGAGGAGGATTGCTGCCATGTGTTTTTAAAAAGGAAAAGAAAGGTTCTGCTACTGACTGCTACAAATAGGAAACATGTGAGTCCCTCTCCTCCCCACAAATGTCCCTGAAAGCCTTCAAAATTTATCCAGTCCACTGTTTCTATGTCCCCACTTTTTGCCCCACCCCACCCCTATGAATCTGCCAAAAAGGTTATTTTGAGACCATTTGACCCAGCCCTAGCTTAAGCCTGTGAGTTATTCCCTCTGTGGCTAACTGCAGGTCCAGTGAGGCGATATGGATCAGGGCTGTGGTGTGGAGAAGAAAGGGTTAGACCCCTTTCCCCCACAGCATAGCCCCAATCCAAATTGGAGTTCCCCACGGCTGCTTTTACAAGAAGAAAATTACGTTAACAGCACCAACCACAGAACTCTGGTGCAACATCTGTTTGGTCCTCAGTCTTTCTAGATTCAAACTTTTGGAGACCTTGAGGCGCCCTGGGTTGCTACAGGCTCCAGGACTCCCCAGCCTCGGAGGCAAGTTACTGAGCCAGTAAGCTGACTGCGGGAAGCTTGGAAATGCCAGTGCAATTTGAGGGACAATTCCTTCCTGGCAAGTCAGCTTGGGATAGTATTACCTTAGCAACATCTTCTCGTCCGTATTTCTTTCTCTCCCTCTTTCCTCAAGCAGAATTTGCCAAGAGATTTATGAGGAAGTGGTTTGGCACTGCTGCTGATATACCACATGGCATCTTCTGCCTGATTCTTGGTGGTGCTTGAAGGAAGTCAGCTTCATTGGCTGAAACTCAGGCAGAATAAACCACCATGTTTCTAAGAACTTGTTCATAAGCTATTCATTTATTGTTTTGTTTGTTCATTAGGTTTTTAAGCGGTCCAGTAATAGATGTTCTCTGGGCAGATGACAAAGAGCTGAAGGAATAAAATACAAAACAAAACAAGCAGCAGAGGAAGAAATATAAAATATATAAGAACAGCCGAAAATCTAAAACTAAACTCTAAAATGCCTGGGAGAAAAGCAAGGCCTTCACCTGGTGCCAGAAAGGTAACAATGTAGGCACCAGGCAAACCTTCTTGGGAAGGGCATTCCACTAACAGGGTGCCACAACTGAGAAGGTCATGTCTCTCTTGTAGCCACGCCCAAACTTGTTTTATTTGTTGATTTAAAGCGTTTCTATCCCACCTCTCCTCAGAAGAGCAGGCAAGGCAGTAGTAACCCCAAGGCAAGCACCATGGTTGGGAATTACATTTTGCCATAGACTGTGCCATTAGCCGCTCATTGAGGAAATGCCAACCACCTTGGGCCATTAACCAGCCATCTGTCTGACAAAAGGCATGGCAGGCTAGCAGCCTTAATGCTGGGAATTTTTTGTGGACCCCTAGGGTCCCATCCCCCACCACAGCCATTTTTGGCCTACAGCAGCCATGGCCTCCGTCCTGTTGGCCATCTTGCCTCCATGGCCATCTGCTCACGCAACTAAGCCCCTGAGGTCATGACCTTCCATTCCTCTCGCACCTCCTGCCATCAATAGGGGGAAAAAATTGTGGGAGGCAGGAAAGGCACCCCACTGATGGTTACTGGCTTGGTTTCCTTACAAACCAGCCATGGAGAAAATGGACAGGGAGATATTTTTTCTCCCTCTCTCATACTACTAAAACCCAACGGGGTCATCCCATGAAGCTGATTGGTGGAGATTCAGGACAGATAAAAGGAAGGACTTCTTCACACAGTGCATTGCTGAACCTATGGAATGGGGGTTGATGGGCATTGTAGTTCAAATCTGGAGGCCATCAGGTTGGGGAAGCCTGATGGAGGGGAAGGGGGCACCCACTGTTCCTTGTGCAAAGGGATAAGACAAATTCATGGAGGAGAAGGCTATCAAGGGCTACTAGTCCTGATGGCTATATGCTACTTCCCGTATCAGAAGCAGTGTGCCTAAATACATCAGTTGCTGGGCAACATGGGTGGGAGGGTGCTGTTGCACTCATGTCCTGTTTGTGGTTTCCTGGTCAACAGCTGGCTGGCCACTGTGTGAACAGAATGCTGGACTAGATGGACCCTTGGTCTGATCTAGCACGGCTCTTCTTATGTTCAAGCCGTGACCTGATTGGGCTATTGGCTTTTATAGCAGGTTTCTTGTTTCTCGTGGATCAAGTCATAGAGAAACCTTCCCCAACCGTGTGTCCTCCAGAAGTGCTGGACTGCAACTCCCATCATCCCAGTCTGCATCTGGAGGGCACCCAGTTGGGGAAGGCTGTTGTAGAGGAACAGTCTGACAAATGCCCGCTCATTTCCATCTCTAGGGAGGAGGGACTGAACATCAAACGGCCAGGACTGTCTCGATGGTTCAGCCACATTTAAAATACGGCCTGCCTCATCTCAAAGTGGCTGTGGTAGAGCTGGAAAAGGCAGAGAATAGGACTGCTACAAGGATCAATGTGGTGGAGCACCTTCCATCTCAGGAAAGGCTAAAATCAGAAGTGTAGTGAAGCCAGGCCTCGCAGGGGCGCTGGCACTGTCTGCAACCCCCCTCCGAAGTCCCTGTTTCCTCTGAGCTTAGCTGCCATTATCACAGAAGCTGGGGGAAACCAATTTTCTCAGCAGCAATATATTGCTCCCTGTTGTAATGCAAAATCCTTGGGGGTGTCTGGGTCTTGAATGGGCAATGAAGATCCATTCGCTTTACCAAAGACCTGCTCCTGAGGGAGATGAAAACTGCTAGAATTGGTTTCCTGATGTGGATCCGCACAGGTGCCTGCATTTTTGGTCTGTCCTTGGGCGCAGGGTAGCTACGGGGACTGCCATGACGAGCGCCTGCACGTCAACATTTACCATTACACCACTGGCCAAACATTTGTTTGGGGGGGGGGGGTTAAGATAAAGGATTGCTAGGGATGAACCTGAGAGAGATTTACAAAATGATGAACAAAGAGGTTAGACAGGGAAATTTCTCCCTTATATAATATAATTGCCTAATGAAGCAGTATGTTCTTCACACATCGCATCATGAAATGATGAAACTCGCTAGCACATGATGTGGTGACGCCCACTAACGTAGGCCCAAGCTACACAGTGCCACTGTCAGTTCTTAGCTCCTTCGGTGCCCCCCACCCCATCCCTCTCTACTGGGTTCTGTGAAAAAGGTAAAATCCATGTTAGGCATAATTAGAAAAGGAATTGAAAATAAATCTGACGAGAACATCCTGCCCTTATACAAATCTATGGTGTGACCACACTTGGAATAATTTTTATTTATTCATTCATTCATTTCATTTCTATACCGCCCAAAAGCCGAAGCTCTCTGAGCAGTTCACAAATAATGTGTACAGAATAATGTGTACTGTTCTGGTCACCGCACACAGAAAAGAAGACTGTAGAGTCGAAAAAGTGCAGAAAGCAGCAACTAAAATGATCGAGTGGCTGGAGCATCTCCCCTACAAGGAAAGATTACAACAGCTGGGATGTTTTAGCTTAGAAAAAAGGCGAGTAAAGGGGGGACATGATGAAGGTGCACAAAATTATGCATGGTGTGGAGAAAGTGGATAAGGAGACATTTTTCTCCCTCTCCCATGATACTAGAACCCAGTGGGGTCACATCCCATGAAGCTGATTAGTGGGAGATTTAGGGCAGATAAAAGGAAGGACTCTTTCACACAGTGCACAGTTAAACCACAGAATTTGCTACCACAGGATGTAGTGATGGCCACCAGTTTGGATGGCTTTAAAAGGGGTTTGGACAAATTCCTGGAGAAGAAGGCCATCAATGGCCAGTAGTCCTGATGGCTCTATGCTACCTCCAGTATCAGAGACAGTGAGCCTATGTAGACCAGTTGCTGGGGAACATGAACGGGAGGGTGCTGTTGCCCTCCTGTCCTGCTTGTGGGCTTCCCATTGGGGCAGCTGGTTGGCCACTGTGTGAACAGAATGCTGGACTAGATGGACCTTGGTCTGATCCAGCACAGCTCTTTGCATGTTCCTATGTTCTTCCAAGTGATGCTTGAGCCGGTTGGCTCAGACCTAATACCAGAATGTTTTCATGCGATGTGAACCAGCCCTCAAGAGGCTCTGGACAGCACACTCCCTTGTCACCCTCATCCAGCCCAGTCCCTCTTTTCCTGTTTGGAAGCCAGCCATAGCTCACCATTACCTCTGAACCGGCAAAGGTTGGTTTGCACTTTTCCTCAAACCCGGGCAGGAAACCAGGATTGAGCCTAGATCAACACGCCTGTTTTGCAGGAAGGGTAGCTGTGGGTCTCCCCTTTTATAGAGTGCCATCCTCTATTTGAAGAGCGGCCAGTAGGACCATCTTCTATTTGAAGGCATCCTCTATTTCAAGTAGTGCTGTGCCAAAAATTTCTTCCACATTTTTTAACCATTCTTATTCAATTTGATAGTAAAGAAATTGCTTTTGAAAAGAAATTCAAGGGAGAAGAAAAATTCTGAGAAATTCTCACGGGTTAGATTCAGGGTTCTTGTGCTTACTTTACTTATGAGGTGTTCAAGAAGTGTGTGCGCGTGTCCTGTCTTTCGTTGTACAATCATCTCTCCAGCAGCCTGCAGCCTCCTTGGCTTCCCGCACTTCAGTTAAATCCCAGGGGAAGATATTGTGAAGTAATTCCTCCCATAGGGCTTTTTCAGGTCAGGAAGGGCAGGCAGCCTGGGAGGCTGCACAGCAATGGAGAGAAAAACTCTAAAGAGCTCTGCACCCTTGGAGAGCTCCTTTAGAATTCTGACTGGTTCTGACTGGAGCCCAGAGTGGATGCACAGCCCCACTGACATCAGAGCCACCAGCCCCCACTGCCTCCATGTTCAGAGGCGGTGTAGCTCAGATGCTGAGAGAAAGAACAGTGGAGACTGTTTCCTTCAGGACTTGCTTGTGGGCTTCCTGGGGGTACCTGGCTGGCCATGGTTGGAAACGGGACACTGGGCTGTCCAGGAAGGCAATTCTGCCCAGGGAAAAGCATTGTTCCAGTCTCGAAAGGGGGACCAGGTCAGTCCTGGGAGAAATGACCAAGGCTCACTTTTGATGGAGCTATCCCCAGTCACAGGGGCCTAGCTTGGGGTGGGGATCGGTGGTGAAAGAGGGCAAGAATGGATGACTCCTGCAGTGTATCCTGAAAACTGGCATGGTGTTCCAAGTAAACTACACCATTCACTATTATCAGCGTCGGGGACTCCATCCATGAGTGGGCGCTGCCTCAGTTCTGATGGAAGAGTCAATGCCCAAAGGCTGCCTTCCTCCACCTGGTGTCCTCCAGATGTGTTGGGCTACGACCCCCATAAGCCCCCAGCCAGCATTGATGGAGTTGTAGTCCAACACATCTGGAGGGCACCACGCGGGGGAAGGCAGCCCAGTTGGCCAAGCCGGTTCCAGCACAAACAGTCATTTGTTTCCTTTCCGTTCTGTGTCTTGCCGCCGGCTGGCTCCGTGCCCCCGCAACAGCTTGAGCTGAGCTGAGCCTGACGCCGGCCTGCCAGCTGCAGGCCTCCCCTCTGCCAGCGCTTGCCACGGCCATCCCCTCAGCTTTGTCCAGGCAACAATGGTGCCATCTGCACGCCCCCAGGGGGGGACAGCTCTAGCAGCCCTTTGCATACCCCTGCACAGGACTTCACACAGCAGAGCAACAAAGAGGCCCTGCTTTTGATGGCTGACGTCCCTCCTTTTCACCTGCCAGCCCCCCTCCTCTGTGAGCAGAGAAGGATCCCCCACACACACCCCCACGTCGCGCAGGGCCACCCACAGAAGAGATTAACAGCCTTGCAAAGGGGAGGCGGGCGTGAAGGGGGCCTGCTGCTGGGCTCCAGGGGGTTAATGCCAGGCAAGGCGGCCCTTTCCAGCTGTTGCCAGGTTAAGTATCCCCACTTCGCCCAACGAGAGTCTGACCTGGTGACATCATGCTGACGCCACTGGGCCTTGCATTGGCTGGGCATGCTGTCCTTCCAAATCCCCCCACAGAGTTCAGAGCGGGGGGAGGGAAGGGGCGGAGAGCTGAGCAAAGGCTCCACCCCCTTGGTCTGTCCCTGGCTCCAGCAGGGACAGTCCTGGGTCACTCTCTCGGCTGTGGGGCACACGGTTCTGGGTGAAGCAGCGAGCTTCCCTGGGCAGGGGGGACGGAGTTAAGTCGAGGCAGCTGAAATGACGGACGGGGAAAAGAAAGCCAAAAGAGGGCTTCAGATCACTTCCCTATTTTGAAATAATAGCCTTTCCGGAACAAGCGTGCATGCTTGCTGACCGGTTGCTATTAGGATCCAAACAGGTCGCGGGGAACTAACAGAACCTAGGAGTGTGGCCTATGCATCAGCCCGCCAGCCTTTGGCATCTGCTTAGACCAGCCTTCCCCAACCTGGTGTAGTCCGACATCTCTGGAGAGCAACTCCCATTATCCCCACCCAGCAGGGCTAGGAACAATGGGAGTTGTAGTCCAACGCATCTGGAGGGCAGCAGGTTAGGGAAAGCAAAGCTGGCTTAGGGGCTTTTTTTGAACACATATAAGGATATTAAGCTCACTTAATTGAAGGCTAACAAAGCAACATGATGAACATAAGAACACGAGAAGAGGCCTGCTGGATCAGACCCAGGGTCCATCTAGTCTAGCGTGCTGCTCACACAGTGGTCAACCAGCTGCCCACAGAAAACCCACAAGCAGGACGTGAGTGCCACAGCACCCTCCCGCCCATGTTCCCCAGCAACTAGTGTACATAGGCATACTGCCTCTGATACTGGAAGTAGCATATAGCCATCAGTAGCATATAGCCATGGATAGCCTTCTCCTCGTCCATGAATTTGTCCAATTCCCTTTTAAAGCCACCCAAATTGATGGCCGTCGCTACATCTTCTGGTCGTTTCATAGTTCAACTCCGCGCTGTGTGCAGAAGGACATCCTTTTGTCTGTCCTGAATCTCCTACAAATCAACTTCATGGGATGACCCCACTGGGTTCTAGTATCTTGAGAGAGGGAGAAAAATGTCTCCCGATCCACTTTCTCCACCGTGCTGGCTGGGGAGAATGGGAGTTGTAGTCCAACATGTCTGGAGGGCACCAGATGGGCTGGGCTCGGGGAGACAGTATTAACCAATTAACCCTCCCTTCCCAGGACTAAATAGGAGGGCTGTGTCATTATCTGTTTTATAGCAACCAGAATGTCTGTCTTTCCCCTGAAGATCTTTCCAGACGCAACTTCCTCTTGAAGGTTCCTGGAGCACTGAGATGAGGTGGGGCAGGGCTAATGGAAGTAGCTAGGCCAGGCCCCAGATATCTCCGCACCCCCCAGCTCCATGAGATGGGAAGTGGACATCCATGCGCTTTGGTTAGTAGGCTCATAAACATTCATAACTTGAAATGGACAGCAATGCTTACCGCCTTCAGAACTGGGGAGTGCATGGTCCTCCAGATGTAGTCCTCCAATCAACCCTGAACACTGGCCATCCTGGCTAGGCTTGATGGAAGTTGCAGTCCAACCACATCTGGAAGGCCATACACATTCCCCTCCACTGGCTTAGGTAGTGGGAGGGCATGAACCTACTACTCACATCGTCTAAGGCCCTCATCCAATGCCTCCTCCAAGGGAAGCTCAGAGGGTGGCAACAAAGGAGAGGGCCTTCTCCGTGGGGGCTCCCTGATTATGGGCATTTCTACATGAGGCTTTTATCCTGCACTTTTACTGAGGCTTCTGCCTGGATTCTTTGTGGGATTAAGATCAGCTTCTGTACATGTGCTTTTTCTGGGGATTTTCTTTCTCTGCCTTTCTATATGTTTTATTATACAACCACTAGATGGCAGTGTGGTATAGCGGAACTGCGCAATTACATGGGATTCTCATTCTGCCATTTCTAAATAATACCGCACTTTCTTCATGGGGGGGGGGAGTGATAATGGTTGCAAAGCATGGGACAGGCCCTGGAGGATAACAACGTTGCGTAAAGGACCCGCAAACTACCATGAGTGAGCAATCACAAATGCACAATAAAAGCCTCGTGTGGAAAGGCTCTATGGAATGATCTCCCCAGTGAGGACTTGCCTGGTGCCAACACTGCTATCTTTTCGACACCAGGTTAAGACCTTGCTCTACTCCTACGCATTTGAGAGGTTTTTAATTAAGTCATAGCATATTGTTGGGGGGGGGTGGATGTGTGTCTGCTTTGTTTATAAATTTGTAGCTAAGCTGTTTTTATATTATGCATAATACAGTATTTTTAAAAGTTTTTAATTTTTGTAAACCCCCCAGAGAGTGTTGGCTATTGGGTGGCATAGAAATGTAATAAATGAAATGAAAACAGGGGTTTGACATCACCTGTATGGACCCATGATGCACCTGTTTGGGATGGCTTGCTTGGCCCTGGATCCGCTGGAAAGCTCCCAGCAATCAATACGAGGCCTAACTTACCATGTGGTTCAGATATTTCGCCTCCTTCACGGTTCTCTCATGCAGAGAAGCAGCCCGATGTATCTGACAGATGATTGCGATTCAGTTTCAAGAGTTGGTGTGTAGGCTTTTACCAAGTTTGTACTAAATTCAGATTTCTTTTTAAACTGGTGTTGAACCTCTTTCAGCCTGAGACTCCAGTTCCATTTCAGAGAAGCTCTTGGGGGCCGCATTCCAGTGATGGGCAGAGCCAAAGGCAAAAGGGGCAGAACCAAAATATCAGCATATTTTAACTTAGGGTGCAATCCTATGCTTGTTTAGACAGAAAAACGTCCTCCACCTCCCAGCATTCCCCAGCTGGCTAGGAATGTTGGGAGTTGGAAGATGTTTTTCTGTCTAAACACGCATAAGGTTGTGCCCTTAAAGTTCTCCCTGCCAGTAATTAAGCCTTAGGAGAGCCCCCTATTTATCCCTGGCAAATATTTCCAAAAACATTATGCTTTGTTTCGTAAATTCTTTGGAGATTCCTTTCCACCAAGCATATCTTTGAAAAGGATGCAACTTCCAATTCAAGGAGGTGAGTTCGGTTTTCCGGATCTTGCTACATATCATCGGGCTTATTTGCCGACCTGTACTAAATTTTGACCTTTTCCACTCCAATTTAATTTTCCACTTTGGTCAGTCTTGGAATCTTCCTGTCTGGATCCTCTCTCCACATGGATGGAAAGCACCAAATGATTGGTGGTCGGTGGAAGGGGGGCAGGGGAAGGAGGGGCGCCTGGGGGCCCTTGGAGGGCCAGAGTTGTGTAGCTGCTCCGGGAAGCTTGCAGCTTCACCCAGAAGTAAAGTCTGCAGTTGGCTCGGTTCAGCAACCACGTGGGACTGAGGTTTTTTCACCCCTGCTTTAAAACATATATGTATTATTATTATTTCAATTCTTTCAAGAGATAATTGGTTGCCACTCACCCTGGTTACAAGCCATTCACTGGAGAGCCATTGACAGATATTAGTTTAATTAGAATGGGGGGCGATCATACAGGAAGGCTCCAACCCTCACCTATGTGCATTTGTGAAAATGTTTGTGCAATCACATTCTTCCCTAACCCATGCTCCCTAGATGGTTTGTACTACATGCCCCATCATCCCCAGATGTGCGCAGCAGGCTGGGGGTAGAGCCTCTGTCATGCTATTCTCCCCCCTGTCCACGCCTCTGAGTTCATTTTACATAAAGGAACCTTTGCAAAGGGCCAAAGTCACGTAGGAAGTACCCAGCAGTAACTGCGTTACTAAGGACCATTCACTGACTCATTCCTGCGAACCTGTGAACGGAGCCTAGGTGGCCCAGATATGACGGAGGGCCCAGAAAAAAAGGGTGTTGAGCAGATGCAGCTATTGTCAGGCAAGAGCCAAGAGTGAGAAAAGCTGCACCAGGTCATTTTAGTTTTCAGCTCCAGGGCTCAGGCCTAGAACATGTGCTGTGATAATAAAAGGAAGAGTGCATCTGAACATGTGTAGAGTTAGGGTAAGGACAAAGTGAACCATGTACCAAGGGGGAAAGTACCAGAGTGTGACTGTAGCCACTTGGTAAGCTGGTGCAGACCTCGGGTGGCCATGTGTTCCCTTTTACAGAGGACCCTCCACTACTTGAGGGTGTCATCTATTGAAAGGGCTGCCCTGTCCTGTCAAATTCCAGTTTAAGATAAAGAACCATCAGAACTGGTGCCCATCAACAGTTAACAGCTAAACAGCAGACTGAGCCACCTGGTCAGTCTTCCACAATATGGTCAGATGCACTGTATTCCTATTTAAATTATAATAATTATTTCTAAATTTGCATCTGTACATATAAATTACCATATGGATATTGTATGCAAATCTGTGTCCTCTTTTCTCCTCTTCTTTAGGTGATTCGTAAGTGGCCAACCTATGCAGAACATCCTGCCAAGCAGAGAGGAGAATTTGACTACTTATTAGCATCTAAGCAGGAGTAGGGATGCTGGAGAAATTCAAGACAGACTAAAATGAGCTCAAATTTCTAAGACCTGCAGAATCCCCTGCGAGGCGACCTCAGGCTGCGCAGCGTCCGAGGATTTTCAGATGTGTTTTTTTTTACTTTCCCGAAATTTATGCATATAAATTCGTAGGAAAGCATGCATGTTTCTGCTGAGGAAAAGTTGAATGGAATGGGGGACAATACACTAAATGTTATGTACTAAAGTAAATTATGGAAATTGTTACGAAACCTCTTACATAATTATTTGTGATTTTTCCGCATGATGAAAAAAAAGAAATTGCATCCGTCTGTGAGCGGACAATGGTACAAAAGGCACCTGACAATCTGAGAAACATAGATGGAGTGGATTTTACACAGTCCATACATCCTTCCTCCAGAGAAGCAGCAAGGGCTTCTTGACACAGCTTTTTGATGGATTAGTACAAATGGGAACCTATTTGTAACTGCATGCAAAGTCAGACAAACACTTATTTGAAGTATCATTTGCAGTCTTATCAACCTGCCTGAGCCTTGTGATCAGCGTCTGATGCCCAGGTCTCTGCTCCTTCAGCAAGAGCTACTGACTGGTGGGTACCAAGGGCAGGGCCTTTCTGGTGGTGGCCCCGTCACTTTGGAGCATTCTTCCCAAGGAGATATTTCCCCCACCCCTGACTGGTTTTCAGGAGAACCCTAAAGACTTTTTAAAAAAACAGTCAGCTTTGGGATGATCCTAGGGTTCATTTTACAACTATTTTATCTGCTGTTGTTATTTTATATGCTGATACAGTTTATATTGTTATGTGATTGTTTGGGGCATTTAAGAACTTGTAATTGGCATTGGTTATTGTGAACTGCTCGGTGAGGGTGGACACCCTAAAGGGCAGGGTATTAAAACTATTCAATACCCTGCCATCTGTCGGGGATGCTCTGACTTGGATCCCTGCATTGAGCAGGGGGTTGGACTTGATGGTCTTGTAGGCCCCTTCCAACCCTGCTATTCTACGATTCTGTGATTCTATGATTCTGTTTTATAAACAAACAAATATCCTGCTTAGTGCAGAGAACTGCTTCCTGAATTTCCCGTCCGGTATAGATATGTAGTAAAATACTCCTCCCGTCAACCACGTACGAAGGGGCCAGAGTGTACTGAGAGCGCTGGGCCATCCAGCCCAGCTTCGTCTTGTCTCAGCAGCAGCAGCGCTCCGGGGAGTTAGATATGCCTTTCCCACCCAAGCTGTCCTTTCTGAGGTGCGTAGGCACACGCAGCAGCAGATCGTGGCGGGTAGAGAAGGCGTTACACCAGGTGCAGGCAGACGTCAGGCTTGTGGGGTCGACTTACTTTTTCTACTGGGAATTAAGGAACAGAGCACCTCTGAGCATATGCTCAGTCCGGGAATTCGTTTTCAGAAGCAGAACTGAGCTCACAGCCGTGTTGCACAAAAATCTCCTCCTGGTTTCTCCACCCGCCCCCCAGCGTTCTTCCATCTCGTCAGCCTAATTTAGAAGAGGGAGGGGTTGTTGGGCATAAGAAGCCCCTGCTGATCTACTGTAAATCACCCAGATCCCGATTTACCTCCCCACCCCCACCCCTGCGGCACGATACCACTTCAGGCTACAGGTGCTCAGCACCACTTCTGTTCTGGCTGCCTCCCCGCATCATGCAGCTGATGAAGTGGACCGCAGTCCACGAAGGCTTCTGCCAAAATAGATGCGGTAGTCTTTCAACTGCCACAAGACCCTTCATCATGTTTGTGGCAGAGGACTAACACAGACCCCCCCAGCCCCCCGGAAATCCCCATGTAACAGAATTCCCTGCAGAGTAGAAGAGCAGCGTGTGAGGAAGAAAGGGCTGGCCCTGTACCTGCTGGGCTGGTTCCCCATTTGCAGGAAGCTACTGGTGCCTGGGAGCACCTTAGCGTGTGAGCTCCCACGGGCAGCCTACGGTGGCTCCATCCATTTTCCCACCTCCACGTGTTCTACCATCTTGTTCTGCTGCAAGCATAGATTCAGGGATGAAATACTGGAGACTGAGAGCAGCCACCCTCGCAAGGCCTGCTGTGTTCACACACAAAGCAATGGGGGGGGGGCTACTCCTTACATCAGGAGTGCAGAGCCACATGCCTGTGGGCCAAGTCCAGCACTCCTGCAGCTCCAGTCTGACCCTATGGGGTTTCCCAATCGTTCGGTAGTTTCCCGGCTTTGGGGCAGTTTTCCCCCATTTCTCAAAGGCTGAGATGCCTCTCCGTGCCCTGCTTGTGGGCTTCCTGGAGGTGCCTGGTTGGCCATTCTGGATGTGGGTAAGCAGAACGTGGAAAGATAGGGGCTCTTGGGCTGAACCTGCGTGGCTCTTATGTTCTTAAAAAAACACACACACCCATGAAACCAGTTCACAGCACCCTGATGAAATTCCAATTTTAAGGGATCTTTATAGGCAGCCCTGATAGCTAAGCTGGTTTGAAGCTGGTGTAAATTTACACAAGTAAACCCTACAACCCTCTTCCTCAATCTGGTGCCCTCCAGATGTTGTTAACTGACCTACTGCTGGGTGTTATGCTTCTTTACATTTAGATAAGTTTTAAATGGGCTGTAATTGAGTTAGGGCACAATCCTATGCATGCAATCCTATGCACACTACCACAAATTATGCAGTCGAGTTTCCTGCATTTAGGAAATCGCAGGGGTCAGCACACCCGGAGTGCAATGGATGAGCCTCACCTGGGGAAAAAAGTCCTACAATTCCTAGCATTCCCCAGCCGGCACAGCGCAGCATAAACCTCCATAGGATTGCACACTTAGTGCTCTACTATATGTATTATAATCACGGCAATTGTAGCTGTTTGCTTCGCAAACCACTGTGAGCACAGTGCACTGTGGAAAATGTGTCATACAAATGAATTGTCTGTGTTTGACTACCACTGCCATAATCCACAGCCAGCATGGCTGTGGATGATGGGAGCTGTAGTCAAAATGCCTCTGAGGGAATGCCAGGTGGGGGTTGTTGTTGTTGTTCAGTCGTTCAGTCGTGTCCGACTCTTCGTGACCCCATGGACCATAGCACGCCAGGCCTTCCTGTCCTGCGCTCTCTCCCGGAGCGTGCTCAAGTTCATATTCGTACAGGTTTCTCAGGAGATGGGTAAGGTGGTCTGGTACTCCCATCACTTTCAGAATTTGCCACAGTTTGTTGTGATCCACACAATCAAAGGCTTTAGCGTAGTCAATGAAGCAGAAATAGACGTTTTTCTGGAATTCTCTTGCTTTCTCCATGATGCAGCGAATGTTGGCGATTTGATCTCTAGTTCCTCCGCCTCTTCGAAACCCAGCTTGTACTTCCGGTAGTTCTCGGTTCGCATACTGCTGAAGCCTAGCTTGTAGGATTTTGAGCATCACCTTGCTGGCATGTGAAATGAGCGCAATTGTGCGGTAGTTTGAACACTCTTTGGCGTTGCCCTTCTTTGGAATTGGAATGTAAACTGACCTTTTCCAGTCTTGTGGCCACTGTTGAGTGTTCCAGATTTGTTGGCATATTGAATGCAGCACTTTAACAGCATCATCTTTTAGGATTTTAAATAGCTCGGCTGGAATACTGTCATCTCCGCTAGCTTTGTTGTTACTAATGCTTCCTAAGGCCCACTTGACTTCACTCTCGAGGATGTCCGGCTCAAGTTCAGTGACCGCACTATCATGGCTATCAGGGACATTCAGATCTTTCCTGTATAGTTCTTCTGTGTATTCTTGCCACCTCTTCTTAATCTCATCTGCTTCTGTTAGGTCCCTGCCTTCTTTGTCCTTTATCATGCCCGTCTTTGCACAAAACGTTCCCTTGAGATCTCCAATTTTCTTGAAGAGATCTCTAGTCTTTCCCATTCTGTTGTTTTCCTCGATTTCTTTTCATTGTTCATTTAAGAAGGCCTTCTTGTCTCTCCTTGCTATTCTCTGGAACTCTGCATTCAGTTGGGTATATCTTCCCCTTTCTCCCTTGCTTTTCGCTTCCCTTCTTTCGTGAGCTACTTGTAAAGCCTCATCAGACAGCCACTTGGCTTTCTTGCATTTCTTTTTCTTTGGGATGGATTTTGTTGCTGCCTCCTGAACAATGTTACGGACCTCCGTCCATAGTTCCTCAGGCACTCTGTCTATCAGGTCTAATCCCTGAAATCTATTCCTCACCTCCAATGTATATTCAGAAGGGATATGACTGAGGTCATACCTGAACGGTTTAGTGGTTTTCCCGACGTTCTTCAATTTAAGCCGAAATTTTGCAAGAAGCAGCTCATGATCTGAGCCACAGTCAGCTCCAGGTCTTGTTTTTACTGACTGTATGGAGCTTCTCCATCTTTGGCTGCAAAGGACATAATCAATCTGATTTCGATATTGACCATCTGGTGACGTCCATGTGTAGAGTCGCCTCTTGTGCTGTTGGAAAAGAGTGTTTGCTATGAACAGCATGTTCTCTTGGCAAAACTCTATTAGCTTTTGTCCTGCTTCATTTTGTACACCAAGGCCATGCCTGCCTGTTATCCCGGTGATTTCTTGACTTCCTACTTTAGCATTCCAATCCCCTATGATGAAGAGGACATCTTTTTTTGGTGCTAGTTCTAGAAGGTGTTGTAGGTCTTCATAGAACCGATCAACCTCAGCTTCTTCGGCCTCAGTGGTTGGGGCATAGACTTGAATTACTGTGATGTTGAATGGTTTGCCTTGGATTCGTACTGAGATCATTCTATCATTTTTAAGATTGTACCCCAGTACTACTTTTCCCACCCTTTTGTTGACTATGAGTGCTACTCCATTTCTTCTAATGGATTCTTGCCCACAATAGTAGATATGATGGTCACCTGAATTAAATTCGCCCATGCCTGTCCATTTTAGTTCACTGATTCCCAAGATGTCGATGTTCAATCTTGCCATCTCATGTTTGACCACCTCCAGCTTACCTTGATTCATTGATCTGACATTCCAGGTTCCTAAACAATATTGTTCTTTACAGCATTGGATTTTCTTTTCACCGCCAGACACATCCACAGCTGAGTGTCCTTTCGGGTTTGGCCCCGCCGCTTCACTCTTTCTGGCGCTACTTGGAAATACCCTCTGCTCTTCCCCAGTAGCATATTGGACACCTTCCGACCTGAGGGGCTCATCTTCCGGCGTCATCTCTTTTAGCCTTGTGATACGTTCCATGGGGTTTTCTTGGCAAGAATACTGGAGTGGGTTGCCATTTCCTTCTCCAGTGGACCACATTTTGTCAGAACCCTCTGCCATGACCTGTCCGTCTTGGGTGGCCCTGCACGGCATAGCTTATAGCTAAGCTGGTTTGAAGCTGGTGTAAATTTACACAAGTAAACCCTACAACCCTCTTCCTCAACCTGGTGCCCTCCAGATGTTGTTAACTGACCTACTGCTGGGTGTTATGCTTCTTTACATTTAGATAAGTTTTAAATGGGCTGTAATTGAGTTAGGGCACAATCCTATGCATGCAATCCTATGCACACTACCACAAATTATGCAGTCGAGTTTCCTGCATTTAGGAAATCGCAGGGGTCAGCACACCTGGAGTGCAATGGATGAGCCTCACCCTGGGGAAAAAAGTCCTACAATTCCTAGCATTCCCCAGCCGGCACAGCGCAGCATAAACCTCCATAGGATTGCACACTTAGTGCTCTACTATATGTATTATAATCACGGCAATTGTAGCTGTTTGCTTCGCAAACCACTGTGAGCACAGTGCACTGTGGAAAATGTGTCATACAAATGAATTGTCTGTGTTTGACTACCACTGCCATAATCCACAGCCAGCATGGCTGTGGATGATGGGAGCTGTAGTCAAAATGCCTCTGAGGGAATGCCAGGTGGGGGGCTGCAGCCCTATGATGCTGTTCAACAGATAGTGTCTTTCTTTTGTTTTCTTTTCAGGGGAAAGCATGACCACAGTCCCCAACTACCACAAATTATGCAGTCGAGTTTCCCGCATTTGGGGAAATCACAGGGGTCAGCACACCCGGAGTGCAAAGGATGAGCATCACCCTGGGAAAACCACCTTCATGATCATGGTGTCTCCCCTGCCAGGTAAGTATAGATAGTGTCGCAGGGAGAGTAATCTTGTTGTTGTTCAGTCGTTAAGTCGTGTCCGACTCTTCGTGACCCCATGGACCGTAGCACGCCAGGCCTTTCTGTCCTCCGCTCTCTCCCGGAGTGTGCTCAAGTCCATATTCATTGCATCGGTGATGCTATCTAGCCATCTCATCCTCTGCCATCCCCTTCTCCTTTTGCCTTCAATCTTTCCCAGCATCAGGGTCTTTTCCAGGGAGTTTTCTCCTCGCATTTGGTGGCTAAAATATTTGAGCTTCAGTTTCAGTATCTGTCCTTCCAATGAGCACTCAGGGTTGATTTCCTTTAGGATGGACTGATTTGACCTCCTTGCAGTCCAGGGGACTTGTAAGCGTCTTCTCCAGCACCACAGTTCGAAAGCATCAATTCTTCGGCGCTCAGCCTTCCTTATAGTCCAGCTCTCACAGCCATACGTTACTACTGGGAAAACCATAGCTCTGATGATACGAACCTTTGTCGGCAAGGTGATGTCTCTGCTTCTTACTATGCTGTCTAGGTTTGCCATAGCTTTCCTCCCAAGGAGCAAGCATCTTTTAATTTCATGGCTACAATCACCATCTGCGGTGATCTTGGAGCCCAAGAAAGTAAAATCTGTCACTGCTTCCATTTCTTCCCCTTCTGTATGCCAGGAAGTGATGGGGCCAGATGCCATGATCTTCGTTTTTTTAATGTTAAGTTTCAAACCAGCTTTTGCACTCTCTACTTTCACCCTCAACAGGTGGCTCTTTAGATCCTCTTCGCTTTCTGCCATTAGGGTGGTATTGTCTGCGTATCTAAGGTTGTTGATCATTCTCCTGGCAATCTTAATTCCGACCTGTGATTCATCCAACCTGGGAGAGTAACCTAGACGAGCTGAATTCGATGTTCAGTCCATCAGTCAACTTGCAGAGTTGTCCTTGGACTAGCCCGCCCAGCTCCCAGCCTGGGAACCCCGGAGCTGTGAAATGGGGATGAGAACTACAAGTGGTGTGGGGAGGGGGGGGGAGGGAGGGAGGGAGAGGGTTGCTGTGAGGAATAAGGAGATTAAACCTCGATGCACACTCCATGGGTCATCACATTTAAACTGGGCCATTAGGTCTTGGCTGTGATTCTCAGTACTCTGCTTTAAAGCAAAGGGTTGTTTCTCTTCACTGCTAAAATCAGCATAGATTCATAGGTCATTGTGGTTTAAAAAAAAAATCAGCATTCTTAGGAGAGTTCACTCACAGCTCCTGCTTGACGAAACACAGAGTTACAAGTGGAATGTGAGATAAGCACACAGTCCCTGAACATGCTTTTGGGGAAGTAAATTTAACTATGCATAAGGGGACTGATCACCAAATAAATATGCTGAGGGCACAATCCTATGCATGTTTAGACAGAAAAAAGTCCTACAAATAAGAAAATGTTCAGTCAGGAAAAAGTCCTATAAAAATGCTGGGAGTGCAATCCTATGCATGTTTAGACAGAAAAAGTCCTACAAAAGAGTCCTATAAGTACGCTGAGGGTACAATCCTAAGCATGTTTAGACAGCTCTGCTGGCTGGGGAATGCTGGGAGTTGTAGGACTTTTCTCTGTCTAAACATGCATAGGCTTGCACCCTTAGGATTGCAGTCAAACAGGGATTCTTCTAGACTGTGGTTTAAAGGGGGTGGGGAATAGAGGTGGACCCGCTGTGGACATCCACCCTTTGGAGTCTGCTCATTGGTTCTCCACCTGCCCTTCCTTCCCTGGCTGTGCTCAGTTTGAGAGACGCACGATGGCGGGCGTTTGACAAAAAAAAAAATGCCCGCCATTTGCATGTTTGACAAAAAAAAAAATGCCTCAAAAATGCACCCCTCACTCCCCTTTTCTTCATGCTCAACAATCCCAGCTGCTGAAACCTTCCCTCATAGGGGAGTTGCTCCAGCCCCTGGATCATTTTTGTTGCCCTTTTCTGCCCTTTTTCCAGCTCTACAATATCTCCCCCCCCTCAGTCCTCCTGATTCTGAATAAAGGACTAAGTTAAACAGAAACATAGGAAGCTGCCTCATACCAAGTCAGTCCACTGGTCCATCTAACTCAATATTGTCTCCTCTACTGACTGGCAGAAGCTCTACAAGGTTTCAGGCAGGATTCTTTCCCAGCTCTGCCTGGAGATGCCAGGGATTGAACCTGAACCTTCCGCATGCAAAGCAGGGGCTCTACCACTGAGAGACTGCTTTTATAATATCCACACTTTGGGCTTTTCTACATAAGGCATTTATTGTGTGCTCGTCACGCTCTACTCATGGTTGTTCACGGGTTCTTTAGACGACATTGGGACCCTCCAGTTTCACTTCTGTGTCTAACCAGCACCTTTGGCAAGTTTTTTTAGATCAGGGAAAATGCGGCATTTAACTGTGAAACCAAAAGTGCAATTTCCTCTTGTGTATTTGCACTATTCCACTACACCACAGTGCCACCTAGAGGTTATGTAGCAGAAAAGCAGGAAAGGAAATGCTCCTCATGTCAAGCTTGGTTCTCAGTTCTTTGATGAAACTGAAAGTAGATACAACAGGTTAACAGCGGATTAACAGCCTTGTGTAGAAAAGCTATTTGTGTGTTTGCTGCTGGAAACTCTCATGTAGAAATGGATATTTCCTGAAGATATTGTAATATGAGGATGCTCGTGCTTTCACACACACACACACACACACACACATGCTACACATTCTACAAGTGAAAGGTGATGCTCCATGGGAAGGAGGGAAGGAGGGTTAATCTGAAGTTCCAGTCAGAGACACCTACATGACATGAAAACTTAAGCATTCTTGACCAATCCTTTAGGGTGTCATTTCCCAATACGAACTGCCTGGAAGTGGGGAAGAAAGGCTGCATGTGTCATTGCCATGCTAACCATTAGATGGCACTCTTCGTCCACACATAGCGAGCTGACAGGGGCGGTCTTTGGCAGTGGAAGGGTAGCTGGGGTGCCAAAGGAACTTGCCCTCGGCCAGCACTGCTGATGCTCACCAGATGGTGCGCAGTGCCAAGGAGGCGCTCTCCAAGAACGGGAGAGACTGCGCCCAGGGAGACTGCGCCACCACCTGTGGGACTCGCACTGCAGCAAAAGAAGGAGCAATGGATGGAGGTGGGATGTAACAGAAGCCAAAGGCAAAAGCCTGGAATTGACCAGCTTGTTCTACTGGATAAAAAGCTGGACATGATCTGGAAGAGCTGCATTCAAAGGTGCTCCGGATGCGTTGCTTGCAATTTAGTTTGCGTTACAGACCTATGTGAGAACCTTCTGTGAATCCCTTTAGAGGAGGAGAGGGACACCGTGACCTAAACGCTCCTGTGCTTGGGTGGTACCGCGCGAGAGGGCTCTGACTCAAAAGCACGGGTAAAATTCTATTAAACAAATAAAGCCGTACTTTAAAAGATAAATCCGTTTCCAATTGGCACAGTCACTGAGGGGCTGTTTTATTACTAATGGTGTTACAGGCACTGTCCAATAGATGCTTCCACAATCACACAGTACATTTCTGGGAGAGAAAAACACATTTTCCCAAGCAACAAAATACTGGGACAATTAAATGTCCTACCAACATAAGTGTTTCTTTGAGAGATGACATCTGGATCCCCCATAACAAACATCGCTTTTTTAATTAACAGGATGCATCCAACAGACTTACCAACTTTTTGTTTACAAAACTCCTGACACTCTAGGCTTGACGCCTCTGAGCATATATAGACTGCCTCTCTCCCAAGGGAAGCAAAGGGGTTTCTTTTACAAAAGGATCCACAAACACAGTACTTCCAAACATTTTTTTTAAATTACATTTCTATACTGCCCAATAGCCAAAGCTCTCTGCCAGAGCATCCTTCCTCCATGAAGAGAATTAGCTTCTGCGTTTATTTTAATGGAGGCAGGGAAACTGAGCATGTACAGAGTGACCATGCCCTCTGGTGGAAAGGAGGTTATGAAAAAGGAAATAAAACAAAGATTGTGTTGGAGACCCAAGTTCAAATCTGCACTTAGCCATGAAGCTCACTGGGTGACCTTGCGCCGGGCAGAATATCTCAGCCTGACCCACCTTGCAGGGTTGCTGTGAGGATAAAATAGCGGGGGGGGGGGCGAGGAGAAAACCATGAATGCCACATTCAACTCCTTGGAGGAATGGCGGACTATGAATGTAATAAATTTAAAAATGAGCTTCATTTTGCTCTGCCGTTACTTCCCTTCTGGCATCTGGGCGAGAGAAGGAACATTCCGCCTGGTTGGCAGCCCGGGAAAACAATAATTTGTGAAGACCCACATTGAGATCATATATGGAGGTAGGGTGTGCGTGTAAGGGGCGGGGGGGGGGAGGGACAAGGCGCCTCAAAGATGCAAAAGGAAGAGAGTGGGGTGAGAGGCAGGGGGCCATCTCTAAAAGGAGCAACTTGTGGTGGGCCTAGATTTATGGGTGGGGGTGGGCAAGCAGACAACAAAGACCGCTGGCCCCTAGTAAATGGCTTTGCCTCCCCTGACGCCGTCTCCCAGCTTTGCGGTGCATTTGCAGCCTTTGAATCTTGTGTGAAGGCCGAGGTGGTAAAATGTCACCAGCTGGGCCATAAAACGCCCCACAAAAACAGCTTTTGTTTCTGGCCAAGGGGGCAGCATAAAGGCGGCACTGAGCCACTAAGGGGAGCTCAGCACCAGGCCGGATTCCACTGCGGGCTTTGTTCCCCTCATCCTCCCCACCCCCGTTCCTGCCTCCCCTTGCCCCAACTTCATGCCCAGGGGCCTTGCTGGCTGGGGACAGGGCTTGTTCTCCATGGAGGCCGGGGTGGAACTGGAAGCTGGCACATTGCTACAGACTGATGGCCAGCCAAGCCTTTAAACTCTTCCTGGGCATTGGGGAAGCCCTCTTCACTTGGCTGGGGGTTCCACAGGGTTCTTAGCTGCAAACTCCAATGTGAATGCCAGGCTGAGTCCTGGATGCGATGAAGCCATGATACAGAGAAGTGCCTCTGAGCATATGCAGAGTGCTCCTTCACCACCACCGCTGAGCACCCACTGCCTGTTCCCACACATACTTGGGAATTAAGGAGAGAAGCTCAGTTCTGTGCTCAAGGGTTGCTGGGACCCTTTGCCACCAAAACTGTGGCCAGGGGGCCGGGGGGAAGACGGGTTTCTGCCGGGATCACAATTCAGAGCGCCAGATGCCAACAACTTCAACTGTGGAAAGAGCCAAACTGCCTTGTGTGAGATTGTGTGTAACTTCCCCCATTTTAAAAAAGAAAATCTGGAGTGGAGGGATGGCGGAGTGGGGAGGAGGTACCTAGCCCTCCCCCTGCCTCCTATTTTATACTCAGAAATTGTCCTCCGCACAGCCGCTTTCCCACAAGCTCACAGAACAGCAGGCAAGGGCAGGATGAAGCTAGTGAAGCACCTCTTCCCCACTTGTGTCACCTTCCGTCATAAAATAAAGTGACTTTACTTTAGGTTTTCATTCACGTTTTGGAGCCACTCCTGCGTGCCAGGTGGTCATTTCCACCTGGAAACGGCATCTTTGGCCCACACGCTTGGGGGCCACGGAGGAGGTAGGAGTGGTCCAGGAGGAAGTGCTTGTGGGACCGTGAGCTGGCAAGCCAGGAGGGAACTTGGAACCAGCTTTGGGGGGTGGGGGCTGCTTATTTATGAGCCCCTGTGTTTCTTGACTGTAGAAGGGGGCCAGTGCTGATGAAGAATTCTCTGCCATGGGTTCACTGATTTGTCCTTAGGACTGGGGGATGTTTCTCGAATGCCTTCTAAACGTTTCCTTCCTTGACCGCATCACAAATGTACATGCAGGACTTAGCCTGCCATCGCCGACTTGGGAGAAATCCTTGGATTCTATGATCTAGTTTGCACGACACAACCAGGGGTTGTTGTGTCACGTGAACCCGGCCAGCAGGGGTTGTTTCAAATTAAACAATCTTGCATAACCCACGGTCTCAAATAACCCCTGCTGCCAGCTTCACGTGACACAACAACCCCCAGCAAGCCACGGTTGGGGGTTGCATATTCATCATGGTGGCCAGCATGCACTGCAGCTCCTCAAGGGTAAATTGACCCTTGATGGGCTGTCACGGCATGTGAACTGGCCCTACATGTGAGACCTGCTCTGCATGTGCTTGAGTTCCCTGTCATGCGTTCACTAATTGACTCTTGGGACTCGGCTCAGTCCTGGCATTGCGCATCTGTCAAATGGGTCCGTTTGCTAAAATGTCTTCTAGAGCTCCTCAACCATGCTCTGTTGAAGTCTGACGTGACCTGTAGCCTGTGGCTGGGCAGCAGCTACCAACAGTAACAATCCCCCCGCCAGCAGGTTTGGGCCCCCTTTGGAGGGAGGGGCCACCCCTCTTCTGTGCCACGTTGCCATACAACCAAGAGTGAGCAAATAAAAGCTGCTTCTTGCTGCTGTCACTTGTCCACTCACTTGGGGGGCATGGCGGAGGTAGAAGTGGATCACAGGGGCATGCTGTTGAGGGCCCCAAAACCTGGAACCAGACCTGGTCCTGTGCCATCTATTTACAGTCAAACTGACCAGAGAACTTGGGCAGGCACCAGGTCTCCCATTACAACTGCATTTTGATGGGAGAAGCAGCACCCTGTGAAATTCTCCCTTTGGCGCTGCTAGGGAAGGCACAGGAACCGTGCTGAATCCAGCAGTCCCAGAGGGACGATCCATAGCAACATCTCCCTGTAACCAGGTGTGGCTGTCACCAGGCCCAGGTGTCTCCTGCACAGCCCACGGATGCCTGTCATTTAACACGCCCACGTCATTTCTCTCACCCTGCTCCCTGTCAATCGATCACCAGCATCTGCTGACGGATTGGGCGGGGGGAGGGACAAGCAAGGAAGAAAATCCATCATCTGTTCTGAAAAGAGGAAAGTGGGATTCAGAGGGACTCACTCAAAGCAACGATCAGGGCGGACGGTGAAGATGTGATTTCCCCTTGTGGGATTGCGTGGAGATGATTACGGGAACACGGGGCGCTGTCTGATGCGGAATCCGGGGGTGCTCTGGGACGTATGGGGGAGGCTTTGTGGCGGTCTCTGCGGCGTGGGGGGGAATTCGCATCGTGCACTGCAGGATTCGGCTCCAGACTTGCAGAACTGAGCCTTCCCTCCCCCACAGAGCATCACTAAGAGGCACGGTGGATAAATGCGGTGCGGGTGTTCCCAGACTGGCCCCACAGCTCTAAATATGTCACATCTGCCTTCACCCTGAACGTTGTGACCAGAGGTAGCGTAGCGTACAGAGCAGATCTCTGGGCTTGACCCAGGAAGACACGGGTGCAGCTCCCCGCTGGGCCCCGAGCCGCGGCAGCGGCCCTTCCTCTCCTTCGGCGCGGCCTACCTCGCCGGGTCGTGATGAGGACGAAACTGGGATCGCCCCTGCGGCAGCGGCCTGAGCACCTTGGCCGGCGGTGGGGCGCACCGCAAGCCGCTCGCGGCGGCTCCCCAGGCGGCGAGGGGCGCGTCGCAAGGCAGCGGAGCAAACGCGTCGCGGGCTGGTGGGCCGGAGAGTGTCCGGCCTCGGCCTCGTCCAGCGCGACTTCGAGGTCCAGCGCGAGCGCGCGCGCTCCTTCTGCCCCGCGCCCAGCCAGAGCGGGGCTCGAGTGGGAGCCCCTTGCCGGCGTCTGCGGGGACCTCGGCAAACCCGAGGGCGCCCCAGTTCGGGCGCGCGCGCCCTCGCCTTGCTGTCGTGGAGCTCTTCGCAGCGGCTTCCCCCGCCCGGAGGCCCAGCGACGGGGCCGCGCCTGCGCTGGCGCCTCCCCGCCCAGCGGGCCCGGGCCTTTGCGGGCGCTCCGCCGCCGGCCTCCGCGCGGGCCTTTTAGGGCGATCCCCTCCCGTTCCTGCTCAGGGCACCGCCCGCCCGCCTCGCCTCGCCTCGCCTCCGGCCTTCGCGGCAGCCCCCCGGGCGCACTCGGGGCCCCGAGCAGGCGCCGCGTGTGCCGCGGAGCAGGAAAAAGGGCGCCTCGAGGGGATGCATCGGCCCAGGCGGGCTGTCGCCTCCTGGCCCGATGCCAGAGCAGAAGGACGGGGCGCTGGGGGCGCGAGGGGAGACTCGGTGGCTTTGTGGCTGCTTTGCTCTTCACCGGGCAGGAAAGCGGGGCGGTTTCTGGGCGCCCTGGAGGACCAGGAAGAGAAGCCGGGGGCTGGGCAGGGCAGGGCCACGCCAGAGGCGCTGAGCGCCAGGTTTGGGGGAAGCCCTGGAAGATGGGGGCGTGTTTTCCCCCAGTTCCTCTCTCATATGTTACGCGAGGACTAGCAGACACCCCATGATGTGGATGGGCTGCAGATGCGGCTCAGAACCGCCCAGCTGCGCACGGCGCGGAATCCGCCGCCGCGCCCTGCGGTGATGGCCGACGGCTTTAAAAGGCGGTCGGGCCACTTCGCGGAGGCCCGGCCCGTCCATCAACGGCTCCCGGTCACCGTAGCTGAAAGGCAGCCTCCTCCAACCTGGCACCCTCCAGATACGGGAGGCGGTCTGCGACGCCCATCGCTCCCAGGCTGGGGAAGATCGGAACTGCAATCCAACTCATCCGGAGGGCACCAAGTGCGGGAAGGCCAGCGTGATGGAATGCCCCTGGGTGCAGCTCCTCGCTGAAGAGCAAGGCTGTTTGCCTCGCGCCCTGCTTGCCGGCTTCCGCTGGGCATCTTGCTGTGCCCGGTGGGGAACACGGCGCAGGACTGGGTGGGCCCCTTAGCCTGATCCGATGTGGAAATCCTCGCCTTCAGGGCCGGCCCTCCCACGAGGCAGACTGAGGCGCTCGCCTCAGGCGGCAGATGCTGGGGGCGGGGAGAGTGGCAGGGAGGGTGGCAAGGGTTTGGGGGAGTGCCATGGGGCCTGGCCTGTGCCCCCTATGCTACCCTGGTGTCTGAAGTACCATGGAGGACGCTGCGGCAGCGTCAGGGTCGAAATGGTCAGACTGGCTGGTGTCCAGAAGACAGCCAGTCTGACCATTTCGACCCTGATGCCGCTGCAGCATCCTCCGTGGTACCTCAGGCAGCTTCATATATATATATATATATATATATATGATCTAGACCTCTTCTTGAACCTCTTTCAGCCCATGATCTGAATTCAATTTCTGAGAGACTCTCGGGGGGCAGGGGGGACACTCCACTCGTAGGTGGGGCGGGGGTGGAGCCAAAGGTAGGAGGGGTGGGGCCAAAACCCACAAATACCCCCCAAGGTGTTTGGGCCACAGACCCTGCAAGCTCTTGGCACGAAGTGCTCTGTTGTGCTGACGTTGGGTCTCTTGCCCAGGGAAGGAGATCTGGGTGGACAGGCCGCGGCTCAGTGGCAGACCTGCTGTGCACGCAGAAGGCCCCAGTTTCGGTCCTGGGCGTTTCCAGGGAGGGCTGGAAAATCTCCTGCCGATCAGGGTCGACAGCACCGGGCTGGACAGAGCAAGGGGCTGACGCAGTATAGGGCAGCTTCCGATCTTCCTGTGTTCCTGTCTAGGGTCTGTTGGCATCTAGGAAGTTTGCAAAACACTTCCTAGATTCCAACAGCCTGGTCCCCCAAACCAAGAGTTCTTTCCCACAGTATGTGGAGCTGTGCCCCTAAACCGGGGTACTGTCAGCACCGGCAGAGAGACTCCTGCCACCTGAGGCGGGAAAGCCCATCCACCCGTGCCCCTGCCAGCAACGGGGTAGATGGGGAGGGAGGTGTGGTGGTGGTGGCAGCACAGCAGCAGCAAAGGGAGGGAATGTGGTAGCAGGACCTCCTGGTGGTGGTGGAGCGCACAACTCGCCGTTCCTTCCGCTCTGATGCGGGGGCTTCACCCACCTCATGGAAGGGCCTGCCTGGGGGCTGTGTTGAAGCGTCTACATGCAGAATTATCACTGAGAGTCTGGGGCTCTCTGTATCAATGGGGCCCCTTAGTCGATCGGCATTGTCTGCTCCACAAAGTGTTGCCTTTGTGCTGCACCCTCCGGTGCCACAGGACGGGTCCTCTGTAGTAGCTGCCAGGCTGTGCGACAACCTGGGATGGGAGCCAGCTGGCCTGTGGGAAGCCCAAGCGAAAGCCCTCCGCTGCATTGCAGAGTTGCTGCCGCTGCCACAGCTGCGCCCCCAGTGCCTCTGCTGCTGTGAATGTAACTCCTGCACTGGCTGGGAGGCAAATCGGAATATTTTCGCCTGGATTCCCTCCCTCGTTCGTTAACGGCATCCCCCAAAAAGGGGCAAGGGAGAGGCTTGAATACGCTTTGCAGAGCCCGTTCATAGAGGATCCTGCAAATGAGCCCCACCCCGCAGCAGACAGCAGCCTTCCCCAACTTGGTGCCCTCCAGATGTGTTGGACTGCAAGTCCCATCATTGCCAGCCCAGAGTTCCAGTCCAACACATCTTAAGGGCACCAGCTGGGGAAGGTGGTGTAGCGTTCCAGTCAAGGGCTGGGAAGAACTGGGTTCAAATCCCCCACTCAGCCAGGACACTCGCTGGGTGGTCTCGGGCTAGTCGGTGTCTTTCAGCCTAACCTACCTCGCAGGGTTGTTGTGAAGGTATACCACTCCGAGCCCCTTGGAAGAAGGGTGGGATAAAACATAACGAAGGAATAAGCAAGCCTGCATCGCAATAGCTCTTCCAGTGCTCTGTCCACCCGTTGAGAGCCCTCCACAAGCCTTTCAGGGCAGATCCCGCTTTCCTCCTGCTCAGCCTTCCTCTCCAGCTGGCTACTTCTGGGGCTTGGGGCAAGAGTCGGCACAGCATCACCCCCGAGCCCCAGCCTATGATGCCAGTCACTGCAGTGGCCCCTGGTCCCAGGTTGGGATTTGAACGCAGCCCACCTGTCCTTTAAGAACATAAGAGGAGCCCTGCTGGATCAGACCAGGGTCCATCCAGTCCAGCATTCTGTTCACACAGCGGCCAGCCAGCGGTCAACCAGAAAGCCACAAGCAGGGCGTGAGTGCAGCAGCACCCTCCCACCCACGTTCCCCAGCAACCGGTGTACATAGGCACACTGTCTCCGATACTGGGGGTAGGACAGTGTGCCTATGCACACCAGTTGCTGGGGAGAAGCATGCCCAGAGAAGCATGTCTTGCTTTTATTATGAGTTACCCATCCTTCTGTCAAGGTACCCAAGGGTGCCTAGAAAATTCTTCCAACCCACATTTCATCCTAACAACGACCCTGCGAGGTGGGCAAGGCTGGGGACTGGTCACCGAGGGCGCTTCATGCTGGGATCTGAACCCAGTTCCCTGCAATCCTAGTCCAGTGCTTTATCCATTACGTGACACTGTTGTTTGCACCAGTGCTTCACTTTCCACAGCAAAGCCTGTATTTCAGTCCCAAAAGAAACTTCTGAATGTGCTAAATGTCAGCCAAACTGAACCTTTGATTGGGGATGCTCCAGATTTTAAATCTAGCTGAGATTTTTCCACCCAGAGCTGTTGCCGTGGGTCATGCACCACAGATGGGAGCTTTCATCCCGCCACCATAAGCCCAGGGATCATTCCCCACAGGCTGTTCAGAATCACAGAATAGTAGGGTTGGAAGGGGCCTACAAGGCCATCGAGTCCAACCCTCTACTCAATGCAGGAATCCAAGTCAGAGCATCCCTGACAAATGGCTGTCCAGCCTCGTCTTGAAGGCCTCCAGGGTGGGAGAGCCCACCGCCTCCCCAGGTAATTGGTTCCATTGTCGTATTGCTCTTACAGTCAGGAAGTTTTTCCTGATGTTCAGCCGGAATCTGGCTTCCTGTAACTTGAGCCCATTATTCCGTGTCCTGCACTCTGGGATGATCAAGAAGACATCCTGGCCTTCTTCTCTGTGACAAGTACTTGAAGAGTGCTATCATATCTCCCCTCAGTCTTCTCAAGGCTAAACATGCCCAGTTCTTTCAGTCTCTCTTCATAGGGCTTTGTTTCCAGTCCCCTGATCATCTTTGTTGCCCTCCTCCAAACCCTCTCCAGTTTGTCTCCAGACATGCAGTTGCAGATCGTGAGCAATCTAGCATGTGTGAACTCATGCTCAGGGTTGGTGCTGTGGAACAGCCACCTTAAGGCATTTGCAGGGAGGTGGGAAAGAAGCCTAAACAAATAAGCCCTCCCCCCGTATGATGGTCACGGAGGGGTGGGGGGTGAGAACCAGTGGGGGTGGGCCAGGACAGCATTCTTGGGACTGCAATTGGGTGACAGAGTTAAGATTAAAGTGAACCTTGGGTATTCAGTCAAAAGCTGCCATCAGCCATCACACTCCATGGACCAAGAGGAATTCTCTAGGCTGCAATGGCGCAGTGAGGGGTTGGAGCCCAGGGCTAACGTCCAGGGCCCTGTGGCCCAGGGGGTGCCCAAATGACCTCCCAGAGATGGGCAGATGAGGGCAATGGAAAACAGGGCAGGGACAGCGTCGGCCCCTGGGCAGGAATGAGCCTGCTGGGGTCCCATCGGGTCTGACGCCGATTGTCACAGCATCCTTTTTATTTAAAAAAAAACAGCAGGTGACCAGGCAAGCGTGCGCATGGTGACAGTTGCTGACTTTATTATTTTGACTTTAAAACTATATTACCCTTTCCCACAACAAAATGGCGCTTATTCCCAAGTCAATGTGTTTAGCATCAGGGCGGCAGACGCATGGCCCATTTTATTCCTGCAGTCATGAAGTTTAGGCAGTTGCCGTGCATGGAGTGGCAGTGGAGGAAGGAGGGACTGCGCACACCCCAGACCCTAAGGCAGGGCTGCAGTGCCTCCTTCCGCCGGAGGGCCAGATTTCACTTCAGAAAAGCTCTGGGAGGACACATTCCAGAGGTGGGCGGGGTGAACACCAGAGGGGCATGGCCAAAGGCAAAGGGGGTGGGGCCAAAGTGCCAGCATAGGCCTTGCTTGAAGTGCTTGCTGTCGAGAATTCAACCTTAGGAGAGGCACCGCAACCTTTCAGAAGGGGCTGGGGGCTGCACAAAATCTGGGAAGCCACCCATGGGTGGTTGGGGGGAAGGGGCGTGGCCTTCTGGGCAACTCCAACGAGCCGGGTTGGAACGTCTGGATGTCCAGGTTTGGTCCCCAGGCCTGAGGTTCTGCACCGCTGCCATAAAGGGGAGGGGGGATGTTGTACAAGACCATTAAGACCGACCTGACCGACCTGCACCACCGCTAGGATGCAGACCCTCTGTGTTCCTGGCTTTTGGAATAAGGGTGCCAATTGAGGTTCATGTAGTATGAGCAGTGTCATCCAGGAAGGCACTGGGCTTGGATCCCTTCTTTGGAGAGGCAGCCACCTTTTCAGTATTTGTGGGGAATTCAGGGATTTCCAGCTGGGAAGTCTTGCCCCATCCGTATTTCAAAGCCAGTTCCACCGGTTCCTCCTGGGGTGTCCCAGCCCTCACAGGCCATACCCACACGTGTGAGCGGGCGTGATCAAGATGTGCTCAGAACCACACAGCAGCCCTGTCTTTTTCCCCAAGGAAGAAGCCAGTTGCACGAGGGATTAAAGATTGGAAGGCACCAGCAATGACTTTGCAGCGTATAAATAGATGCACAAGTCAATCCCTTGGATTTATCTCTCACCCTGTCCTTCCGCCTCTCCGCTCCTGTGGTGCCCTCCCTCCCGGCGGGCCATGTGTGCATGCATCCTTCAGGTGCGCTCAAATAGCCTTCCCCAACCTGGCGCCCTCCAGATGCGTTGGATTGCAACTCCAATCATCCCCAGCCTGGCTGGGATTATGGGAATTGCGCTCCAACAAATCTGGAGAACACCAGTTTGGGGAAGGTTGTGCCAACGCAACACAGCAGGAGAACTGGGTTCTGCACATGAGCCAGCCACCAGCAGCAATGCGCAGTTCAGCCAGAGCCGGCCTGAGCATGTGTTGGACACACCACAAGTACGAGAAGATGCTTTGCACCGAATCGGGCCCATGGCCTATCCAGCTCAGTATTGCCTACACCAAAGGATCAGAACCTCAGGTGCGGGGGCTAAATCCGGCCCGCCAAGGGTCCTCCATTCTAAAAGGTCGGAACGCCTCTCCTCGGCCTTAGACACTGGCAGGAGGAGCTTTAATTTACACCATGCTGGCATTTCTGGCCCTGCCCACCAGGGGAATGCCACCCCAGGGGCCGAAATGGAATGGAATTGGGCCCTCGGGCCCAAAGAGGCTCTGCACCCCTGGCCAACACTGACCAGCAGCGGCTCTACAGAGTCTCGGAGATGGGTCTTCCTGACCTCCACTGGAAGAGCTTTAACCTACACCATGCTGGCATTTCTGGCCCTGCCCACCAGGGGAATGCCACCCCAGGGGCCAAAATGGAATGGAATTGGGCCCTCGGGCCCAAAGAGGCTCTGCACCCCTGGCCAACACTGACCGGCAGCGGCTCTACAGAGTCTCGGGGATGGGTCTTCCTGACCTCCACTGGAAGAGCTTTAACCTACACCATGCTGGCATTTCTGGCCCTGCCCACCAGGGGAATGCCACCCCAGGGGCCAAAATGGAATGGAATTGGGCCCTCGGGCCCAAAGAGGCTCTGCACCCCTGGCCAACACTGACCGGCAGCGGCTCTACAGAGTCTCGGGGATGGGTCTTCCTGACCTCGACTGGAGACGCTGGTAACTGAACCTGGAGCCTGCGGCGTTCAGTGCAAGTGCTCAGCCACTGAGCCACAGCCCTTCTCCGCCACCAGCATCAACACCTGCTGAGGGAACGGAGTTGGGACCACACCAAGAGAACTAGCCGGCATTTTGCTGAGCTGACCAGTCAAACCCTGGTTGGTTGGATAAACGGTACTAAGATCATAAGAATTTGGTACCCTGCTGGTGCAGACCAAACCCCCAGCTGGTGCAGTGTCCTGCCTCCCACAAAAGTCGACGAGATGCCTTTGGGAGGCCCACAAGCAGAGCAAACGAAGCCCCCACCCTCCGGCTGTTGCTTCCCTGCAAGTGGTATTTAGCGATATATTGCCCCACAGACCGGAGGTTACATTTAGCTAGCATGGCTAACCGCTAGTGCGCCCTCTCCTCCTCCTCCATGGATTTGTATAATACCCCTTTGAGGCCCATCTCATTCAGCGGCCATCACCAACTCTTCTAACAACAAATTCCATAAACTGAACCAGCCTTCCCCAACTCAGCACTCTCAATACATGTTGGACTATAGCACCCATCATCTCCCACCAGGTGGTGATGATGGGAGTTGTAGTCCAACAGGGATCAAGGGCGCCGGTTTGAGGGAGCTGAATTATGAACTGCGTGAAGTAACTTCACTACATTTGTCCTAGATCTGCAGCCAATCAATTCTAGTATCATGAGAAAAGGAGTGGGGGCTTAAAGTCCAGGGTCAACGGTGATGGCAGGTTAACAGTGCACTCCCAGGCATGTCTACTCAGATGTAAGTCCCCTTGAGTTTAACGGGATATGCTGTCAGGTGTGTGTGTGTAGGATTGTGGCAGACAATCCTATACACGCTTACCTAGGAGCAAGTCCCGCTGAACTCGATCAGGCTTAGTTCTGAGTAGACATGTACTGGTTTGCACTGTAAATACGCCCAGCCAGTGTCAACACCAAGGTCGCTGGTGTGGATCTGCCCCCAGATTAAAGGCCACATTTTCTTGCAAGCAGGAGCATTCCACATGTGAGTCACGCCTCTGCCTTGTTTGCGCTCGTGCGGCTGTTCAAATGAGAATTGAAAAGGAGATAGAAAATAGGCCAAAAGACATTATTTATTGGGCGAACCTAGGTTGACGCACAAGCGTGTGTCAAAGAAGGGGCGAAGCGTTCTGCAAAAGTCAGGATGGCACATTTGATCCAGCAAAAGAGCAACCATGCACCACTAACGTTCTACTGAAAAGCCAGTCAACTCCACATTCTGCCAGGCTTGGAAAGTATTTTAAAAGGGAGATTGTTTTAAAAGGTTAGTCCAGAACATTTGAGGGGAGAGGGCAGCAAAGAAGGGCCTGAACCCCACTTCGTACACCCTGCAGTCTGTTTGTGCTATGATCTGCAACTGCCAAAAGCACTGTGAGTTCATGTCAGCTGTCAAATCACAGAGTACGCATAGACGTTCATGTTTCACCATGAGCTCAGAATGAACACGGCGCTCCAAGGACGGCTTTAACTCAGACACAAATAAAAGATGTCAGGAATTGGCTGCCAGCAGGCAAAACCTGCAAAGCCTGCTTGTTCTCTACCTGCTGGCACGAGCTGGATCTGCATTTCACCATGCATTCCAAAATACCAGTTTTTGTCGTAAAACAGGCACTGCGGCCAGAGGACATGAAATGAAGACGCATAGGCTGTATATTCTCAAGCGGCCTGTGACATGTCTAACGTGAAATCACAGCATGCTGGGATTTGTAATGGTTCCTGAGACGGGTCAGGAAGCAGGGGACACTGTCCTATGGCCACTTCCCCCCCCCCCCGCCCCAGGTTCTGAATCTCCTCTGCCTTAAAGGGATGTCCAAGTTGCAATGCTTGAATTAACAGGGAAAGCTGCCAAGATCTATTGAGAGGGAGGCCTCCTTAAATAAGCAGCCGTGAGATTAAAGAACAACAGCTTCCCACATGCTTTGGATTCTGCAGGTCACGGTGATCCCTGGTGACAGCTTTTGTCACCTCAGGGGGGTACATCTGACTCCCTCTGAGCTGGCACCAAGATTGGCCAATGTGGTTGGAGGTCATTCCAAATGACATCTCCTACCAGCTGACAAACCGTTGGATTATGGAGGGTAGGGCCAGAGCCAGCCCCAGCCGAGAGCAGCTTTCAACTGCTGAATCCCACTTCCTGGCTTTTCCACGCCATTAGTGCACGTTTGTGCAATAAACACGCATTTCTACTTTGCTGCACTTGGCCCCTCTGTCTTGGCTTCAGAGCTGAGCTTATGCTGCATGATGTCTTCCACGCTTTGCTACTGGGATTGAGGGTGTGGGATGTGGTTGTGCACCTCAGGCCTATACGAAACACTACTTGTTTCTTTGTAGGCTTAACCTCCTTGATGTATAACAGAAGTTTGTATAAGCAAAAGAGGACAATGAGAGGACCCTGCCCCAGAGTTTACAACCTAGATTTTGACAGTGGGAAAGGCCGAGGGAGGGAGAGGATAATGGGGGTAGTTAAACAGAGCCACCAGAAGACAGACCAGATAGATCTCTGGGTGATTTCAGTAGACTGGCAAAGGTTTCTGACATGTTCACACATAACGACAACCCAGAGTATGGGTTGAATATAGGTTGTTGAATCTTGGGTTGTTGTTATGTGTGAACCCAGAAGTATGGGTCAACTGTGGGTTGTTAACCATAAACAATCTGGGAAGAGAACCCATGGTTTGTTGTTGGGATGTGAACTCAGGGTTGTTTCAACTATGGGTTGTCCTTATGCATGAACCCAGAACCATGGGTCATTCGTGGGCTATTTCGCCAGCCTACAGAGGTGGCAGGCAAGAGTGGCTAAAAAAACCCTGGGTGCTCTACATGCCAGTAGTACAGCACCACAAAGGCATTTGGGATGCAGGGAGTGGGCAGAGGGAACGAAGCAACCAAGTAATTGAAAAAACAACCTGCGCTTTCCGCGATTGTCTGGCAGACAAATCATGAGTAAATTCTGGGTAAGGCGACAACTCATATTCTGGGTGGTTGTTACCTGCAAACCAGGTCACTGGTTTAACAATAGCAACAACACACACACACACCAGCCAAATAACAAAATCAGGTTGCTGAAAAAGGCTTGGGGAGAAACCTGTAGTGGATTGTTGGGTGAAAGGATCTGCAAGCTTGTTTCTGGTACCAGTCACAAATCCCTGGGCTGAACATGTGCTCAGAGTGGAATTCCAATGAAGTGGACAGTGTCCACAAAAGCTTATGCCACAATAAATGCATTAGTCTTTAAGGCGCCATTAGACTCTTTGTTGCTATTCTTCCTGCTCAGAGAGGAACCCTGTTTTGTGCCTGGCTCTGGCTGGTTCTCAATAAAAGGAACAAAATAGATCCCACAAGTTTGCCCACCTCTGGGATAGTGAAAGGCCTGCAAAATCTGAGCTGTTTGCCTCAACCCTTCTCACAACAGCCCTCACCCTCAATTCTTCTTTGCTTCATATAGCCGGCTGACTCCTCCTCTCCACAGATACCCTCAGTTCTTTTCTCTGCCCTCCCCACCTCCCAATATCCTCTTGGTGTGTCATCTTTCTCCCGCTCCAATTTCCCTGCCCCGTCCTTCCATAACCTTGGGTTTCGTGCGTGTTCTCTCCACCCCCAAATCCTCTTCCTCGCTTTCGTTCCTAGCCACTTCCCCACAGAGCTCACAACCTAAATAAAATTTTAAAACCTACATTTCAATAGAGGGAGCAGAGGACAACAGAGAGAGGGGTGGATGACAGGAAATACCCCCCCCCCGGCTCTTTACTCCCCCCATCCCATGTACTCCTGACTTCATCATCTAGCCAAACCTGGTTTTTAAGTGGGTAATACCAACATTTAACCACCGCCATCCCATCTCGTGAGCCTTTTGTTATTTTTAAACTTCACTTTCACATATTTTCTACACCAGGGCGTATATATGTGCGCACAGACACACACATCCCGATTGGAACAAGCAGTGCAGCCAGGCACAATGGGATTTTTCCTTCCTGATGCTTATTTTCCAGGTTGAGCAGGTCAGTCACTGTTGCCGTTTTCCATATCCCTTCCAATCCCCACCAAATGGCCTACCAAAGTGCCCACATCCTCACAACTCCCCTCCCCTTCTACTCCGCCTTGTTGCTGACATCTGCACAGTACGTGCCATGCACCCAACACCATTGTTTTTGAAGGCCCGTGCCAAAGAGGAGCCCCCAAGAGGCAGTCTAGACCAGCACCCCATTTCCGAGAGTGGGCAGCCAAATACTTCTGGGAGGCTTGCACACAAGGCCTAGCAGCGATAGACGGTGGCAACTCCTGCTCCCCAGCAGCGGTTGTTCAGCAACAGACCACCTCTCAACACAGGATGTGCCATTTATCACGCTCTGGATTGAGGCTTTGGACCCCACATGTTCAAAGATCAGAAGCTTGATTGTAATAGCCTCGGTTCTCCCTTTTTGCAATGAGAAAGAGAGAAAAAAGAATAACTGCAGGGGGGGACTGCTGCATGAGACCAACTGAAATGGGACCTGGTGCAACACCACAGTCAGCTCTGTCGCTCGTGAGGGAAAGTCACTCTGCGCATGCTCAAGGGCACTTTGCAATTCCTCATATCATAAGAACATTAGAAGAGCCGTTCTGGATCAGACCAAGGGTCCATCTAGTCCAGCATTCTGTTTACACAGCGGCCAGCCAGATGCCAACCGGGAACCCACAAGCAGGTCATGAGTGCAACAGCACCCTCCCACCCATGTTCCCCAGCAACTGGTGTACATAGGCTCATTGCCTCTGGTACTGGAGGTAGCACATGGTCATCAGGACTAGTAGCCATTGATAGCCTTCTCCAGCAATTTGTCCACCCCCACTTTTAAAGCCATCCAAATTGGCAGCCATCACTACATCCTGTGGAAGTGAGTTCCATAGTTTAGCTCTGTGCTGTGTGAAGAAGGATGTCCTTTTATCTGTCCTGGATCTCCCACCAATCAGCTTCATGGGATGACCCCGGATTCTAGAATTTTGAGAGAGGGAGAAAAAGGTCTCCCTATCCACTTTCTCCACACCACACATAATTTTGTAGATGTCTATCAAGTGAACAACAAGGTGCTCCCTGATCTTGACGCTCGCCTCGGAGAACCGAGGCCGAGAGACTGTGACTGGTCAGAGGACGAATGCCTGGCTGATGCATCAAGTAACATCTCCAGCTGCGAATCTACTGGGCCACACCTAGCTCAGGCATTAAAAACAGGTGCAGGGGCTAAAATCTGGATCCAATGAAGCCTGGCTCCTGGCAGTGTTTTTCTACCCCTGGACGTTCAAACCTGTTCAGCCGACCTTCCCCCTTCAGATCTGTGCTTATCAGCTAGCAGAACTCAAGCCTCCCATTGGGCATCCAACGGCTGTTTCCTCCCTGGCCGCCATTTTGCTGTGTGCAAACACACACACACACAAACCTTCCATTAGCCCCCCACCCCTCCTTGGAGCATTACACCAGGCCATGCTGGATCCTAGCTCCATGCCAGGTATGGCGGCTGTGCCCCCTCACCCATTTATCATGTGTGCCCCATCCAGTCCAGCTGTGAACAGTGCTGGAGGTGAGTGAGCAGGCCATGGGCAGGCGGGGGGGGGGGGGCTAGTCCTTTTCTCTCCCAACGTGGGGAGCGCACGCCTGCCGTCTCTCTTCTCCATGTGTAGCAATGGTGCCGCCTCCTTCCATCCCGGGAAGGCTGGATGTATTTTTCCATTCCCCCAGCCCTGCCCTTTTGTTCCCCTGACTGCAGCGGAATAAGAGTTGCGCCTCCGCAGCTCACAATGCCCCCTTTCTACCCCACTCCCAGGGGTTCCGTCACATGCGTCGCACCACACGCTCCTCGGAAGGAGCAGCGGGGTGCGGAAGGCACCGTTGGGAACAGCCACTGCAGGCCCCCACCTCCCCACATGTTTTCTCCCACTCCTGCATGTCTTCCCACTGTTCAAAGAGGCGGCACCCGGTTTGGCCAGATAGGCAGAAGAGAATAACCACCATCACAACTCTGCCACAGCATCACATCCCGCCCTATAGTTTCTGCCTCCGTGGCGAAAACGACAAGCTCCCGTCACAATGTCAGGGAAAGATCGCTGTATCCGATTCCCTTCAAGTCTTTTGGCTACTTTCGGAAGCAAAGCTTAAATCAGTAGTCTTTTGCATGCTCCTGAATTGGGGCACTGGCTTCCACTTTAAACTGGCTCTCTTTAGCTTTCTTTTCTGCAGACCCGAGGGACCGTGCTCCAAAAGGGCAGAGTCATCCTGCCCGCGTTTACACCAAAGTCAATCTCACAGACTTCAGTGGGACTTCCTCCCAGTAAGTGTGTCCCTCAGTAGAGCCTTAAAAGGTGTTCTGGAGCGTTATATTTTGAAAGGGCGGGATGGTGCTGAAACCTTTTTCTCCTTTTCCTTCCTTTGAAAACCCCAAATGTAAAAAAAAACCCTACAGCGGGGAGAAAGGATCCGATTTTACGCCTGTTCTCTTCTACTACCTAAAGGCATTAGCAAGGGATCCATCGCAAGATAAAAAGGATACTTAAGCTCCCTTTTGGAAAACAACCCTAAAATGTGATTTGTCCACCTTGTGGGCAGCTGCCTTGCTCATGCAAGCCATATTCCCCCCATCCCCACCCCCCAATTCTTTGTGACACTTAGCCTTAAATAACCCGGTGGAAAAGTTTGGACTGCGAGATTGTGCTTTGTCCAACAGCACCCAAAATGCTTCATAGATGGGTTGGGATTCAAACCGGCTTTGCCACAGCCAAACCACCACACAGCCATTTAGATGCTGCCCCACCCCAAATGTGAATCACTACTGTGAATAACCCTGTAATCCTCACCCCCTACTGAAAGAAACAGAAATACTTGCTACTGATCTGAAAGCAGTTTTTCCCCTAACTCCCTTCTCCGCAAACTCCTCCATGCTGAATTTTAGACTGTAAGCTTTGTGGGGCAGAGATCTTGTGTTCTTGGTTGTTAACTCTGCAAAGCAACGTGCACCAAAAAAACCCCCAAACCCAAACATCCCAGTAACGGGGGCTGGAGAGCTAATGAAATGTATTTTTTATTAATCTAGCAGCTCTGAACGTGCCATGAAGCAAGACAAGAACGCAAGAGAGAAACAGAAGTGAAGAAAGGACAGACGGACAATGGATTTTTGTAGACCTGGCTGTAGTCCCGATTTAAGAGCCAGTAGCAGGCCAAGGAATGCGACTGAAGTAAGGAGAGAGAAAGCTGGAAACACTGGGCTAGAAAGACCATTCAGACCCACAGCATCTCTTGACACAAAGCTAGTCAATGGGGACAGCACTGGATATGGAGTCTGTTCAGATTCTTGGTCCGCCATTATAAATCCATCTCTCACCCTCAGTTGTGCATCTGTGGAATGGAACCAACCTGAAAAGGCTGGAGGTGAGACAGATGGGTCGTGGATTGTTGATGCACACTTAAAACCGGTACGGAAGGGATGAACTTCTTAAATAATGGAGATTATTGGAGGTGGGGAAGGGGGGAGTATGAGGGAAGGAAAAACAGATTAGAGGTGTAGAGATCAAGTGGGATGTAGGGGAAGCGAGTTGGCAAGAAATTGTATGCATAAATACATACCTGGTGTAATGTGCAAGCCACAAGAGTAACCCTCGAATCCTTCGCGTTAAAAATGTGTACAAATGGTTTCTCAGGCGGCAATCGTGACCCCACCACGTAAAAATAAACATTAAGCTTCTGCGGGCTCCCCCCCCCCCCCATGCGCGCACACCCTTCTGGCTGCCCCCATCCAACCTGGACGCCGCCGCATCGCCCGCATTCAGAGCCGCCGCCTCCCGCGCCCCAGGAGCGCCGACGGGTCCGCCTTCCTTAGGAAGCATGACCCCCCCATAATACACGAGCGCCCCGACATTTCTCCGCGCGCAAAGGCAACCGGCCGCGGGCAAACCCAGACAGAGGCAAAATGGCTTCCCCCGCCCGCCATTCCCCGCTCCCGATGCAGGCGGTCTGGGAACAGCGGCTGCCCCTCGCAGCGAAGGCCCGGCCGTCGGGCTCCTCGTGAGCAGGGATCGGGGCGTGCGAAGCGGAGCCGGAGGCCGTTGCCTCTGCGGGAGGATGTCGAGGGGCGCTGCTCGTTCCGCCCGGGCGCCCCTTCCCCTCCCCGGCTTGCCTCGACGGCGCTGGCCTCCTCCCGGCTCTCTGGTCCTCGGGATCTCGTCGGAGGCCCCCGAGCTGGCTGCGATCTCCTCCTCGCCCCCCTTCCCCAAAATCCTGCTTTCGCGCTGCGCGCCCTTCCTCTCTCCGGCCGCCTTTCCTTAACTTCCAGCATCCCCCCGCGCGCTTTAAATCTGCCCCCTCCCTTCTCCCCCGGTCTGTTTCCACCGCTTACTGATGCGGGGGGGGGGCAGAATGGGGTGCACAGGCGCAAGGACACGCACACGTGTGTATCACACATGGAGACCGAGCTAAAAGACCCGGACAACTCGGGGTCCCCCAGTGCCGCGGACGGGGCGGGCGGGCACGGGAGCCCGGACGCGTCTGGCGCTACGGCGGGGGAATGTACGGCGCAATCCCAGCCACGTCTACTCAAAAGTAAGTCTCTCTGAGTTCAGTGGAGCTTACTCCCGTGTAAGCGGGCAGAGTGCTGCGGCCTGAAGCTGGGCAGTGCCGGGCCGACCAGACGCGGCCGTGATGGCCACCGTTTTAAGATGGCTCCAAGAGCGACGCGGAGGAGGGTGAGAGAGCGGAATGGAACCTCCATTTTCAGCAGCAGGAGACCTTTTGGATATCGGGGACTGACTACCGACGAAGGCGGCCGTTTGCCTTTACGCCCTGCTAAGGGCACCCCGCAGGCATCTAGTCGGTCGCGGTGGGGAAAGAGGCGCTGGAGAAGACCGACCTTCGGTCCCATCCGGCCCATGGCTCTTCTGTTCTTAAGGGAGCCCCTTTGCACGCCTTCGCCTGGTTTTAGAGCCAGGAGGTGCCCAGCTTGGGGGACCGGGCGGTTAACAAGACCTCAAGTCCTATCAGTAAAGGCTAGTCGAGGCTGCCTCTGTGCGTCTGCAGAGTTGCAGGTCCCGCAGCAACGTTGCTCGGGCGAGCTTGCCGGAGTCGGAAGGGACCGTATCCGTCTAGGCTCGTTTCGCTTTCCTGCTGCAAAAGCGTCACTCCTGCCTTGGGAGCACTTTGGCCCGGGCCACACGCGCGCGCGCACCCCCCCCCCCCCGCCGCCGCCTAAACTGCAACAACAGCCGTCCAGGAGGGGAAGTTGCGCATGTTGGACGAAGAAGGGGCCTTGGGAGCTCCTCTCCCCGTCCCGCCCAGCCGCTCCTTTCTCATGGAAACCAGCAAGGTTTCCCCTCCCCCCGGTATGCCCCCACCCCCCTATTATCCATCCCACCCCCCTCTCCTCCGCAGGCAAGCAGATGCTATTAATACGCAGCACGTTTCGGACGTGCACAAAAGGAGTCCCGCTTGATCCCTGTGCAGCGCGGGGCGGGGCGAGGCGAGGCGACGGAAGGCTTGATCGCGGGGGGGCGGGGGAGCAAGCACGGCGGGGAGGGTCGCAGCTCTCCCCGCAGAGGGGCGTTTCCGCCACTAGATGCCGCTGCTGAACGCGGCAAGCGAAGGCCGGCCGGGCGCCCGCCGCCTCGGGAGCTCGCCTGTCCCGGCGCGAAAGCGATGGGCCGGGTGGCTGCTGCTCCCTTTACAAGGAAGTCTTTGGATGAACCGGTTTTCCGAGGCCTGCGGGGCGTGCCTCGCTTCGCAAGCAAATCAGACAGCGTGTGTGTGTGCGTCCGTCCTCGGGGCAGGGACCTAGCTTCTGGCGTTTGCCCTGGAAAGGCCCTGGAACCGGATTGACGCTATACATACACAGTAAAATCACCTTCTTATTGAATTCAGAATGACGCACACCCCTGGGTCCTTGGCAAGTCCACAGCAGGGGTTCACAGTTCATCTCTCCGACTGGGAGGGCCCATCGCCCAGGAACGGGGCAGAAAGCCCCAGGTCAATTCCCCCGCAGGGCCAGTTAAAAGGATCTGAAAGGAAAGAAGGCTGGCTAGCAAGGGCCCTTCCTGGGAGCCACGGGCGGACGAAGCCGAGCGGACAGCTCCAGGGCAAGATACTTTGCTAGCCTCATCCCAGGGTGACTGCAGGCACACGCACACACGTGTGCAGTTGGGGACATATGATTCTGCAAAGGATTCTGGGTCATGCCTCTTGGATGGCACAGTGGAGCCACATGGGGGGAGCCCAGTGTTTCGGGTTGCCCTGCATCTGGGCAGTCAGTCAAGCCAGCCTTGACCAACTGGCTGATCCATCTCCACCTTCCCCAACCTGGTGCCCTCCAGATGTTTTGGGCTACATCTCCCATCAGCCACACCCAGCATGGCCAGTGGTCAAGAATTATGGGAGTTTCAGGTCAAAATATCTGGAAGGCGCCAGGTTGGGGAAGGTGGGGCCATCGGTTTCATCACACACACACACACACACACACACACACACCACTTCTTACAGATGGAGATCTACTGGGCAGAAAGTGACAACCAAATGCCCCTGAAGATGGGGGTGGGGGGAGAGGGAGGCTACTGGCACGGTTTCAACCATTAGGACTGGGTCTCTACTGTTCAAATCTCTTGTAACCCATCAAGTCCACCACTGGGCTGCAGCTTTGAATGTAAAAGGTCCTGGGCTCAATCCCTGGCATCACCCAGTAGGGCTGGAAAAATTCCTCCCTGCTGCCACCCTGGAGAGCTGCTGCTGCCAGTCACTGTCGACAACACTGGGCCAGATGGATCAATGGTCCAAATCAGTAAAAGGCAGCTTCCGATGTTCCTGTGTAACCTGCTGCCCCTGGATGTGTAAGACTCCAGCTCCCATCACTCCCAACAAATGTGGGCTGTGCTGGCTGGGGTTGATGGGCATTGTAGTCCAAATCTGGAGGCCATCAGGCTGGGGAAGCCTGATGTAGGGGAAGGGGGCACGAGCTGTTCCTCATGCAAAGGGATAAGACAAATTCCAGGAGGAGAAGGCTATCAGTGGCTACTAGTCCTGATGCCTCTGTGCTACCTCCAGGATCGGAGGCAGTGAGCCTATGTAGACCAGTTGCTGAGGAACATGGGTGGGAGGGTGCCACTGCACTCCTGCCCTGCTTGTGGGTTTACCATGGGCAGCTGGTTGGCCACTGTGTGAACAGACTGCTGGACTGGATGGACCTTACTGTGATCCAGCGTGGTTCTCTTGTGTTTTTAAGGGAAATGCCATCCCTGGTAACATATGAACTGGGGCTACAATGAAAGGCCTACTCAGGAATCGATACTTTGCTTTTACTGGGCACTATTCTTGCAGTCATTTCTTCATCAAGCCAGTAAGGAAGGTCAGTGTTACAAGTCCCATAATGTGGGAGAGCAGGGCTTCCATAAGGCTTCCTAGTGGGTTTATTTACAAAGGCTAGCTGTGAACCAGAGACCTGAGGTAATAAGCCTATGCCAGCACTGTACCACCAGAGTCAGGGAACTCACATGACCAAATGCTCCTTCACACCAAAAAAAGATGTGACCCCCCCCCCCTTCAAATAGAAAACTAGCATGGCTTGGCTAAAACCCTTCTGCCTGACTTGCTGCTTGCATCTTGGGAGCTCTGGCTACCTGCAAAAGTGAAATTTTAAAAAAAATGAGGGGAGGGAAGAAAAAAATCCCCAGCAAGTGAAGACTGGGGGTGGTTCCACTCACTAGCAGCAGCAGTCAAACCAGCCTGATGAGTAACTCTTTCCCAGTATCCCAAAGATAGCACAGGCCCTCCCTATCCCCGAGCAAAAAACATTTGTTTTGCAAATATATTTCTGTGCTAGTGTAACTGAGCACCCCAGTGCCTCTCTTGACTTGCAAATACAGGACTGGGAATTCAGCGCTCACCTGGGAACTCACTTCAGTGAAGGTTTATTAAGGTGGAACCCTGGTCTGGCATCTTTTGGTTTTTCTGTTCCAGCTTTTGCGATTGCTGCAAAGAATACAGGGTCTCAGTGGATCTCGCCCTGATCCAGAGCAAAGTGCATCTCATGTTCTTAAGCAAGTGTTGCGTGCTCAGGATTCCTAGATAACAGATTTGTTGTTCAGTCGTTCAGTCGTGTCCGACTCTTCGTGACCCCATGGACCATAGCACGCCAGGCCTTCCTGTCCTGCGCTCTCTCCCGGAGCGTGCTCAAGTTCATATTCATTGCATCGGTGATGCTATCTAGCCATCTCATCCTCTGCCGTCCCCTTCTCCTTTTGCCTTCAGTCTTTCCCAGCATCAGGGTCTTTTCCAGAGAGTTTTCTCTTCGCATTAGGTGGCCAAAATATTTGAGCTTCAGCTTCAGTATCTGTCCTTCCAATGAGCACTCAGGGTTGATTTCCTTTAGGAAGATAACAGATTAGCTATACCTTAAAATATTTTCAGCATGCCCTCCTGTTTTGTGAATTTAAAATGCATTAGGAATCCATGGCTACATACTGACCTCATTCTCATGTAAGGACAACCCAGAGTTCAGTTGAGTATGGGTTGCTGTTGAATTGTGGGTTGTCATTATGCGCAAACCCTGTGCTATGGTTTAACTATGGTTCGTTAACCATAACCCACAGTCCACAACCCAACAACAAACCATGGGTTCTGTTCCTGGGTTGCTCATGGTCAACAACCCAGAGTTAAGCCATAGTGCAGAATTGGCATGTAACAATAACCCACAGTTAATCTCAAGCCTTTCTCTGGATTATGGTGACATGTGAACCAGCAGCTACCTCCAGTATTGGAGGCAGCATGTCTCTGAATAGCAGTTGCTGGGGACACAAGTTGGGGAGTGGTATTGCTCTCATGTCCAGATTGGGGCCTCTGCTTGGCCACTGTGGGAAACAGGATGCTGGACTAGCCAGGTCCCTGCCCCAAGGAGTTTGCATTATGCATTCTGTGCGGAAGACAACAGGGAAAAGGAGGATTGGGAGAGACAAGGGAAGAAGGCGGGCATGTGCTTTCTTGCTCATGCATGCATGGCGACCCTATGGGTGCTTACTCAGATGTTTAAGCACCACCACCATTCAGATGCCTTCTCCAGCTTCCTCTTCGTATTTTGGGACTGACAACATGGCTGAGTGAAAGAGCACTGCAGCAACCTAGCATGCTCCAGAAACATCTTCCTTTCATTTGTTCTCCTGTTGTAATGTGCTTTCTGGAATGCTCTCTGACTTCCTAGGACAGATATGAGTCAGGCTTGAAAGGACAGGAACTGTGTTTATTTGTATACTACCAAAGCCCAGAGGACTGTGACTGCTACAGCTCAGAAGAGCTCCAGCAGGTTCTACTTTGCAGACATCACTCAGAGGCACATAGTTCCCCTACAGCATTAACCCTCAAATGGGCAAATTTTGCTTGTTGGCTTTCTAGCCCAGGGAAGAGTTTTGCATTCTTCAAAATTCAAACATTTGTTTAAGAAGATTGCATCCTCCATTTTCGATACTAGCACATTCAAATAAAGATTGCTTGACCTCCCTTTCCTCTTCTATGGAACTTGGAGAACCCTCTCACCCCCCCCCCTTCCTTGTAGGAATCATTCCTGCGGTTTGTACCCAGCCCCATTCAACGCTTCACACCTCCTCTCCCCCATAACAATGGCAGGAGGAAATTGTCTTCCCTGGAAACTTCGTCCACCCCCTGCATCATAAAAGACCACCTGAGGTGGGCGGGTGGCGGGTGGGGAAGGTTCCGTAGAGCAACCCAGTACTTCCCCTGCACCCTCTCCCTAAAAGGTTATCCCCTTCACTTACTGCATTATACTGCCAAGAAACTACAGCTGCCCCCACCCCGGTCCTTTGGCCACCCCCAGACAATTGCATTGCACAATCCAAGAAATGCTCATAAGAACATAAGAGCCCTGCTGGGTCAGAGCCAGGGCCCATCTAGTCCAGCATTCTGTTCACACATGGCAACCCACAAGCAGAGCATGAGCGCAACAGCACCCTCCCACCCATGTTCCCCAGCAACTGGTGTACGTAGGCTCACTGCCTCTGGTACTGGAGGTAGCACACAGCCGTCAAGACCAGTAGCCATCGATAGCCTTTTCCTCCAGGAGTTTGTCCTCCTTTTAAAGCCATCCAAATTGGTGGCCATCACTACATCCTGTGGTAGCGAGTTCCATAGTTTAACTATGTGCTGTGTGAAGAAGCCCTTCCTTTTATCTGTCCTGAATTTCCTACCAATCAGCTTCATGGGACGGCCCCATTGGGTTCTAGTGTTTTGAGAGAGGGAGAAAAACCTCTCCCAATCCACATTCTCCACACCATGCATCATTTTGTAGACCTCTATCATGTCTCCCCTTGGCCTCCTTTTTTGCAAGCTGAACCCAGCTCCCAGGCTCTCTTGCCGTATATTTCTTGCAAAAGGTTGTTGGGACACAACGTTTGGATTGCATGTTGGGGCTCAGAGAGTTGCATCCTGGCCTCCTCTATGACACTGCAAGGGCTCCTGCATGCGCCTCTTCCATTCCACGCGGGTTCATCACCTCCTGGAAAAGGACTGCTGCCCTAAGGAGCAACTCGAGCTGCCTGTTGTGGGTTGGTGTGGTGCAGGAAACCACGCAAGGACTTCAAATCCTATCAGGACACTTGGCCCTGCCCAATCTTGCATCTCATCGACCAGGGCTGGATGGCTGTCTTGCACGGTTGCAAATTCCACCAGGACCCCGGGTTTAGTGGATTATCTCCTGGCTTGTGCATAAACTGGGAATTTGGAGGAAGTGTGGAGTGGCAAAATCCATCAGGGAGGCACTTGCCAGCCTTGCATGGGTCACAGGCCCAAATAGGCTCTCCAGAAAACAGGAAAGGCTCATGAGTCCCGATAGGAAGTCACACTCCCAATAGTATGGCCTGCTCCTATCCTCTCTGAATTTTCCTCTCCATCACGTGGGCAGCACCGCATGTCTCTCCCACACAGCCACATGGCGAACTTGGCACATTGCATTTGCTAGATTAGAAACTGCCTGTTCTCCCCCAGCAGCCTTAAACGAGTAGATTTAAGCTTGCAATAAACGCAGGAGAGCCAGGGCTTGCTTTGAACTGAAATGCAGCCAGAGAGAGTTGCAGACTGGATCAAGAAGGGGACTTCTTAACCCCTCCATGTCGTTGGCTCAAAATGGCATTTCCTAAGCCCCCCCCCCCTTTTTTCTTTTCAGGAGAAAATATATGGGGACCCCATTTCTTTTGTCCCACGATTGGGCAAACAACCAGGGAGGGCCACATTTTGATTTTGTTTTTAAAGTGGCCCTTGGAAAGAGGATGAAGCACCCCTCCCTCCTGCTCCAATCAGATGCGCAACTCCCTGTGGCCGCATTTCAGTTTTTTTAAAAGTCAGGAGCCTATTGATGGGTCTCCTTTGCCATGTCTGGCCGGGCCCAAAGATGCCTGCTCCCTATGAATGGCAACGCTGGTACATAGCCCACAGCTTCCATTAACATCTGAGGCCTTCCTCCGAGTGCCCCCTCCAAGGGAGGCTTAGAAGGGGGCAACAAGCCCCGCTTCCGATTATGGAATAACTGCCCTACTGAGGCTTGCCTGGTGCCAAGATAGTAATCTTTCCGGTGCCAGGCTAAGACTGTCCTCCCAGGCATTTAATGGCATGTGGTGGGGCATTTAGGCCAGCTGTCTGAACAGGTCTAGTATTTTATTGAAATTGTTTTCAGATGTTTAAATTGTTTTAAAATTTTCTATTTAAATGCTGTATTTTATCTTGTGAATTGTTGTGAACTGCTCAGACAGCTTCAGCTGTTGGCGGTATAGAAAGGAAATAAATGATCCAGGAAATAATCCTGGAAATAAATAATCCAAGCAAGACAGAGGTGCTCCTCATGAAGGGTCCTAATTCAGGTACTGAGGTATGTCAACAGTTCAGGATGCGGTTGCACTCCCCCTGAAGGAGCAAGTTCATAGCTTGGGGGTGCTTCTTGACCCAACCCTGCTCCTGGCACCCCAGGTGAAGGCAACGATGAGAAGTGCCTGTTATCAGCTTTGGCTGATACTCTGGCTACACCCGTTCCTAGAACGTGTGGACCCGGTAATGGTGGTGCACATGCTGGTAACCTCTAGGCTTGATTTCTGCGATGCACTGTAGTTGGGGCTGCCTGTATATCTAGTTCGGAAACTTCAACTGGTACAAAATATGGCAGCCAGGTTGGTCTCTGAATATCCCCCTCTGGGACATCCCATGGAGACCAAATTACACCAGTTTTAAAATCTTTACACTGGCTGCCAATTTGTTTCCGAGCAAAATATAAAGTGCTGGTTCTTACCTTTAAGGCCTTACATGGTCTAGGTCCAAGGTGCCTTAGGGAGCACCTGCTCCCCTACATCCCAGTCCACCACCTCAGGTCCTCTGAGGGCTCTCTGCTGCGGCTGCCTAACGTGAGACTGGCAGCCACACGCAAGAGGACCTTCTCCTTGGCCGCCCCTCAGCCGTGGAACGACCTGCCGGTTGAAATGCGCCTGCTGACCTCCTTGAAGGTCTTTAAGCAGGCATTAAAGACGCTGTTATTCCGGCAGGCCGTCCCTTTTGAGAACTCTCCTTCCTTTTGCTGACTCGTATACTGTTTTTAAGCTGTGTTGTTTTTATTGTTGGATTTTTTGTTAAATTGTTTTAAACTTTGTAGGCCACCTAGAGTATTCATATATAGGCGGGTTATAACTGAAAGAAAGAAAGAAAGAAAGAGAGAGAGAGAGAGAGAGAGAGAGAAAGAAAGAAAGAGAAAGAAAGAAAGAAAGAGAAAGAAAGAAAGAAAGAAAGAAAGAAAGAAAGAAAGAAAGAAAGAAAGAAAGAAAGAAAATGCTGCTGGTGCATCGCCCTCTTCCTCCATTCAGGCTTTGGACTGTGTTGGGGTGGGCTGGCTTGAGAGAGCAGCAGCGGCCCGTGGCCATCCTCAGGGTGGAGAGAAATAGGTAAGGAAGATAAGTAAGGCCACAGCCACAACCAGAGGACAAGCCTGCCAGCTTCCGCAGCTCCCCCTTATGCTCCTCTCTGCCAACTGCGGGCTCTTCTTCTTCTAGCCTTCCCAACCACCCTTGCTCCCCGTCTTCAGATTGGGGAAACATGTCCAAGATGGTGCCAGTGCTGGAGAGAGCCTGGTGAAGCTAGGGTGGCTGCATGTCCTCTTTTACAGAGGACAGTCCTCTATTTGAAGGGCTGTCAGAGGACCACCCTCTGTTTGAAGGGCTGCCCGGTCCAGGTTTGGTTGAAAGATAAAGAACCCTCAGAATTTGTTGCCCATGAAGGGTTAGCACTTGGAGAGCAGATGGAATGGGCAGGCTGGCAGGCAGGTCTCCTGGTCACGGTCTTCCCCACTGTGGCGAGATGCACCATATTTCTATTGAAACTATAATAAGTATTTCTAAATTTCCATCTATACATGTGAGTTAACATGTGCAAATCTGTGTCTCCCCCCCCCCCGCCGCCTTTTCTTTTGGTGATGCATTTCCTCTTTTTCAGCGCTTGCCAAGTGGCCACCCTAACCCCTCCCCAGGCCTAGACTCAGGGATGGGCACCTATGGTCCCAGAGCGGCTTCTCTTTTCTGGAGCTGGGAACAGTCTGGCTGCCACCACCTCTAATGAGACCTCGGAACAACCTTGACAGCCTCAGCGGCCAGTTCTGCCAGGGAACTTCAGCCATCCTGCATCCGTTCTCATTCCATGCCCCACACTGCGGCCAGAAGTTTTCTGCTTGACTGCTGCCTGATCATCTTTGAAACTTCTTTAGGAAACTGGTGCCATCTCGAAGACCTTTCCCTAGTCAGCAGGTGAAGAGCAAGGAGTTGGCAGTGCTGGAAACTGTAGGGAATATGAGGGGAAGGGTTTTAATTTGCCACACGCATGCACGCACGCCACCCCACACACAGGTTTGCCACACGCGTGCACGCACACCACCCCACACACAGGTTTGCCACCTGAGGCCGAAGCATCACACTGCCACCTGGCTCCGCACAGGCATTCCCTTAAAAGCAGAGACATGTCGATAAGCTCTTCCTTACGCAGAGCGCAGGGATTAAAAGCAATCTGCAAGCACAGCTAACCAGAGCAAGATCTCCCTTCCAGCTGGGCCCTGGGCAGCCCTTTGGATGGCGGCTCTCTCCAGCCTCTGGGGTGGACAGCATCCTGAGGTCAATCTTGCAGGAGATAAAACTGGGAATGTAAATGCAGTGAAGCAAACGCACATGCACACACCTGCCCTCCAGTCCCAGATGTGTCTTTGTTTGGCTACCACAATGGCTGGGGATATTTTTAACTTGCATTGTTTGGGGAACAACAGCACCCTCCTCCCTCAAGAGGAGGAGGTGGTCGGGGGCATCCAGAATCTCGGCGGGGGGGCACGGACTCTGTGGAAATGGTAACGCTGGAGATGGCAAACAAACACCTCACCTTCTCTCCCTTGCCAGGCCTCCTCCCCACTGAGTCACACTGACTTCTCACTCCTTCCTGGCTGCAACCCCTTTTCCCGCCCACAGTTCCCCCGTGCGCTCTCTCTCTCTCTCTCTCTCTCATTCTATTTTTTAATCCAAAGGTGAACTTCCTGCTCACCTGGCTGATGCAGGCATGCTATGCATGAATATCAGAGACAATGCCAGATCGCTGGTTGTGCCGAACATGCTTGTGGCCAGACAACTGTGTGCCAGCGGCTGTACAGCAGAGATGGGCAGAAGCAACAGTGGTGCCACCAGGGTAGGGCTTTGGGGCAGCTGCCTAGGCCCCCGGTGCAGCGGAAGAAGCAGGAGGGCTCGAGCAGGCAGCTGGGCAGGCTCAGCACCTTTTGAAGTAAAGGAAGTCATGCACATTACTACCGAAAACGGGCAGGGAACCTCTTTCAGCCCAAGGGCCAAATTCCGATTCAGAGAAGCTCTTGCAGACTGTATTCCAGTGGTGGGTGGGGCTGGACAAAAGGGGCAGGGCCAAAAATCACCACCCTATTGTAGCTTAAAGCCTTAGGGGAGGCATTTCAACCTTTTAGAATTGGGGGTGGGGGGGAACTGCACAAAAGCTGGGACACCACCATACAATCAGGGGAAAGGGGTGTGCCCATCTAGAGAACCCCAGGCAGGCCAGATTTGGCCCACGCACACGCCTGTGGTTCAACTCTCCTGCTCCAAAGCGTGTGTGTGTGTCCTTAAGAACGTTAAGTCCAGAGTCTAGCATTGCCAAACTGCACCACTGAGAAAGGAAGGTTGTCGCCATTCACTGGAGAACAACTGGCCAATTTCTAGACAATCTTCTAACGGCAGGTGTACATGGGAGGAGGTGATCCTTCAGATAACCTGGCCCCAAGCCCTTTAGGGCTTTGAATGTTAACACGAGCACTTTGAATCGGTCCCAGACATGGACTGGCAGCCAGTGCAGCTGGAAAAGTTCTGGCGTAATGTGATCTCATTGGCCAGTCCCTGATAACAATCTCACTGCCCTGTTTTGAACCCGCTGAAATTTCTGGACTGTTTTCAAAGGCAGCCCCACATACAACACATTGGAATAATTCAGACAAGAGGTTATCAGAGCATGGATAATGGTAGCAAGGTGATCCCTCTCCAGATAAGGATGTAGTCGGTATACCAGCCTAAGCTGATAAGAGGTGCTCCATGCCACCGAGCACTCTGTTCTGCCACACTTCTCTTCAAGTGACGGTTCCAGGTCCAAGAGCACCCCCAAACTACCAACCTGGTCCTTTAGGGGGAGAACAGCCCCCTCCAGAGCAGGTTGAACATCACTTAGCCGGGCAGACAAACCACCCACCAGCAGTATCTCCACCTTGTCTGGACTGAGTCTCAGTTTATTGGCCCTCATTGTCAACACTGACTGGCAGCAGCTCTCCCCGGCTTCAAACAGGACTCCTTCCCAGCCCTACAAGGAGTTGCTGGGGATTGAGCCCAGGTCCTTCGGCAAATGATGTTATGCTCTACCAGTTTGTTACGGCCCTTCACAAGCAGGACATGAGTGGGTTTCCCGTGGGCAGTTAGTTGGCTGCTGTGTATGTCAACAGAATGCTGGACTAGATGGGCCCTTGGTCTGATCTAGCACAGCTCTTCTTATGTTCTTAGAGTGCCAGGCAAGGAAAAAAATCCCCAAGAATGGCAAGTGCTGATGCTGGTTTCTGAAAATTCTATCCACAGTCCATATTAATATATTTATTTACTAGGCCAACCCAAAGTGCACGAAGTTCACCAGAAATGTGCAAGTTTTCAAGATCTCCAGATATCTTCATCAGGCAGGTTGTGGAGGGAAGTGAACATTGTCTTAGCACCACCAGACTGTTGGATCTAGCCACCATTTTAATTTCACACAAAGCCCCCCAACCCACCCCACTTGCATCACTCCGAGATTATGAGAAATGTAAATGGTGGCTACGGCTCAGCGACCTGGCACTACTTAGAGCGCTAACACCACAGAAGGGTAGACCTGCTGAGGCCTACGGTCAACTGATAAAGGCAGGGGCCCATCGGGAGGCACTTTGCCCAGGGCCCTTTCAAATCTGGAAGTGGACCTGGACTTTTTGGGGGGCCATATGTCAAAAGCAACAAGTTCCCCCAGCCTGGTGCCTTCCAAATCGCATCATCCCCAGCCAGGTTCCAGCAGGTTTCCCTGCCTGCCGTGTTAGCGCTCTGAGTCATTCTGAGTCTAGTCACCCTTTACAGTTCCCATAATTCTTCAGAGGTTCATGCCAAGAGCTCCACTTCAGCCAAACCACTCTGGTTCTGCAACACTTCTCTTCATTTGCTTGCAGAGAAGGACACGAGCTGGTTTTGCGTCAGTGTTTTGCTGGGATCTGGGAAGCTCAGGTCTTGGGAGAGCTGACTTTAACTTGCCAGGAACCCTCCAGGAAGCCCACAGCAAAAGCAAAGTCAGGAGAGAGGAGATCAAACTTCAAAGTGTTCAAACCGGGCATCTCCAACTGCATTGGCTGGTCTAGCTCTCCATCAATCTCCTCCTTGGAGGCCTGGGAAGCGGCTCCTGCCTTATACAGCTTTAACTTCAAGGCATCTCTGGCTTTGCTGGGTTTGAAGTTGGTTGGCAGCTCTGCAGCCCAACCAGAAGTCATTCTTTTGAGTTCCCCATCCTCCACCTTTCTCCCTCCTGCTTCCCTCTGTGCTTCCCTGGCTCTGCTCCCAGCATGGGGGGCCATCTGCATGGAGGAAGGGCCAAGAACATTCAGGATAAAAATACAGGCCTTGCCCAAACCAGGCAGAACTGGGAAGGAATAGGGCTTGGGGAAATAATATGTTGCAGGAGAACAACCAGAAAGCGTTTCCTCCCTAAAAGTGCAACATGCAGCCTGGACCAGGATTGCCATCCTTATTTGTTCTTACTTATTTATTTTAAAAGATTTCTATACTGCAACCTTTCAGCACAGCTTCCAGGTCAAGTTTCCCAAAAGCAAGAGCAAACATACATCAACAAAACAAAATACATAACTGCCTGTATAAATATGAGGGATATCTCAGGGATATTAAAGGAAGACGAATCGGAAGGTGCTACTAGCAGGAACCCAAATAAAGAAACCTTGGGGTTTCTCCTTCTCCACCCCATGCTCCAGGCAAGCAATCTGCTTTATTTGGCTTTTTCCCAAATGCCCGATACGATTTTTTGTTCCAGCGCTTGTCTGGCATTTCTTAAACTGCCCCCCCGCAGCTGCCCTTTAACAACCTTTGCCCAACTGTTTATTTAACCAATAGGGGAGGTGGCTTCCTGTCTAACTCAAAGTCCAGCCAATCAGCACTTGGCTCAGCAAAGGGCAGAAGTTGCTTTTGTGGCTGGCACAACAGCTGGCCCGGCAGTGCTCTGCAAAAACCGGTTCCTGCTCTAAACTAGAATAACAGGTCCACCCTTCCCTCCCAGCCTGATCCTCAGAAAGACATGCACCAGTTGGATATGACATGCACGTTGTGTTGGGTACACCATTCATGTGTTTCCCCAGTGTGCTTTGCCCTTTGTTGATTGATCCTATGAGTTTGGGTTGATTAATTGATTAAATCTGCATGCATTTGAATATGAATAAAAAAATTGTTGTTGTTCAGTCGTTAAGTTGTGTTAAGTCATGTCCGACTCTTCGTGACCCCATGGACCATAGCATGCCAGGCCTTCCTGTCCTCCGCTCTCTCCTGGAGTGTGCTCAAGTTCATCTTCATTGCATCGGTGATGCTATCCAGCCATCTCATCCTCTGCCGTCCCCTTCTCCTTTTGCCTTCAATCTTTCCCAGCATTGGGGTCTTTTCCGGGGAGTTTTCTCTTCGCATTAGGTGGCCAAAATATTTGAGCTTCAGCTTCAGTATCTGTCCTTCCAATGAGCAGTCAGGGTTGATTTCTTTTAGGATGGACTGATTTGACCTCCTTGCAGTCCAGGGGACTCGTAAGAGTCTTCTCCAGCACCACAGTTCGAAAGCATCGATTCTTCGGTGCTCAGCCTTCCTTTTAGTCCAGCTCTCACAGCCATACGTTGCTACTGGGAAAACCATAGCTTTGATTATACGGACCTTTGTCAGCAAGGTGATGTCTCTGCTTCTTACTATGCTGTCTAGGTGTGCCATAGCTTTCCTCCCAAGGAGCAAGCGTCTTTTAATTTCATGGCTACAGTCACCGTCTGCGATGATTTTGGAGCTCAAGAAAATAAAATCTGTCACTGCTTCCATTTCTTCCCCTTCTGTATGCCAGGAATAAAAGCATACTGCCTAAGAAAAGGGCATGCTTTGCTAGTTTGTAGATTCACTTCCCTCAACCTGGGCCAAATCTCTTGGACTACAACTTCCACCATCCTCAGATGGGAGTTGTAGTCCAACACATCTGGAGGGCACCAAGTTGCGAAGGCTGTTTTTGATCATACGCATATGTGTTGCAGCAGACAACATGTCTTAGAAAAGGGCAAAGGCATGGCCTTATGTACAAGAGAAAAAGAGTGTTTCCACTTCTAAGATGGGGCACATCATCCATGGTTTTTGTAAATTCCTGTATTAAAATAATTAACCTTTTTAGTTAACTGATTAATCAATTAAATGTTAGAGCCCTAAGAATGACCATTTATTGGGACTTAGGCTGGGGAAAGAAAGTCGGTCCTGTGGCTCCGGAACCACTGGAGCATTCTAAGGCCTCCTGTGAGGCCTTGGCAAGGCAGTTTGCAGATAAAATTGATCAGATTAGGTGTGTTACTCTGCACACTGTGGATACAGTTAGTGAGCAAGAGGCGGCCTGTGGCAAACCGGTTTTGTGGGATCGGTTCCAGCTTCTTCCTCCTGATGAAGTGGACAAGGTGCTTTCATCTGTAAGGCCGACCACCTGCGTACTTGATCCTTGCCCATCTTGGCTCATTATGGGCTGCAGAGAGAGACTGGGTGAGGGGATCAAGGCGGTGGTGAATGCCTCCCTTGAGGAGGGAGTGATGCCATCAGCCCTCAAGGAGGCAGTGATAAGACCGCTCTTAAAGAAGCCCTCCTTGGATCCTCAAGTTCTGAACAACTTTCGCCCAGTCTCAAATCTGCCATTTTTGGGCAAGGTGATTGAGCGGGTGGTGGCGGTGCAGTTGAAGGCACACTTGGAAGAAACTGATTATCTAGACCCATTTCAGTCGGGCTTCAGGCCTGGGCATGGGACAGAAACGGCCTTGGTCGCCTTGGTGGATGATATGAGGAGGGCTCTGGATAGGGGTGAATGCTCCTTCCTTGTTCTCCTCGACCTCTCAGCGGCTTTTGATACCGTTGACCACGGTATCCTCCTGGACCGCCTGGAGGGGTTGGGCATTGGAGACACTGTATTGCGGTGGTTCCGGTCCTTCCTCTCCGGCAGGTACCAGAGGGTAGCACTGGGAGAGGAGGTTTCGGACCCGTGGCCACTTACTTGTGGGGTGCCACAGGGTTCCATCCTCTCCCCGATGCTATTTAACATCTATGTGAAGCCGCTGGGGGCTATCATCAGGAGGTTTGGGGTGCAGGGTCATCAATATGTGGATGACACGCAGCTCTACCTCTCATTCAAATCTTCACCAAGGTTGGCTGTAGAATCCCTGTCCAAATGTCTGGAGACGGTGAGTGGCTGGATGGGGAGGAATAAGCTGAAGCTGAACCCTGACAAGACCGAGGTACTTTTGGTGGGAGACAAGAGGAGGTTGGGGGATGTTGACCTGGTGTTGAATGGGGTACGGCTACCCTTGAAAGACCAGGTCCGCAGCCTGGGGGTCATTTTGGACTCCCAGCTGTCCATGGAGGCTCAGGTGTCAGCTGTGAGCCGGACAGCGCTGTATCAACTCCATCTGATACAGCGGCTGCGCCCCTTCCTTCCCGACCATCTGCTCCCATCGGTAGTACATGCCCTGGTCTCCTCTCGTTTAGACTACTTTAATGCGCTCTACGTGGGGTTACCCTTGAAGACGGTTCGGAAGCTGCAGCTGGTACAGAACGCGGCGGCTCGCCTAATTAAAGGCAGCTGCTGGCGAGATCACATCACTCCAGTGCTGAAGGAGTTGCACTGGTTACCAGTTGTTTTCCGGGCCAAATTCAAGGTGTGGTTTTGACCTTTAAAACCCTATATGGTTCCGGCCCAGCCTATCTTAAGGAGCGCCTCCAGCAACACCAGACAGGCCGCTTAACAAGATCAGCCTCGGATGGCCTTCTCTCTGTCCCATCAGCCAGGACAGCTAGACTAGTGGGGACGAGGGAGAGGGCCTTCTCTGTGGTGGCCCCCACTCTGTGGAACTCCCTCCCTAGGGAACTCCGTCATGCCCCCTCTTTAATGAGCTTCCATCATGCATTAAAAACGTGGTTGTTCAGGCAGGCATTTGGGGTGGGTTAGGGTGTTTAAAAAAAAAAATTATGGTAAAATTTTATTGTTTTAAATTGTTTTATGGTGGGTTGTACATCGCCCAGAGTGGCTGGGTGACAAGTCAGATGGGCGATTAATAAATTTAATAAATAAATAAATAAAATACACAGGTGCACAAGCTTCTGAAAGTTAATCAGTTGCAACCAGGGTGGAAAATCGGCAGGGTGTGTGATGAACCGGCCCAGCTGACGATGTTAAAATGTTCTCTGTCTGAGTGCAGATTATGTGGAGTTAGCAACTAATTAGTACTAGACTTTGGAATAGTTCCCAGTAGTGGGTTGGCATGTCTGAGGCCCTTCCGAGTACGTTTGGCTAGCCCCAACAGTCCAGGTACTGAAGAATGTCAGATACTAAACAGAACTGGTGCTATATTCCAAGACACTGTTTTTTGCTTCCAACACTTCCCTAAGAAGTGGAAATTTGGGGCACCCTCCTTTCGGGGGAAATAGCACTGGAGACTCTGTGTGTGTGTCTGCGTGTATGTAGGATGGAATTTGCAAATTGGCAGGTTAGGAAATAAATGCCTGCCTTCCAGCACTGTTGCAGGACTAATTAGTACCAGGAAAAAAGGGGAAGAGGGGCAAGGGAGGGGGAGTTACAGGCTGAGATGCCACTCCCCATACAAATGGAGAGTTCACTCCATAGTCCTCTGTACCACCCTTTTCCCACCCTGGTGCACAGCCTCGCTGGAGGATTATGGGAGCTGTAGCCCAACACACCTGGAATGCACACAGGTTGGGGTGGGCTGACCTAGAGCATGAAGATGCTTCCCCCGGAGTGTGACTGAATGCAAAGGAGGCCAGTGTTCCTCTGCACCTTTAATAAGGATGCAGAGGAAGGAAGTCTGGCAGGTGCATCTTCTCAAGTGCAGGGGTGAAAATTGCTTTTCCTTCCCAAATCCCCTCTTCTGAAAGGTACAGAAGCCTGCCTCCTTTGCACCTGGTCACCCCTACAGCATAACGGCAGGACCACCTGGGTCATTTCCTACTTCTTTGCTACAGATTGTCACTTCTACACACTTTGCATTCCTGAAGTGCTTTTTTAAATCATTCTTAATGGTGAAGAGGCACAGAGGGAACTGTTCTGTGTTGCCTGCTAGAATTGGCCAGCAAGATCTGCTTAACCCCAGACAGATAGACAAGCGAAGTCCCCTTTCAGAGCAGCTGCTGGCAGATTTTTATCTCCACAAGGATGATACCAGGGTAGACGTTCAATGCTGCAGCTGCAAACAGATGGCTTCCGTTCACCAGTCACTTCCTGCTCTCCACCCCAAATTCCCCAGCTGTTGTTGGGCAAGCTGGGGCCTAAATGACATTGTAAGCTGACTCAGGATACCGGCCCTGAGCTGAATTTTATTTAACCGGTTCCCCAAAGTCAAGCATTCCAGGATTTATCCCCACTCCTGTAAGGTAACATTGTGTTTTGTATGGTTCTGACTGAACTGTTCTGATGGACGAAAGATGCTCCCAGTTCTCTTTAATGTGTAATGCAGGGCTTGCAACCTCAGGCCTATGGGCTGAATCTGGCCCTCCAGGATTTCCTAGCGGGCCATGCCCCCTTCTCCTGGCCCCACCCCATTCCCCAAATTTTTGAGTGGTTTCCTAGCTTTGGCACTGTTTTTTTCATTCCAATGTAGCAGCCAAATTGGGGGTCAGACTAAGTAGCCTCATGCAGTCTCATGCTTCATGTTCTTGCTGAGCTCTTTCTCCCTTGAATATATTGTTGTAAGCTGACGAGACACAGGAATTTCTTATCTTGTCAACAAAGGCTAAGGTCATAGTGATATGTATATCATGTTCCTGTTCTTTGCTTATTGCATACCATGTTCTCTTCTGTTCTCTCCTTATCATGGCTACCCTATAACCCAGTTCTTGTATTATAAACAATGGTGCTAGGAGAAGAAATGTTGAGGACTGCAACCCCATATGGGAGGGAAAGGAGGAGCCGTTTCCTATGTGTCACAATGTCTATAAAAACAATGTGCTGATGTAAATCAGGGCTTCTGGCTCTTTGCAAATGATTCCAGCCTTAAGCCCGCGCATTAAATAAAGAATCTATTTTTCCTTCGCTCCGTGGTCTCTCTGACTCTGGGTTCTGCAACACCGAAAGGTTGAAATGCTTCTCCTAAGGCTTAAATACTGGCAGAAAAAGCTGTATGCTGGAATTTTTTGCCTTCCGGCCCTGCTCCCTTCTGCCTCCCACCCCACCCGCATCTGGATGCGGCTCTCCGAAGGTTCTCCAAAACTGAATTTGGCCCTTCAGATGAGAGAGATTCAACTCCCCTGGCGTAAAGGCTATCAGTGACTACCAGTTATGATAGCTATATGTTACCTCCAGGATCATAGAATAGTAGGGTTGGGAGGGGCCTATAAGCCCATTGAGTCCAACCCCCTGCTCAATGCAGGAATCCAAGTCAGAGCATCTCTGACAGATGGCTGTCCAGCCTCGTCTTGAACGCCTCCAGTGTGGGAGACCTGAGGCAGCATGTCTCTGAATGTCCATTGTTGGGGAACCACAGCAGGAGAATGCTGGTCCCCCTCCTGTCCTACTTAAGAACACAGGAACGTAAGAAGAGCTGTGCTGGGTCAGACCAAGGGTCCATCTAGTCCAGCGTTCTGTTCCCACGGTGGCCAGCCGGCTGCCCACAGGAAACCCACAAGCAGGACACTAGTGCAACAGCACCTTCCTGCCTATGTTCCCCGGCAACTGGTGTACACAGGCATACTGCCTCGGATGCTGGAGGTGGTATATAGCCATCAGGACTAGTAGCCATTGATAGCCTTCTCCTCTATGAATTTGTCAAATACCCTTGTAAAGCAATCCAAATTGGTGGCCATCACTATATCTTGTGGAATCGTAGAATAGTAGGGTTGGAAGGGGCCTACAAGACCATTGAGTCCAACCCCCTGCTCAATGCAGGAATCCAAGTCAGGGCATCCCCGACAGATGGCTATCCAGCCTCGTCTTGAATGCCTCCAGTGTGGGAGAGCCCACCACCTCCCTAGGTAATTGGTTTCCTTGTTGTATTGCTCTAACAGTCAGGAGATTTTTCTTGATGTTCAGTCAGAATCTGGCTTCCTGGAACTTTAGCCCATTATTCTGTGTCCTGCACTCTGGGATGATCGAGAAGGGATCCTGGCCTTCCTCTCTGTGGCAGCCTTTCAAGGACTTGAAGAGCGCTATCCTGTCTCCCCTCAGTCTTCTCTTCTCAAGGCTAAACATGCCCAGGTCTTTCAGTCTCTCCTCAGGGCTTTGTTTCCAGTCCCCTGATCATCTTCATTGCCCTCCTCTGAACCCTCTCCAGTTTGTCTGCATCCTTCTGAAAGTGTGGTGCCCAGAACTGGACACAGTACCCAAGATGACGCCTAACCAGTGCTGAGTAGATGGGAACTAGTACTTCATGTGATTTGGAAGCTATACTTTATTCTTATTTATTTATTTATTACATTTATATCCTGCCTTTTTTCCTCTTGCAAGGAACCCAAGGCGGCTTACATTATCCTCCTCCTCTCAGTTTTATCCTCACAACAACAACCCTGTGAGGTAGGTTGGGCTGAGAGTCTGTGACTGGCCCAAAATCACCCAGTGAGCTTCCATGACCAAGAGGGGACTAGAACCCGATTTCCCGGCTCCCAGTCCATCACTCTCACCACTACACTACACTGACTCTCTACCTCTATTAATGCAGCCCAAAAGAGCATTTGCCTTTTTTGCAGCCACATCACGTTGTTGGCTCATATTCAGCTTGTGATCGACAACAATTCCAAGATCCTTCTCGCTTGTAGTCTTGTTGAGCCAAGTATCCCCCATCTTGTAACTGTGCATTTGATTTCTTTTTCCTAGGTGCAGGTTTGGCATTTATCCCTACTAAATTTCATTCTGCTGTTTTCTGCCCAGCGCTCCAGCCTGTCAAGATCACTTTGAATTTTGTTTCTGTCTTCCAGGGTATTCGCTATCCCACCCAATTTTGTGTCATATGCAATTCTGATCAGCATTTGATTATCCCTGCACCACCTCCTCCAAGTCATTAATAAAAATGTTGAAGAGCACTGGGCCCAGGACTGAGCCCGCGGTACCCCGCTCATTACCTCTCCCCAGTTTGAGAAGGTCCCATTGATAAGCACTCTTTGAGTCCGATTCTGTAGCCAACTGTGGATCCACCGGATCGTTGTTTCATCTAGCCCACTTTGAGCTAGTTTGCTCACCAGGATATCATGGGGCACTTTGTCGAAAGCTTTGCTGAAGTTGAGGTATATTATGTTTACAGCATTCCCACAGTCCACAAGGGAGGTGGCCTGGTCCAAAAATGAGGTCAGATCAGTCTGGCAGGATTTGTTCTGGACAAATCCATGTTGGCTTCGAGTAATCACTGCATTGCTTTCAAGGTACTTACAGATGGGTTGCTTTATAATCTGCTCCAGAATTTTCCCAGGGATTGATGTCAGACTGACTGGTCTGTAGTTCCCAGGTTCCTCCTTTTTACCCTTTTTGAAGATAGGAAAAACATTAGCCCTCCTCCAGTCATCTGGCACTTCACTTGTCCTCCATGATTTCTCAAAGAGAATAGACAGCGGTTCTGAGAGTTCTTCTGCCAGTTCCTTTATTACTCTAGGATGCACTTAGGATGCAGTTAAGATTACTCTAGGATGCAGAAACATATAAAGGAACTGGCAGAAGAACCAGAACCACTGTCTATGGAAGTGAATTCCATAGTTTAACTCTGCGCTGGGTGAAGAAGTCCTTCCTTTTACTGTCCTAATTAGCTTCATAGGATGACCCCGCTGGGTTCTAGTATTGTAAGAGGGGGAGAAAAAGTGCCCCCATCCACTTTCTCCACACCATGCACATTTTTGTACACTTCTATCATGTCTCCCCTTACTCACCATTTTTCTAAGCTAAACAATCCCAGCTGTTGTCACCTTTCCTCATAGGGGAGTTGCTCCAGCCCCTTGATCATTTTAGTTGCCCTTTTCTGCACTTTTTCCAGCTGGCTTCCCACAAGCATCTGCTTGGCTTCCATAGGAAGCCAGCGCTGGTCTAGCTAGGCCTTTGGTCTTATCCAGCAGGGCTCTCCTCCTGTCAACATAATGAGTGTGGAGACAGAAAACTTGAAGAAGCACCATCCTTAGCCTTCCTTGGTGCTGTGGGAGGCTGCTTGGGCCTTCTGTGCTATTGCCCATTCTGTCTGGTTCAAAAGACAACAATCACATACCCAGCAGAGCACGGTTGGTTCGTGTGATGTTGCAGAAATCCACAAGTCCTTTTCTTTTTCAATGAAGTTTGTCTTTCAACGTAGCTGACAGAGCAAAATGCCTGTCAAGGAAGTTAGGAAAAGAAAAACAACAAAGCTGGTGGGGACTGGATTATCCATCACCATGTCAACATAGGTTTACTTCTAAAGGCATCTCTGCAACAGGACTTCTTTCAGGCCTGCTCCCAACCTCTGGGCCAGTTTGTATGCCTGCTCCATCTTTCCTCTCCCTTACAAACCGAACCACTTGTGCGGTGAACAGGTTGCCCGGAACGCTCACCAGAAGCAGACGTAAGAGTTGCTGCTCAACACGTACCACAAACCTCCCCCAAAAGGATCAAGCGACGACGCAGCACTGCGGCTTTGGAATGCTTCAAACCAGGCCTGGAGAAACGTTTCAGATCTCCTGAAGCTGATGTCCAGGACAGGCAGGGCAGGAGGACATGGGATGCCTTGCTACTGAGTTTTGTGAATTCAGAATGGAAGCCACGAAATAGTCAGTGGAGAAAGAGAAGCAAGATCCTGCAAAGTAGCCTTCCCTAACCTGGAAGGGGATGCTGGGAGTTGTAGTCCAACACATTTGGAAGGCACTAGGTTGGGGAAGGCGGCTGTAAAGCACAACTACTGCAGAGCAGTAAAAGCTAAATTGGTTGTTTGCGAAGGGGGCAGGGACCAGTGGAGTCTGGTGGCTCCGATGGCAGTGGGGCGGTGAATCCGCTCCGGGTTTCCGTCAGAACCTGTCAGAGCGCTAAAGGAGCTATCCACCCTGGGTTTCAGTCAGAACTCTAAAGAAGCTATCTGCTCTGGGTTTCAGTCAGAAGCAGTCAGAACTAAAAGAGCTATCTGGTCCAGGTTTCAGTCAGAACTCTAAAGGAGCTATCCGCTCTGGGTTTCAGTCAGAACCAGACAGAACTGTAACGGAGCTATTCAAGGTGATTCACACCTTAGATATCTCCTTTAGAGTTCTGACTGGTTCTGACTGAAACCCGGAGCAGATCCACTGCCCCACTGACATTCGAGCTACCAGCCTCCACTGGCTGGGAGCCTTTAATTAACAGGGATGGTGACATTATCTGCTAGGGGAGCAAATTGCCCTGTTCACTCTAAGTTTAGCTGCAGTCCTCACAGGAGGCAGAGGTGGGGTGGGGAATTATTTTCCCAGCAACACTACAGCTGTGAGCTGTCTCTGTTGTAATGCAAAACATTTTGGCACAGCTTGAGCCTGGTCTTGAAGGGGCCATTAAGACCCATTAGCTGCAAGAAAGACCTGTTCCTTCCTGGTGGGGATGAAAACTGCTAGAACTGGTTTGTTGATATAGATCAATACAGCTGCCTGTCTTGTTGGATGGTCCTTGGGGGCATGGCCGTGATGACGGCCTGCACTTTGAAAGTCAGCACTACACTGCTGCGTTTTGAGTTGGTCCCTGCATAGAAGCCTGTCATAAGGTGCATGCATTGTGCAGCAGTCTTGTGCTACATGTGCAAAGGGACACCCTTTTCCACTGAGTTAGCAAATCTGGGATCTCTGTCACCCTGCGCACTGTGTGGGCAGTTTTGCTGCCTGAACCAAAGGACAGGATGGCGCCCTCACACCTACAGAAGCTGACCAGACTGGCAGTTGAATCTTACTTCCACAATGGTGATGGGACAGCATCCTCCACCTCCCCTGAGGCCAGCAGGCCAGCTAAGGAGGAGTGGGCAGGCCACGTGGAGCACACAGCCAGGGCCAGCCCTCCCATGAAGCAGGGTCAGGCAGCCGCATCAGGTGGGGAAATGGGAGGAGTGGCAAATTGTGCCACTCCCCCTGCTGCCAGCAGTAGGGCCCACCATTGCTGCCCCACTGCCTCCACTGGGTGCTCTAGAGAGCCCCACCAGCCACTTTCCTGTTCATGGCATTTGCTACAGTGAGACAGTGGCCAGTGGGGCTCTCTGGAGCGGCCGCCCACTCTCTGGTTCCATCGTTGCACACCCCCTTACTTTTGCCACCACTGCATTGGCTCTGCGGAGAGCTGCACGGGCAGAAGAAGTGGTTCACACTTGACTCACAGGCGGGAGTTTTCCCACCCCTGGTCTTATCCCAAGTCTGACCATTGGTCCATTTTGCCCAGTACTGTCTATTACAGGGGTGTTGAACATCTTTCTGCCCAAAGGCCAGATTCCATTTTGGAGAAGCTCTTGGGGGCCACATTCCAGCGATGGGTGAGCAAAGGCAAAAGGGGCTGGGCCAAATATACGAAGAATACCAGCATATTTAACCTTAAAGCTCGTACTTAGCTAATAACTAAGCATTAAGGGAGACATTTCAGCCTTTTAGAATGGGGGGAAACTGCACAAAAGTTGGGAAGCCACCAAATGACTGGTGGTTGGGGGAAAGAGGGTGAGGTCAGGTGAAGGGGTGTGGCCATCTGAGAGACCCTGGAAGGCCAGAGTGGGGCCCCAGGTGGGCTGGATTTAGCCCCTGGCCCTGAGGTCTTGCACCCCTGGTCTGTTATGATGGGCACTAGTTCTCCCAGGTCTGTGGCAGAGAGAGGCTTTTCCTAGCCCTGCTACCAGGGACCCTTTTAACTGGAGATTGAAGAACCTGGGAACTTCTGCACGTGAAGCACATTCTCTCTACCACTGAGCTGTAGGTTCTGCCTAAAAATATTTAAATATAAATCCAAGCTTAGCTGAACATATATGACAAAGAGTCTTGTGGCACCTTAAAGTCTAGCACATTTATTATGGCATAAGCTTTGTTCAATAGATTCGTAGGTCTTTAAGGTGCCCCAAGACACTTAGTGGCTTTTGCTGCGATAGACTATCACAGTTACCCCTCTGGAAATGGAACATATATCGCCACCTTATACTAAGGCAGACCTTTAGGCCATCCAGCCCAGTATGGTCGACACTGATTGGCAGTGGCTTTCCAAAGCCTGACAGAAGTAACCTGTTCAGCCCTGCTCCATGAGATCATGTCCACCAAGATGCCAGGGACCAAGTCTGCGACCTTCTGCATGCTCAGCACACGCTCTGCCAAACAGCGATTTGGTCCTCTTTGGTGCCTCCTTCCTGAACCAGCTCCAGCGTCTTTGCTCTTTTTTGCACCTGAGTCTTCTCTACCTTATCTTCAGTATTTACTGTCAGTTCCTCAGCCCTGCTTTCCCCCTATCTATCACAGCATAAGCCTTCTGGTCAGGGAACTTCATCACTGCCATGCTCTGCGCATAGTGGTATAGCAGAGCCAGGGCTCGCAGGATCGAACCACCAGCACTTTTTTATTAGCTGGGACACTGAGGTCATCTGGTACCCCCCTCAGACATCCCTGTTCCCTCTGAGCTTAACTGCAACCCTCACAGTAGCTATTGGGAAATTAATTTTCCCAGGAACAGTATATTGTTCTCTGTTGTGATGTAAAGTGTTTGGTGTGACTTGGTCTTGAATGGGCAATTCAGCTTCACAAGAGAGCTGCTCCTGGTGGAGATGAAAACGGCTAGAACTGGTTTGTTGATGTGGATCCACACAGCAAACTGAATTTTGGGGCTCTCCTTGGGGGCATGTCTATGGGGACCCTAGCCAAAATTTACCACTACTCTACTGGCTCCAGAGTGTACTGTACAGCGCCTACCACGGTTTTGGTAGAGGTGAAACCATCCTGATGACAATGCGTTACAAAGAAGGTGCAAGGGCAAATGTGATGCCCAGTGTCACAAGGACCTCTGTCCCTGTGAATTTGCATGCATTTATGCCCATTAATCCCTCCTTACCAGGTCCTAAGTGGATGTGTGTGTGCTATTAGGAGAAACTGCTTGTGTGAGAGAGAATCCATTTGGAGGAGGTGTGCATGCACAAATGTGTGCATGCACAGGGAAGGTCTCTTAGAGGGACGTATGTTAATGTGCCTAAGTATGGGTTTTACTTGTTTCTTGCTTTTCCGCAGAGAAGAGCTCAGGAAAGCATGCAGGCGATTCTGTTAATTTATCCTAATTAAAACCCTGAGGCTGAGAGCACTTCTTCCCTAGGAGGGAGAAGAGGGATTTTCCACATCCAAGAGCAATAATCCCTAGTCACTACCTATGTCATATCCCTCTAGTGCACATCTACGCCAGCAGGCCATTTCACGACCACATGGCCATGTGCCAAGATGCTTTGGCATGTGCCTGTGCATTGCAGTTGGCCACAGGCTTGAGTGGCCAGCCATACCACCAATGTAGTGTGCATGGCGCTTTATGGCGTCTGAGAGGACAGGTCGCTGCCCTGAGGAGTTTACAACAGACAATCTACTGTGCTGTATGCTTTATTAATAACACAGTTAATTGGGTGGGTTTTTGAGCTGGGAGCGCATGGAATGACTGTCCAAACGCAGTGCAATGCTGCAGCCAGCTGTGACATGGACACATGGATCCTCTTCCCTCAGCCCTGGGTACCCATCGGTTGACCTGACAGTTGTGGTTGTGTGAATCAACTCTGCATGAGGACGTACGTGTTCGGCCAAATAATTGCGTGTGCATATGAGAGAGAATGAGAGGCAGAGGAGCGAAAGAGAGCACGCTTCTTTCAGTGAGGCCTTGCTGTGCGCAAGTCTGTTTGCTTGTGGGTGTAAGTCGCACCCTGTGAGTCAGTCCTGAGGGGGAGGCTCGTTGGGGGTGGGCCAGCCCTTGACACACGTGTGGGTCTGTGTGGGTAGCCACGCCCCACCGTTGCCACACAGAGGCCTGCGTTGTTCTTCCCAGGACAAGCAGCTTCTGTTGCTGCCTCAGGCGCTCCCCCCCCCCCTTCTGATGAAACAGCACTTCAGCAGCCAGAGAGCTGAAACAGTTTCGAGCTAGACGAGGGTGCGGCCGGCAGCGAGACACGCAGCTGCCTTTTCCCTCCCTCTTGCTCGCTTGGCACGAGAAGAGCTAAGCGAGGGAGGCTGCCAAGGGAAGGGATGAGCCATTCCCAAATCAGAAACTCCTGGGTTTAAATATAGAATGCCTTTCTCCTGCTCCTGTGTCAGCTAAGCCCAAACCAGGCCACACCTCTAGTAGGTCCACAAACTTGCCCTCCCAAACACAGATTGCACCCCCGATGGGTATTGGTGGGGTGGGGTGGGGTGGGAATATCAGAACATAACTGTCCAGCTTGGCTAGCCAAGTCCTTATTCTTTGTTTTGTGCTTTTCATGCGGCGTTCTGGGGGTCCTCAGAAGCTTACAGGGGAGGGGCACAGTAAGGGGATCAATCAGGATGGACAAGCCCCACGGAAAACAGATTGCTCGGCCAACTTGCAAACTTCCCTTGTTCAGCCATGGGGGACTGCACGGCAGTGTTCTCGCTCCCAGGGCCAATCTAGCGCACACGTTCTAAACTGGCTTAATACTATTTCCCTTTCCCCAGGGAACTCTGGGAACAGTAGTTCGGTGAGGGCACGTCTAACAGATTTCTCAGCATCTGTGCCAAGGGTCCATTCCCAGGATTCCTGGGGGCGGGGCAGGGGGGCCATGATGGTCAGACTAGTATGCAAACCTGTAGATGGTTGAGTTATGGATAAATGCTCAGTTTCTGTGCGGCGATGGTGAGGCCCAAGAGGCCTAGCCAAAGCAGCCTCTCAGAACTGAGGGCGAATGCAGGCAGACACATCCTGAAGCGTGGTGGAAATCGTCTCAACAGCGAATGGGAGTTCACACTGCTTCCGCCACACTTTAGGATGTCTGCCTGTCTTTGCCCCGAGGGCGCCCCCTCAAAACACTTCCCAGGATCCTCAGCAGTGCACAGGTGGTCCATGGCAGGCACGCCGAGGCTCTTCCACCTTCAAATTGACACGGAAGGGGCTTCCTGAAGATGGACAGTTGAGGTAAAGATAGCCATAATACTATGTCAGCATTGCTCACACTGAATTGTCAAGCAGAGGTGCGAGCCCAAAGATGTAAGCCAGAGAACTGAACTCTGGCTCAGCCATCAGTTTCCTCTCTCCTCCCATTCTTCAAATGGACCAGCCACTTTTCTTTTTTAACTGTTAGAGGAAAATCCAGCATTTACTCATAAGAAAAGGAAACTTTTTAAAAGTTGAACATTGTTCTAGGGACTGGGACAGGGGGGTTCTGGGTAGCAGCAGTGGTGGGAAACGTGTATCAGCACCGTGCACAGCTGGCTTCTGTTTCAGCTTGCTGAACCATTGTTTTCGGAGCTCAGCCCTGGAGAATCATAAATACCTTCGAACTGGATGCAGTGCAGTGGTTGCTTCTGGGGCAGCCCCACTCCTCTGTTGTCACCCTTTGGAAACCAGTCCCTTTTCCCATACTCCATCCATGCGTAGTCTGAATGCGGGGCGGGGGGGAGCAGGATCATACCTCATAATGCAACAAAGGCCTCCACACATTCAGTCAAAGGTGAGGACGGGGCCCGCATATGGCTGTGTACCACCGTATGTGCTTCAGTGCTGTACACGCAAATGTACCATGTTCTAGATTCTGCATACAGACCCTAGTGGCTTCAGGCTCCCTGTTTTCACCTTTCACCAAATGAGTGGAAGTCAGGGCCAGTGGGTGTATAGAGCTCAGGATCAGGACCACCAACTACAATCCCGCATCCCCCTGTACCCCTTCCCCTTTAGTCTGTGGGTAGGTAGAGTATGAGAGGATGGAGTATGAGATCAGGGCAACAACGTCAAAGCTGATCAGACAGCTCCTCAGGAAGGCACTCTTGCCAAATGTTGCTTTAAAAAAAAGCCCTTTGTTTGGAAAGCTCACCATTATCACATTTTGACCTGACAGACATTCAGGCCTTTGCTGTGGCAGCCCTCTCAGCATGGGACTTGATCCCTCCACATCTATACCTTCGATCCTCTTTTTCCAGCACCCAAGAAGTTTCATCACCCAAGAGGTTTTCTAGGTTTTGGGCGCTCTCCGAAGATCCAGGGTTGGTTCCTCACATGCATAGCTTCCTCCCTGCCCCTACAATGTTTTAATATTGTTAACAAGTTTTAAATTGCATTTGATTATATTACGTAAACACCTGGAGTACAATTGCACAATATTGTATTTCTTAAAAATGCACTAAGGCAAAGTACAACCAGTGGGATCACTGTAGGAAATAATCATTTTTTCTTGTCATTGCAGTTCTTTTTAGGACATCTACCGTCTCCACTGAGGCCCTGTTACCAGTGCAAACAAAGGCACACGGGGATCGGTCCTTATCTGCCATGATAAATCTAAATGAAGTCTTCATCTTCAGGAACAGTATACTTGGGAGAAACAAGAAGGCATGGCTTAGGGCCAGCTGGTGAATGCTGGAGTTGTAGGACTTTTTTTCTGTCTAAACATGCATAGGACTGTACCCTAAACCAGGAGTTTTGACTCTCTTTCAGCCCCAAGGCCAAATTCCATTTAGAGAAGCTCTTGGGGCCCACATTGTAGTGGTGGGTGGGGCCAAAAGCAAAACAGGGTAGCAAAAGAGCAGGGCTAAATGCCCAAAGGGGCAGGGCAAAACACCAGCTTAGTTTAGTTTACAGCTCTTACTGTCAGCAACTCAGCCTTAGGAGAGGCATTTCGACCTTTTAGATTGCGGTAAAACACTGCACAAAAGCTGTGAAACCACCAAACGATTGGCAGCTGGAGAAAGGTGGCGTGGCCAAGGGAAAGGGGTGTGGCCATCTGGGGAACTCAGGAACCCCACCCACCAGATGCGGCCCCCGGGCCTGAAGTTGTGCACTCCTGGCTTAGATCATGATGCTCTGCTTGTGAGGGCCCCTTCTGGGGTACCCTGCAGAACCCTAGTGTGCTGGACTAGAGGGACCATTCCTCTGATCCAACAAGGCAGTTCACACTCCAGACTTAATAGCTCTCCAGCTTGCTCCATTTTGGGTCTACCTTCCAGGTCGGTTTGGTGTCTGAATACATTCCCAGACACCACAATCCAAGTCTCAGCATCTGAGCGCTGCTGCACAGACAAAGAGGAAGGAGCAGGATGGAGCTCCATCAGGCCTCTCTGGCTCTCTGATGTTGCCGGGCATGTGTTTGGCCGCCAGCCCAGTGACAAGACGCCCACACTGTCCATCTTTCTTGTAACAGATGATCAATATCTGTGCTGCCTGGCTTGTCTTGCCTGAACAGAGTGGCGCATTGCAGTTTTCCCTTGTTGATGGGCAGGGATAGATTGGGCTTGAGCGGGCCAGGCAAAGCCAGATCCTAAGGCATGGCTGGGCCACGTGTGGCCCACCGGTCTTAAATGCACCCCCCGCTGCCCCTGCCATGGCTGAGTTTGCTGCTGCAAACCATTACAGTGGCCAAAAAAGGCCAAATTTAGCTTTAAAGCGGCAAACCACTGATTGTTTGGCTGCTGCTGCTGCCACCAGAATTCAGCAGTGTGTGTGTGGGGGGGTGCGCGGCCTTCGAGAGGCTGAAATTGGCCCCCAGAGCCCCTGAAGTTGCCCGCCCCTGGGCTAAGGGAAAGGGGGGTTCATGGTTTCAAGGAATCTGTAAGGGCTGTATTTGTGTGTGTGTGTGTGTGTGTGTGTGTGTGTGTATATGTATATATATATATATATATATATATATATATATATCGCTTCCCATTTTAAAAATACCAAAGCAGTTTACAGGAAATTATAAAACAATATGTCATTGTAATAACACAGCAACATTTGGGAAAAGCCAGGGTGGATAAGGAAGTTAATTTGAGCAAAGACTAACCAGAGCTCAGGCCAGGGATGACTTGAAATGCCAGGAATACAGAAATAGTGACTCTGAAGACAAGCAGAGTACATCCCCCCCCCCTCACTGAGAGGCAACAGCCTACCATCACACACCTGGGGGAAGTGCCCCCTTCTGCGGAACTCCGGAGGACTGGACTGAGATTCCAGGTGGGCTGGATTTGGCCCTCGAGCCCTCAGTTCAACACCCCTGGTATGGAGGCAGAGTTGGTATGCAGCTCAGAGGTTGAAGCAGAATAGCAACAACTGGGTGCCAGCCCTATGTACAGGTGAAGAGAAATGAGACCAGTGACCACGTGTGTGGGGAGGAGAAAGTGGAGGCAGACACTGAGTGGGGAAGGAAACTGAGAAGAGGTTGCAAGTACCAGCTGGAAATTCGGGGGGGGGGGCGTAGGCATGATGCCCCGAATCCCTCTCTCTGGTGGACCACCCATCCGCCTGCGGGGTCTCTCTCACAAAGAGTTGCTGGAGGCCCCAAGCAAGAGTGGGCACTTCTGGAGCCCTCAGCATATTTCCAAGGATGCTGAAAGCTGACATTGGTCCTACAGATGAAACAACTAAAGCATACTTTCTGCAAAGTGCATCTTCTGGAAGTGATGTAAGACTTTATCCGTACAAGCATTGTGTGGTCAAGAAGGAGCAGAGGTACCTTTTAAATTCAGGTTTGTAGTAAAGTTCTGCGTAACTGCTGTGATTATGTATTCCAGCCTTCCCCAACCTGGTGCCCTCCAGATGTGTTGAACTATAGCTCCCAGTACCCCTGGCCAGCCATGGCTTAATGGAGCTTACTCCCTAGTAAGTGTGTGTTTAGAACCGCAACCTAAACTTCCCCTTGAGCAGCCATCCTTAACTTCTGTCCTGGGGGCAGAGCGTCTTCCACTCCTGGTATTGTTGAATTCTTTATTTCCCCTTGTAATTTCTTACAGCGACGTAGTGCAATTTCAGAATAAAACAATGAAAAGAAAAATAAATATTAGGAGAGGAAACGAGTAATTAAATGCTCCACTTCATGGGAATAGAGACTGACATTAGGGCAATGAGAGAGGCTATCCAAAGGGCAATAAACAGAACAATCCCAAAGTGCAGTCACTCTCGTGCCGGAGCTGCGCTGCCGGTGTGTCAGCGGAATATCTAATATGTGCTTTGTCTCTCTTTCTCTGGCTCCTCTCTCTCTGACTTTAATAGGGATGGAAAATGCCCTCTTGCTGTAAATCAGCTGGAGGGGTGTGTGTGAAGGTCACTCCTCGCCAAGGACGCTGTTGCCCCAAGGGACCTTGGTGGGGGCTGGGTTACGCCCTCTCCAACCAGCTATTTGGGGCAAAGAGGGTGTCCTCCTCTCCTGTGCAAGTGAATGGAAGCATTGTTCCATTCACTTGCAGGGGACGAAAATAGCTGGGAGGGTGCCTCAGTCTGGCCTTGTGGGCACCATGGCACCTGCAGGCACCACGCTGGAGACCTCTGGCCTACTGTGACCCCCTTGGCTCTGTCTGCCATGACTCCTCAGCTCCACCTCCTGTTAGCTGCCAGACCCTCTGCCCCACCTATCCCACCTATCCCACACAACCCTCTGCTTTGCACTCCTGCTGTTAAACATAACTTGTTTGCCTCCGTTTCCCCTTTCTGTGCCATGGCTTGCTGGTGGAGCAGAAATATGTGGGCTCCAAGGAGTGATTTGGTGGTAGTTTAGGGGCCAGAGACACGCACCCCTTTGCCCTCTGCTTTGCAGGCATGATCTCAAAGCTAACTTTCCTCAGTTTCCCTTTTCTGTGCTGTGGGTTGCTGCTGCAGAATCGAAGGGCTGCTTTGGTGTGTTGCTCTGTGGATCACCACCAACACCAACCCAACCCTGTGCTTGAAGGCACGATCTCAAAGTTCATTTGCCACACTTTCCCTTTTCTGTGGAATGGGTTGCTGCTGTGGATAATTGTGGCCCCTTTACTTTGCCCTCTGGGCCTCTGTGGCTCTGTCTACAATTAGCTGCCCTCCTTTCTGCCCCACCAGCCCCAGCAGGCACCGACTGTCACTGCAGCAAGCAGGTCCTGAACCTGGACGCACAACAGGCGTTTGTGAGGGAGGGACAGACTAGAGGGGGTGTCCCACCTGAGTGCTCGGTCAGTGCTGCTCCCCCCTCAGGAGGGGAAAGGGAAAGAGAAGAATGCAGCGACAGTGGCCATGCTCACTCCTTCCCCTTTGGGGTCACAGTGGAGCCCCATACATGCAGTGGCTGTTTGTTCTGCTCCATGTGACCTGTGTGGCCAAAGGGGACATGAGTGGTGGGGTGCTCTGCGCTGGCACCCCTGGTTGCTGGAGTGGAGGTTGCCATTGGGTGTTTATGCCTGGAGTCTTGAGGCAGGGCACTTTTCAGCGGTCTAGGGAGAGACGTGTTAGCAATATGCTCAAGCAGGACTGGCATCACGGGTCGGCAGGGTCAGGCCCCTGCCGAGGGCCCGCACCCCCGCAAGCGCTCACTGACAAGAGCCCCCAGAGCTGCTCCTCCCCTTCACCATGGCAGCCGGCTTGTTCCCCTGCCTCTCGCTCCGGCCCGGACAACAGTGGTGGGGAGGAGCAGCAGCAGCAGCAGCGGCAGCAGACGCCCCGGCCGCCTGGCTCCCTGGCTCTCTGCCTGCCAAGGAGACAAGTGGCAGCAGTGACGAGAAAGGGGGCGAGGAGCAACAGCAACTGGTGACCATAGCGGTGAAAAAGTGGACTCAGAGAGGGAGGGGCCCCGCAGAGGGTGTCTTGCCCAAGGGCCCTCCAAAGCCTGGAGCCGGTCCTGCGCTCACGTTCCCACGAGTGCTCAGGGGACAAATGTTTTGCAAAGTCCCCCACCCACCCTCTTTGTGCGAAGGGCTCCCCTGTTGTGCCAAGTGCCCTTCCTCCACAGAATCGCCTCTTTGGAGGTCCCCTTTGTGGGCTTTGACTGTGCAGCCAAAGAGATATAGCCCCATGCCATGCATCATATCACCTGGCATGCTCTTCCTGTGTGGTGTTTATATATTAAGAACATGAGAAGAGCCCTGATGCTGGATCAGACCAAGGGTCCATCTAATCCAGCATTCTGTTCACACAGTGGCCAACCAGCTGCCTGCAGGAAACCCACAAGCAGGACATGAGTGCAATACCACCCTCCCTCCCATGTTCCCCAGCAACTCGTGTACAGAGGCATACTTGCCTCTGGTACTGGAGGTAGCACATAGCCATCAGGACTAGGATAGCCTTCTCCAGGAATTCGCCTTCTCCTCCAGAAATTAGTTTACGCCCCTTTTAAGGCCATCCAAATGGGTGGCCATCAGTATATCCTGTAGTAGCGAGTTCCATAGTTCAACTCTGCACTGTGAAGAAGTCCTTCCTTTTCTTTGTCCTGAATCTCCCACCAGTCAGCTTCATAGGATGACTCTGGGGTTCTAGTACTTTGAGAGAGGGAGAAAAATGTCTCCCTATCCACATTCTCCACACCATGCATAATTTTGTAAACCTCTGTCAAGTTCATGTCTCCCCTTGCTGTGATTAGGTGTTGATTGACACTCTATCCTAAGTTCTGTTGTGGCGATGTGGGCGGGGTGTTCGTCAAGAGGGGGTGAGTCTATTTTAATGGTTTCCCCCTTTCCCACTGAAGTCAATGGGAGGGAAATTTCCTCCACCAGAACTGTAACCAGTATGAAGTTTGTTTGTTTATTACAATTATATCCCGCCTTTTTTCCTCCCTCCATTTTATCCTCACAACAACCACCCTGTGAGGTAGGTTGGGATGAGAGTCTGTGACTGGCCTAAAGTCACCCAGTGAGCTTCCATGGCCGAATGGGGACTAGAACCCGGATCTCCTGACTCCCAGTCCATCGGTCTAGCCACTACACTGCACTGGCTCTCTGTTGCAAAAGTTGCACTGTTGACAGGGGTGTGGGCATAGACTGCAAACATATAGCAGGGGTGTTGAACCTCTTTCAGCCCGGGGACTGCTTTCAATCTCAGAGGAACTCTTGCGGGCCACAATCCAATAATGGGAGGGCCAAAGGCAAAAAGGGTGGAACCCAAGGCAAAAGCAGCAGGACAAAAATACCAGCATATCTTAGCATAAAGCTCTTACAGCCAGTTACCAACCCTTAGGGGAGGCATTTCAACCGTTCAGAATGGCCGTGGGGCAGGGAGAACTGTGCAAAAGTCAGGAAGCCACCAGAACTGATATTCCTGTAGGAAATGTGTTGCGTCTGAAGTAACTTTGTCTTTCTTCGTTTGTGGGACACATTTTGCTACGGTCCTGAGAATAATTGCTGCTGTTGTTGTCGACATTGTCCTATTTAAACAGATGCATACATATAACATATTTGTTAGATATTTAGAGATGTGTATCAAATCTTGATTTGCAGTGTGTCTGCAAGTCAGGAGGTGGCAGCATTCTGCCACAATTCATAATTTTGGCTAAAATCTCTCACTGACACATATAAGATATCCCTGGTGCTCTTTTAAAGCGTGATGCTGTTCTCTGAGGTGATGAGGCAGCTGGGTCAAAAGGAGAAGATCCCAAGGGGAAGGGAAATTGAGGAGGAGGGGGGACTGAAGACTCCTTAAGAACCTGATCTGATATTTTTAAGGAACAGTGTCAAGAAACTGGGTCAGGAGCAGGAGACCTCACATGAAGGCTTCTCTTAAGGGGGCTGGATTATTGGGGGGCGGTTTACAGGCCTTTCAGGGAGTGAGTGGGTCCACCAGGGCAATGACAGTACAGTAATTAACTATTTCTATGCCTTGTCCCTTTCAGAACCAGATCAGGGTTGGATTAAGAATGTGTGTGGATCTTCAAGACTATTGCTGCCAAAGTCCTGATTTCTCAGATAGACTGCTCCTGCTCAAAAGCCAGGGAGTAGAAAACTTGTATCATGTCACACATCTTCCATTTTCAACTTCTCTACCAGAACTATTTGATGGCTGAGCATGCTGTAGTGTGTTTGGCTACAGGCATTGGGGAAGGGGGATGAGAACTTGTGAGGGGGGCCACTCTACCCAACTTGCCACCCTTACTAAGCCACTGAGCAAGCTATGCCTGGCTCTGCAGCCACCCCCTTGAAAACATTTAACTATTCCATGTGGCAGGGGTGCAGAACCTCTTTCAGAGTGAGGGCCAACTCCCATTGGTGGGTAGGCTGAAGGCAAAACGAGGCGGGGCCCCAAACCCCCCAATACCGGCATATTTTAGCTTGAAGCACTTACTGCCAGTAACTAAGCCTGAGGAGAGGGATTTGAACCTTTCAGAAGTAAGACAAAACTGCACAAAAGTCAGGAAATCACCAATCGATGGCTGGGGGAAAGGTGATGGGCTTGGGGAAGGGCCCATGGCCCTCTGGGGGGACCAAATTTGGCCCCTAGACCTGAGGTTCTGCACCCCTGCCATATGGTAAAGAAAATATGGCATAATTTCACCCTATTTTAAATCCGGACAGCGATTCTTACGCGATCCTTGCCACCCATGTTGTGCTACCTGACCAGGTTGGACATAGAGCTACAGGCCTGTTACACCCCAGACCATCGATTCTCGATTCCAAGGTGGAGTCAAATCTATTCAAAAGTGTGGAGGAGGAGACATGCATGAAGAAGGGGAAGCAGAGAAAGAGAACAGCCCTCTCAGAGAAGCAACGTCTTGGCAGGGAGGAGTTAACTCTGGAGGTACTTCTGGTGTAGATTAATGCCCCTGCACCCATGTATCTCTGGAGCTGCACAGCAGTGGACCAGATCTTAAAGCTCTCCAGCTGCTGTGAATGGAGCATAGGATTGCACCATCACTTTACATTAATTGCAGAAAAAATCATAGTATGACAATCAGCATAATAAAGAGAGTCAGTTTATTGGGAGGAGGAGGAGGAATCTACTTCAAGAACCAAGGAGATCAGCTTACAACACGAAGTCTTGCTTACAACACCTTACAACACCTAATGCTACAATAAAATCATAGCTACAAAAGAAACAGCAACAGCAAAAATGAACAACCATAAAATGAAAAACAAAGAACAGCCATTCAAAAGGGGAGGGGGAAAATGTGGTAGATCGGGTCAGGGGGACTGGAGACCCAGGTTCCAATCCCCTCAACGCGCTGGGTGCCCTTGGGGGCAGGCGCCATCTCTCAGATCCAGATGCTGCCACCTTCGATTTGTAACTCTCCTGTGTTTTCCTACCACTTCTTCTGTCTTTCTGCTTACCACAAAAAATCTGCTAAGGACAGAAAGATGGAATAGCTGCACAATCTATTTTGTCTGGTAGTGCTAGGAGCTGTCCCTCTGGAAGCAACCTAAGTAAGATGATGTTGCTGCTTTTCACAGAAAAAACAGTATAAATCATATTTATTAAGCGCCTGTAACAACTCGGCACTGTACAAAACGACTGAAGCACACGCACGGCCTGGTATCCCAAAGCTTACCATATAGTGTTTATTTACAGAATTTATATAGTGCCTTTCAGCAGTGTTTCTGGTGTGGTTTACAAAAACAGTCGCTTTTCTAATTTTTTTTTTTTTAAATCCAGCTTTTATTCAAAGCAGTATTGCAACCAGCCCCAAATTCTGAGTCTTACATTTAAAAATGTAGCATATAGCCCAGAGGTTAAAAAATAAATACATTTGAAAGTCATCTGGAAAGCTGGGGGTTTTGCTGGTTAGTTGGCCACCCTATCTTCCAGGGCGTTCTGGGTCTTACATAAAGACCCTCAAAGAACCTATGGGCTGCTGTTGAGTTATTTGGAGATTGTTTCCCCCTTCAACAAGCCATGCGGCCCAGGTTCAGACGAGACGACAAGCTGTGCCCGGGCAGGTGATTAGGCAAATGGCGCCCGGCATGCACTGCAGCTTAAGCAAGCCACCTTAGCTTGTTGAACCCACGGTGATCATGCAAACTGGCCCAAAGTGAGGGTGAAATGGATCTAAATTTATTGGAGGATGTTTAAAGGTTGGTAATTCTAGTGTTAATAGCAGGTCTACATTGCACCTGTGTTTTATTGTGGAATGGCCCCCCTCCCCTGCCCACATCACTGCTTGCTTTACTTTTAATCAACCAGGAAACAGCAGTACCAGGAATCTCTGAAAACAAAATGGGTGGGGGGAAGCCCCACACATTTAGGCATGGGTGATGATTATGCTTTTTTGTACAACACAATATCATTGATCAAAGTCAGCATGGGACCCTGTCATGCCCCCACTGGAGGAATCCTCCTCTGAGGAGGAACTACAGCTCCCTGAAACAGACCACGCTAAGGAGCCACCCATGTCAGGAGAACTCGGGGAGCCTGGGCCCTCAGGGGAGATCACCGCTAGTCCATCCCCACAGGAGGAGGGGAGTTCCACGTCTGAGGCAGAAGTTGGGTGACCAACTAGGCCCCAAGGGCATCATTGCCTCAAGAGGCAGACCAATAGGGCTCCTTTGAGAAGGAGTGCTTGATTACAAAAGAGGACTCCTCAAGAAGAAAGGACTCCTTGGGATCAAGGCCCTCCTCCTGAGTTGGTCTTTTGCCAGAAGACCCATAGCGCACTGCAGCTGAGCCCTGGGTAGGGCTCAGGAAGCTCTGGCTATAGAAGCCTTCAGTTGTCACCTAGCCAGGGCTAGAACAACATCATTCTTTCAGCTTCAGTGCCTTGTTGTCTGGAACTTGCCTTGTAATTGACGCTCAGTGCTACTGACCCTTGGACTCCTGCTTGACTCTGCTCCTGGACTGTGTGTTGTATCTGACTGCTTAACTGTGCTTTGACCTTTCCTTGTATCTTGACCACTCCTGCCTTAGCCTGATCCCATACTGGACTGAAACCTTTGTGCTTGACCATTTGCTTGTTTTGTTGCCTTGCCTTTTGGATTGCCCCATAATTTGCTCTAATGCTGAACCTGATTCAACCATAGCAGGACAAACCAAGACAAAAGCTCTGATGCTTCTTCCATCTGCCCATCTGTTCCAGGCTAGTAGCTGGGAGCTTAACATGGATAGTCTTAGAAGATCAAACCAGCTTTTTAACTGCTCTATGCCCCACCAAAACCACCCAAAGAGAGAAAGGGGAGAAAATAGAACCAGATGTGTGTGTGTGTGTCGGGGGGGGTTAAATGTAAAGTTCTGCATTTAGGTTGGAAGAATCAGGTGCACAAATACAGGATGGGTGACACGGGGCTTGACAACAGCATGCATGAAAGGAATCCAGGATTTTTAGTGGACTGCAAGCCAAACATGAGTCAGCAATGTGATGCAGCAGCTAAAAAGGCTGATGCAATACTAGGCTGCATCAACAGACATCTAGTGTCTAGATCAGTAATGGTACCACTCTGTTCTGCTGGAGTCAGACCTCACCTGGAGTACTGTGACCAGTTCTGGGCACAGTTTAAGAAGGATAGGGACAGAGTATAACATGTCCAGAAGAGGGTGACAAAGATGGTGAGAGGCCTGGAGACCACATCCTATGAGGAGAGGTTGAAAGAGTCAGGTATGTTTAGCCTGGAGAAGAGACGATTAAGAGGTGACATCATGGCCATCTTCAAAGACCTGATGGGCTGGCACATTATAGATGATGGAACAGATTTGTTTGCTGTTGCTGCGCTGGGTAAGGAGGAATCAAACCTGTGTGTTCAAGCACCAAGAAAAAGAACACAGAATTACACCTTAGGGAGAACTTCCTGATGGCACGAGCTGACCAGCGGTGGAATAGGCCACTTTGGAAAGTGGTGGATTTCCTCCATCGGCTAGGGGTTGGACTAGATGACCTTTGAGATTCCCTCAAACCATATAATTCTATGACTCCCTCAGCTTCCTCCAGTTAGGATTGCCGAAGTGACGTTAAAAGGCTAAATCCTCCCTGGGTTGTTTGGCAGGATCCTTATACCAGGCACCAAGTTTCTTTGCTGACCTTGGGGCAGGAGTGCACAGTCCCGACGAGCTGGAAGGGCCACATTCCCTACCCTACAGGTGCCCAAAAGCCACACTCAGGATTCAACACCAAACACCAATTCCCTGAACATTATTTTTAATAACTGGTACCACTCCACTGACCTATTTTCACTCCATTCTTTGGCACCCACATTGCTGCATTAGTAGGAATGAAAAGGCAAATGGCTCTGAGAACAGACATACCTTCCAGGCAGTGGGTGTCCTTTGACAGCACTGCCACTGCTATCCTCCAAACTACCCAATGTGGCATCCCTTTTTCTCCCCAGTGAACAGAGACACCTGCATTCCTAGATGACCACCACAACCTCAGCTACTGTTTTGGAAACGCTCGGGGTGGGTGGGTGGGTGGGGGGATGTTGAACCTTTTTCCTCCCAAAGGCTGAAGTCCGTTTCTGAGAAGCCCTTGGGGCCGCATTCCAGCACGCCTGAGCTTAAAGCTCTTAGTGCCAGTAAGAGGCATTTCAACCTTTTAGAATGGGGAGGGGGAGGGACTGAACAAAAGTCAGGAGACCATCAGTGGTCAGGGGAAAGGGTATGGGGCCAGGGGTAGAGGCTTTTGGTGGCCCCCATAGTGCTGGATTTGGCCCCCAGGCCCAAGGTTCTGCGCCTTTGCTCTAGGATAACAACTTCCAGAGGGGTGGCTGTGTTGATCTTCAGAGCAAAAACAACTAAGAGTCATTTGGCACTTTAAAGACTAACAAATTTATCCTGACATAAACTTTTGGGGACACTGTTGTTTTTGCTCTATAATGTTGTTTTTGCTCATAATGCATGGGTATTATGACTGTGTTGAAAATGCTACATGCCATGTACTACTTGCACTCAGCAGGCTCTCCTTTTTTGTTATTTTTGAATTCCATAACATATATTATATACATATATATATATATATATATATACACACACACACACACACACACACACACGAAAACAAAAACATACATTTTTCTCTCCTGGCACAAGCTCAGGGCAGGGGGCAGCTTTTCAGCATAATTTCAGTGTGACCGACATGAAAAGCTGCTTGTCTTGGCGCCTATTGGCCGGCGCCTATAACATCACCAACATACTCATTCACAATCTCCAGAGCAGTTTTGCAACTATGTTTAAAAGGATGGTGAGTGACGGGATGTTGCAAAGTTCCTTTGGTAAGCTGAAGGATGAAAGCAAATAAGCACACATGCATCACTTTAATTATTCTTTTTTAAAGGCTGGCAGTCTGCTTAATGCACGATGGGTGAGGCAAATCGAATGACTGGCCCACCTCCTTGGCATGAAAAGCAGCTCAATGACTCAGCATTGGACTTGCCCCTTAGGAAGATCTTCCTACACATCTTAGGAAGATGTGACTCAGCTAGACCTGTTCGTTCAGCCTAGCTGAGACCAATCCCCACATCCCCTGCAGGGACCATCCCATCTGGTCATGCTGCAATGTCATCATGTAACAATATGGCAATTTGGCTACCTGAATCTGCTTATTGTCCTCTTCCCTCTGCATTCATTTTTCCTCACATGTATGATATGGCTTCTTCACACAGAACTTTCATCCTGCAATTGAGATTGCTCACTCACTGAAGTTTGTGGGCCCTTTAGATGATGCTGTTAACCTCCAGGGCATCTCCCACACTAAATGACCTTTATTCCATTTTTAAATAGATTGGAGATAACGAGCTATCAAATTACCCCGCTTGTGTTCCAATTGAGTTCCCTCCATGAAAAAGGAAAAGCTACAAGAAGAGGAGCAAGATCAATGAAACGTATAGAAGACTCAGATAAGGGGGAGAAGGAGGTTGAAACAGGAGGGGGAAACGGGAGAGGGAAAGGAAACGTGTGTAAAGGGAGTCCATGGTGATCCTGCATTTAAAATGGAAGCAGAAAGCCCCGTTTTACAGGTGGGATTTTAGGCTGGTGTAGAGATGCTCTTAGACTGGAAGCCACTACTAAACTGAAAGCTGCTTTGCATGCTTTACCAAAAAGGCAACTGTAGTAAACAAGTAAGCAAACTAGTAGTAGCCATTCTTAAGAAACATTTGTCTTCCCTTGAAGCGCAGGGTGGGGTCCTAAAGACCGGGGAGGGGCCCTAGAAAGCTTGATAAAGCCTTTGTGATAGAAGACTGACATCCTAGTGCCATATACCCTTCTCCACATCACCAGGTGGTTCCCCCCCCATCATTTTCTGGTGTCCCAGCTTTTGTGTATTTTCCACCCCATTCAAAAAAGGTTGAAATACCTCTCCTAAGCCTGGCAGGAAGAGCTTTAAGCTAAAATATGCTGGTATGTTGGCCCCACCCCTTTTGCCTCCAGCCCTGCCCACTACTGGAATGCGGCCCCTGAGAGCTTTTCTGAAATTGGATTCGGCCCTTGGGCTGAAAGAGGTTCTGCAGCCCTGCTTTAGGGGACTGTATCTGATTGCTTTGTGAAACATGGTAACCCTTGGCAGAGCATGATTGTCCACATGGCCTACTTGGGGTCTTCCTGGAGGCATCTGGTTGGCCACTGTGGGAAATAGAATGCTGGACTAGAAGGCTTTTGGTCTGATCCAGCATGGCTCTTCGTATGATCCACTGGTCAGTATTGCAATACCTGCCAAGGAGGGTTTTCTACAGGAGGAGGAAGTACTGGCAAATGCAGAACATGTCCAATCTGAAGCATCCATCCCCTAGAATGGAACCTGCTCCACCAACACCACCAGAAAAGTGGCCTTCACGAGGATGAACTAACAGAAGTCTTGGAGGGAAGGTTACAACAGCTCAGATTATATAGCCTGGACAAAAGGTGAGTAAGGGGAGACATGATAGAGAGGTACAGAATTTTGCATGGTGTGGAGAAAAGGGAGACATTTTTCTCCATCTCTCATAATGCTAGAACCCAACGGGGTCATCACATGAAGCTGATCGGTCAGAGATTCATGGCTCTTCTTATGTTCTTAAGTCATAAGAACATAAGAAGAGCCCTGCTGCATCAGACCAAGGGTCCATCTAGTCCAGCATTCTGTTCACACAGTGGCCAACCAGCTGTCAACCAGAAACCCACAAGCAGGACATGAGTGCAACAGCACCCTCCTGCCCATGTTCCCCAGCAACTAGTGTGCATAGGCTCACTGCCTCTGATACTGGAGGTAGCATGTAGCCATCAGGACTAGTAGCCACAGATAGCCTTCTCCTCCAGGAATGTATCCAATCTCCTTTTAAAGCCATCCAAATAATATGCCATCACTATATCTTGTGGTAGCAAATCCTATAGTTTAATGATGTGCTGTGTGAAAGAGTACTTCCTTTTATCTGTCCTGAATCTCTCACCAATCAGCTTCATCGGATGACCCCATTGTGTTCTAGTATTCTGAGGGAGGGAGAAAAAGGTCTCCCTATCCACTTTCTCCACAACAGGCACAATTTTGTACACCTCTGTCATGTAGCCCCTCACTAGACTCTTCTCTAAGCGAAACAGTCCCAGATATCGTAACCTTTCCTTGTAGGGGAGTTGCTCCAGCCTGTGGCCCTTTTCCGCACAATATCCTTTTTTAGGTGTGGTGACCAGAACTGTACACAGTATTCCAAGTGTGGTCACACCATAGATTTATATAAGGGGAATACGATCTTGGCAGTTTTATTTTCAGTTCCTTTCCTAATTATGCCTAACATGGAATTTGCCTTTTTCACAGCAGCCACACATTGGGTTGACATTTTCAGCGAGAGTTGAAAGTTTGGTGGGGGCAGGGAAGCTTTGTGCATTTGTGGCTCTTGCAATGTGTTCATCTCTGGCAGGTGAATTATGTGGGCGAATGCAAACAAGGGCACAAAGCTGCTAGTTCTCCTGGACCTCTCAGCGGCTTTCAGGACCATCAGCCATGGTATCCTTCTAGACCATCTCTCCAAGATGGGACTTGAAGGAACAGTTATGGGGACTTCCGTTGGCTATTGACGTGGCTCAAGGTTTTATCTTGTCCCCATGCTCTTTAACGTCTACATGAAATCACTGGGAGAAATCATACAAATGATTGGGCTAAAGAATCATCAGTATGGCACATACCTTTACCTCTCCTTTCCACTTGCTAGCCCCAGGGAGGACATGAAAATCCTGAGCAGGTATCTGGAGGCAATTTGGAGAAGGATGAGGATAAACAAGCTGAAGCTTAATCCACAGTCAAAACTTTTCTACAACAGGCTGTTAATTGTTAATCTGTTGCATCTGCTTTTGATTTTGTTGCAGAATTGAGATCAGAACACTACATGCGGAGCGTTTCCTGATTTTTCTGCTGCTTAACCTCTAGGTAGCACTGTGGTATAGTGGAATAGCACAAATACACGAGAAGAAATCACTCTCTTTCACAATTAAATACTGCATTTTCTCTGCTCTAAAAAAACTCTCTAAAAGTGCTGGTTAGACACAGAAGCAAAACTGGATGGTCGCCATTTCATCTAAAGAACCTGTAAACAATTGTGAGTAGGGAATGATGAGCACACAATAAATGCCTCACGTAGAAAAGCCCTAAGACAGAACTACTGTGGCCTGGGATATCTGCTGATCTGGATGGAGAATGGCAGCCTGTTTTGAATGGCGCTACAGTCCCCCTGAAAGGCCGAGTACAGTTTGGGGATTCTCCTAGACTTGGCACTGTTTCTGGAGGTACAGGTGATGTTGGTGGCTAGCAGTGCCTTTGGTTTGCCAGCTACAATTGTATCTGGAGGGGGAAAAACCTTGCATTTGGTGCACATGCTCTGGTTACATCCAGACTAGACTATTGCAATTCAGCGGGGCTGCCCTTAAGGGCCGTTTAGAAACCTCAACCACTTGGATGCTTGTAGGAGTCAGGCATTCAGAACATACTACATGGATACTGTATCAATTATATTGACTGCTGATTCGTTTCTGAATTCAGTTTCAAGTGCTGGTTTTGACCTTTAAAGCCATAAATGGTTTGGGACAACGTGTACCCATACAAACCCGCCAGGGTTGTTTGCCCCCAGATTGATGCTGCCTTGTTCGCAAGGCAGCATCAAGGTCTACCAGACTGGCAGGCACTAGTGAGATGGTCTGGAACTCTCTCCCAAACGAAGAACATATGGTCCCATCTTCATTAGCTTTTAAATTGCCCTTTTATTTCAATCCGCATTTTACTGCTGGTTTTAGTTTTGTCATTGGACTTGGTTGTATGTATCTTAATAAATGTTTTATATTGTTTTAATTATGTTTTTAACCTGCACTGGAGGGGTTTGCCCTGAAAGGCAGCATATAAATTTCTTAAATAACTATGTGTAAACATGTACAGGTTTTTCAACAGATTATTTTGTTTAAGATGAATGAATTAGAACATTCAAATTTACAAGCAAAGTAAAAATAGGTTTGAATTTTAGCTCCATTGATCTTGCTCCAGTGAGCTAGCAGTGGTAACCAGAAAGGACCAGAGTTAGAAAATAAATTTGAAATATTTCTTTAATGATAAATTATTTAAAAATATGCAGGCTCATCAATGAGATATGAGAGCAGTATATAAATGCAAAAGTAGATAAATAATTGATTGCGGGGATAGAGAAACAATATGCAATTAATCTAAGGGGAAATGGAGGATATAAAGATAGCAGCAATTTGCACAAAAAAATAACTAAAAGAAATAACTGAGCAGCAACCAATAAAGCACTTATTACTATGCCCTAAATTGCATCCTCCTAAAACAGGGGTGTACAACCTTTTCTTACACGCATACATCCCAGTGATCCTGACACTCAGCACTCTTTCCTTGCTGCTAGTATCAGAAGTCTGTATGCTCATTTCCTCTTTTTTTGGTGATTCAGAAGTCGACATCCTATCCTTATATCCCCAAATAAGGAGCTGAGTAACACAGAGTTGGAGGGCCAGGGAGATGGCATGGTTAGAGTGTTGAAATCCTAGTTTGAAATCCCCACTTAGCCATGATACTCACTGGGGCCCTGTTTACATGGCACCACTTTCATCCTTCACTCCATCACAACTGCACAGCATTTCAGCTTCGAATTAGCTTCTGCTGGGATACACTCGCGATTTACTGCGGGCTTCCCTAACAGACTCGGCCGTGCCCTTTTTTTTGCCATTATACTTTAATGCATAGCTGTACAGTCCCGTAAGCATGGGGGTGCAACACTTCAGTGGTTGTTTTCTATTTTAGGGGTTCTGTTGTGTCTTTCTGTCCCTCGTTAGGTAAAAAGTGGGTGTTTTGTGCTCATTCATTTCCATGCCATCTGTTTGTCAGTTCCCCAGGCTGAGACTCTCCCAATGGTTCGTACTCACAAGCATGAGCGGTATGTGCCTACCCATCACTCTGAAATGGTGGCCAGAGTGAAGTTGGTCCTCCCCCAAGACCCCCCCATCCCTTGGGCACTGAATTCAAAAGCAATCATTGAGAAGATACGAAGCTGCAAAAATGTGCGAAAGTGTGATGAAATAAATGAAAACGCCTCTCTGTGCCTCTGTAACTGTGCAGCTGTGAAGGGACAGGGGGAGTAAAAGGGCATCACAGAGTGATGCAAGCACTACGCACACCTACAACATGCCCACTGCAAAATGCGAAGTTGGTTTGGGGAAGGGACAGTGGCTCACAACCATGGGGAAACCCGCAACAAACAAAAAACATCGCAGCAAAACATCTCCTTGGAAATCCACATTTTCCAGGAGAAAACCATGGATGGCTGTGAAGTGGCGACTATGTTATCTGTCCTGAGGGACTTTGACTGGCAGCCACCCCGGAGTAAAAGGCTCAAGTAGATGAGGTCCAGGTGACTCTGTGCCAGGTATTCTCCCTCTCAGTCCAATCCACCTCACAGGGTTGTTGTGAGACTAAAAAGGGGGGGGGTGAGGTGAGAACATACGTCGTCCTGAGCTCCTTAGAGCAGCCTTCTGCAACCTGGCCCCCTCCAGATGCATTGACTACAAGTCCCATCATCCCCAGCTAGTGCTTATGTTCTGACTGTGCTTGAATACTTACTTAGCTGCTTTCACTTATGGTTAAACATACACAGGATTTCACTCAGCAGCTTAAAATACAGCTCAGAAGAGGCTGATTGTCAGAGTCAAACGTTTTGAATGTACATTACCAGCATATATTTTATTAAATACCGATAGAGCTGTAGCCACAGCTTCAGTGTTGCCCCCACTTGCTGAGTAGGGGGGCTGGGAGGCCAAGATAAAGGGTGGGTACATGGAGGCTGAGTTATAAGTAAGACCAAAACGTATTTCCAGTTTCCATGACGCAGAAGTGAAAAAGGAGCACGTTAACTTACTATGTTTGCGCTTGGTGCATGAGTGAATTTGTGGATGCCTTAACTCTAACTGAAGGGTTTAAAAAAAAACCTCTTAGAATATAAAAAAGGGTTGTAAACTTTGATCATTTCAAATCACACATTGAACAAAAAAAGAAAAAGAAAAAAGCTCCAGTTAATTTGTGGTGGAACATTCTAATCATTGACCATTTTTAATGCAGGGTGCCTAGAAGCAAGAGCACCCCAGAGGGAATCTTTGGAGGTCTGGGGACACCAGAGATCCCTGCGAGTGAACAAAATCTTCCTAGAAAAATGGCCCTTTGGAGGCTACAGTCTGCCTCCAAAGGGCCAGTGGAGGAGACTCTTTCCTGAACTTCGAAGACCACAAAAGTACCATTTGTGACACGTCTGCTGTGACCATCTGAAGACTCACTCCGGCTTGGCATGATCTTTCAGGAACTCTCCAGAGAAGTACCTGCCTCCCTATTCCTTCCACCTCATGCCTTTTCCCTATGAGCATGCATAAAATGCCCCAGTTTGGGGTACGAGATCCAGAAAAGCAGCAGCACCATTGGCCTCTGGGCTGGCAGGAGTGGAGAGTCCGACAGTGCCTGCTGGCCTTTCCCTCAAAAGTGCTTCTCCATCTGAGTATCAGAGGGCAATCCCAAGGTGACTGGCTCAGAGGAAGGACAAGCTGGAATCGACTGGCCATGCAGCATTTGTGGAAGTGTGCCTCATGCATACACACAGTGAGCTGGGCGCCTGCCCAGCCATGCGGTCTCCCCAACTGCTGGGACCTTGAGGTCTTAACCCGCTTACGATGTGCAGAGAGAAATGACACTGCAAAGCACTGCACAGTGCACTACCGGACACAGTGGTTAGCCATGCATTCCACAGCGGATAAACCACAGTATGTGCCACATAACATTATAGCATTCAGCCACTGCAGATGATGAACCAGTCTGGGGCGGTGACTGTCCTTCCAAGCAACGCAATTAATGCTCAGGGCTTAACTGGAGCCTCTGCTTCCGAGGCTGTTTTTCATGCTATGGCTCCACAGAAAAGGGGAAGAGGGCCTGCCCACAGCTAATTAATGCAGCTGAACATACCAAGCTACCTTGGTATACGGTCAGATCTCAGGTCCTTCCAGTATTCACTCCTCTGACTGGCAGGAGAGTATTAGCTCCTCCGATATCACAGGCAGAGGTTTTCCCCATCACCTTTTGATTCAAGGGTGGGGAACCTCAGGGCCAGAGGCCAAATCTGGCCCTCCTGAAGTTCCTATCCGGCCCTCCAGGGTTCCCCAGCTGCCCACGCCCCCCTTCCCCATACCACTATCATTGGGTGGTTTCCCGGCTCTTATGCAGCTGTTTCCCCATTCTGAAAGGCTGAAATGCCTCTCCTGAGGCTTCGTTACTGGCAGGAAGAGCTTGAAGCTGCAATATGCGGGTAATTTTTGTGGGTTTTCTTGGCCCTATCCCTTTTGCCTTTAGCCCTGCCCACCACCAAAATTCAGCCCCAAGAGCTTCTCCAAATCTTATTCACCACTCGGGCTGAAAGAGGACCTCCACCCCTGTTTTAATCAGAGAGAGCAGGGATCAAACCTAGGGCCTTCTCCAGGCAAAGCATGTGCTCCGCCACTGTACTGTGGCTAGTGCTCAGTGCTGCAACAGTGGCTTAGATGTGGGAAGCGGCACGGTGCTGAGCACCAGCCTCCAGTACGGAGCATGAATTGTGGGATGCTGGGAGCGGGCTGGGCAGCTGAAGGCCGGGAAGCTTGGAGATGGAAGGAATCTGCTCTCGGGGAGATCTATCTCCCATTCATAACCTGACTGTACCAGTTGCACTCAGGCTGGCTGTCAACAACCAGCCAGGTGATTGTTGACAGGGACTCTTTTTCCTATGGGTGAAAGAAGCCCTGCCCCCTACAATTAAAGGGTCCGGAAGGTGCTAGAGACAGCTATCTCAGCACAACAATACATGAAAATACTCTTGACGGAATCAAGTGCACCAAGACGTCAAGATTCCTTCCTGGCTGTGTTTTGTACACGAGGGGAGAAAAAGACACGATGAACTGAATGCTGCATAGCAAACAGCACAGTGCGCCCAGTGCTCTGTACAGAAGCTGGATTTTTTTTTTAAAAAATGGAATGATGCAACCTTTCCCAATCTGGTGCCCTCCGATGGCCCTGCTGGCTGGGGATGATTGGTGTTGTAGTCCAACACATCTGGAGGGCACCGGGTCAGGGAAGGCTGCCTGTATTGGTTGCACTTCAGAAACAAAAGCTGCTTACGTTGTTCTATGGATCGCACCCATCGTGCTAGAGAAATATAGTCTTCCAGTATATACCACTCCCCACACCCCAAATCCCCATTGGCGCTACCTCAGAAGTGCCTCTGTTAGCGCAAGCCTCTGTCGCTCCTGCTCATAATCAGGTTTTGTGGAGACTCCCATAAAAAAAGGGAGGGGGGAAGCACCCAACCCCTTTGCTCCATGGCTCCAATTTAATACAAAGCCAGAGCTGCCTGGGGGCCCCTTTGCCTTGCATGAGGGGGCAGGAACAGTGAGCTCATTACTTACACGCAGCTGCACCCCCCCGCCCCCCAATTGGCGCTGAATGCCTGGGCAGATCCATGGTGGATTTGCTGTGCCTTAAACCAGTTTGACTAGCTGAGCTGGGTGAGCTGCTGGCTGGGCCAACGGGCCTGGAACAGACATGTCAAATGTGCTGCCCGAGACAACGATGCCAAGGCCTTGTTTGCCAGCCAGGCTGCCAAGGCTCTGTCCCCAGCAGAGGAGGAGTCAGGAGAAGGCCCACGAGCCAGGGCGTTGAGAGAGGGAAGAGGGTTACAAGCCAGTGTTCTCAGAAGAAGCCTCCCCCAAGCAAGACGGAAAATGGGTTTGCCCTCCCCCACACGGCTGGCAGAACTCCAAGGGGCCAGGGATGAAATGATGGGAAGGGAAGGAGGAGGGCAGGGCCACACGGACCCGAGGTATGCCTTAAGCTGGGGCCATCCATAAAGAATGTTGCACATCAAAGGGAAGAGGGTCAGTGATGGTGGGTCAGTGATGGCTCCTCGGTTTTTTGTCTCTAACAAAATGCCCTCAGTGGGCCCCCTGACCGTCTGCCAGCCTTCTCCAACCTGGTGCCCTCCAGATGTGCTGGACTGCAATTCCCATTGGTCATGCTGGCTGCAGTGGAGGCTGGTGGCTCTGATGTGAGTGGGGCAGTGAATCTGCTCCAGATTTCAGTCAGAACTCCAAAGGAGTTATCCAAGGTGCAAGTTCTGACTGGTTCTGCCAGAAACCTGGAAAGGATTTACCACTCCCCTGACATCGAAGCCTCCACTGGCTGGCTGGAATTATGGGAGTTGAAGTCCAACACATCTGGAGGTCTCCAAGTTGGGGAAGGCTGGATTAAGCAATTGGTCAGAGAACTGCAGTATAAGGAAAAGATACTTGGGATCTCTATTGGAAAATTCTTAGCAACCCCACTGAACTACCCAGGATTCTCTGGGGGAAGGGGGAACCATGACAGTTAAATACCAGAAATTTACTTCAGGCCGGAAAGAAAAGTTACCTGTCTTGGGTGGAGTGCAAGGGAAGCTCCCATATCAGCCACTTGGCCCATTTGTGCATTGTTAGCCTGAGACATTTTCCTGCCTGAAATGGAAGCCACATGGCGCCCCCAGCCCTTGCTAGCGTGACCACATGTCCTCAATCACACATGCACCTGTACACTTAAGTGTACACATTTACTCAATCAGCATGTGAAATCCTAGATCTAGAGTCAAGGTATGCCATGGGGAGATTATACTTTACACTTATATCAAGGGGAAATTACCAAATGAATACAGACCAAGGCTTAAATCAGAAGAATTTTTTTTTCATTACAGAATATAAGAAATTAATTAAAGTGTGACGTTGATACAGAATGGAAAAGTTGGTCAGATAAATACAATTAAATCAATACAAATACACACTGTGAGCCAGTGTGGTGTAGTGGACAGAGTGTTGGACTGGGAGTTGGGAGATCCAGGTTCTAGTCCCCACTTGGTCATGTAACAAAATTCAAAGTGATCTTGATAGGCTAGAGTGCTTGGCTGAAAACAACAGAATGAAATTTAATAGGGATAAATGCCAAGTTCTGCACCTAGGGGAAAAAAACCCAAAAGCACAGTTACAAGATGAGGGATACATGGCTCAACAATACTACAAGCAAGAAGGATCTTGTGTAGATCACAAGCTGAATATGAGCCAGCAAGGTGATATAGCTGCAAAAAAGGCAAATGCTATTTTGGGCTGCATTAATAGAAATATAACTTCTAAATCATTGGAAGTACTAGTTCCCCTCTACTCAGCGCTGGTTAAGCCTCATCTGGAGTACTGTGTCCAGTTCTGGGCACCACACTTTCAGAAGGATGCAGACAAACTGGAGGGGGTTCAGAGGAGGGCAACGAAGATTATCAGGGAACTGGAAACAAAGCCCTATGAGGAGAGACTGAAAGAACTGGGCATGTTTAGCCTTGAGAAGAGAAGACTGAGGGGAGATATGATAGCATTCTTCAAGTACTTGAGAGGTTGTCACAGAGAAGAAGGCCAGGATCTCTTCTCCATGATCCCAGAATGCAGGACACGGAATAATGAGCTAAAGTTCCAGGAAGCCAGATTCCAGAAAAAGCTTCCTGACTGTTAGAGCAATGCGACAATGGAACCAATTAGCTAGGGAGGTAGTGGGCTGTCCCACACTGGGGGCATTCAAGATGAAGCTGGACAGCCATCTGTCAGGGATGCTCTGACTTGGATTCCTGCATTGAGCAGGGGGCTGGTCTTATAGGCCTGTTCCAACCCTACTATTCTATGATTCTATGATTTTATGGAAGGTCACTGGGTGACTTTAGGCCAGTCACAGACTCTCAACCCAACCTACCTCACAGGGTTGTTGTTGTTGTGAGGATAAAATGGAGAGGAGGATTATGTACGCTGCCTTGAGTTCCTTATGGAGGAAAAAAAAGGAGGGATATAAATGTAATAAAATAAAAAAATAAAAAGCTTGGATCAGCAGCTACAGTACTAGGGGCTTTTCTACACAAGCCAATTATCGTGTGCTTGTTCGGTTGTTTACGGGTTCTTTAGATGACATCATTACCCTCCAGTTTTGCTTCTGTGTCTAAAGAGCACTTTCGAGTGAGCTTTTTTAGAACAGGGAAATGTGGCATTTAATTGTGAAAGTGAAAGCACCCACTTTTTTCACTTGTGTAGTTTGTGCTATTCTGCTATATCATAGTGCCACCTACAGGTCATGTAGCAGAAAAGCATGAAAGGAAACACTTTTTGTGTAGTGCTTAGTTCTCAATTCTGCGATGAAACCGAAACTAGATACAGAGGATTAACAGCTGATTAACAGACTCTTGTAGAAAAGCTCAAGAACTCTAGAACAAGGAAGTCAAGACACACACATACACACACACACACACACACACACACACACAGAATGAGGCAGGGGAATTATTGATGCCAAATAAGGCGAAGAGGAGGGTACCAGGCATCTGGCAGGCTCTGCTGGAGGCTTAGACACAACAGAATTGCGCACCATGAGGGATAGAATGGAAAGATGGGATGAAGGAATTGGGGAAAATGGAAGGAAGGAAGGAAGGAAGGAAGGAAAGAAGGAAAGAAAGAAAGAAAGAAAAGGTTAGAGCAAGAGCATTAACCTATTCTAAAGTGCTTCAGAGGGCTCTTTCCCAAGGGACTTCATCAAATGGACTGGATAGCAGGGCTATTGCGGTTGCTGTTCATGGATTAATGGTGGGGTAAACCACCTGCTTCCACGAAAACAAAGCATTATTTTCATTCCCCTGCAGGCAAAAGCTGCGATGGGGGACCAAAAGCAGGTACGCCTTGTTAGACCACCTTGAACCCTAGACAGTGTAGCAATTAAAACCAGGTGGTGCAGGGGAACCCAACTTGGGTTCTCCTTGGACTCTCCTAACTGGTTTAAAGGGAGAAGTGACTGGCTCCTTGGCTGAAGAATGAACTGGATAGGCTAATCAGGGTAGCCTCAGGCAACTAACCCTCTCGCTTCCTACTGGGCAGCTTTTTTGCAAAGCTTGGGCTTTTGGGGAGGAGTTCTGTCTCCTGAGGAAAAAAGAAGAAAATGGCCTATAGGCTGATCTTGACCTTCACCATGAGTTTCACCTACACACACTGGTTCCAGTCCTTAATGGATGTTGATGACGGGTAACGTGTTTACCGGTGGCGATGGTGACACTTTATGAATGGAGTGTTTTTCCCACCAGGTCTCTGGATTGGCCCATTCAGGATGTACCTCGGAGAGTTTGGTTAGAACAGTGTCTCAGCAATCCGTGGGCTTTTCTACACGAGACTGGTAATCTGCTGCATGTACTTTTGGCTTCATTGCAGAATTGAGATCCAAGCACTACATAAAGAGCATTTCCATTCCTGCTTTTCTGCTGCTTAGCCTCTAGGCGGCACTGTGCTATAGCAGAATAGCACAAATACACAAGAGGAAGCAACATTTTCTTTCTGCCGTCAGAAATAATGCCCCATTTTCCCTGCTCTAAAAAACTCGCGAAAAGGGCTATTTGCAAATAGAACCAAAACCGGAGGGTCATGACGTCGTCTAAAGAACCTGTAAACAACTGTGACTAGGGAACGACGAGCACACGATGAATGCCTTGTGTAGAAAATCTCAGAGAGACATTTGAAGGTTCCAGAGATCCCACGCTTTGTATACGAGCAAGGGTTGCTCCTGGTGATGTAATTACATTAGAAGTCAACAAGTGCACACTGCAACTACTTTACCCCGACTGATTCATCAGCCTTCCAGAACAAAATGGGGATTCCAGAGTCAAGGTCTGGGTGACATATTTAAAAAACAACAGTGAAGCTGAATGCCTCGGTCACATGAGGTCGGATAATTTAAAAATCTATGCTGCCCCATTCAGCCATGATGTGTGGCAGAAAAATTTCCAAGAGGAAAGATTTTCCAGTGCTTTATTTTTTTGTGGAAAATTTCTCCATTTCTTGCATTCATTAGTAACAAGGAATGGATGCCAACTCCAAATACAATATTAGGCTAGCTTGGCAGTTTCAAAGTCGTAGATGAGTTGTCAGCATATCATGCACAGTTCTTCCAGTTGCCAACATTTATTAGGGTGTCAGCCGTTTGCAGTACTTTTTGTTCTTTTCTTAAATGTAAACTATGCAAGGGAAGTACATGTATTATCTTTAAATTTTTACAAGTATCCCAATAAAAATTCTACATAATACAGCATTTAAATCAAATTAAGTGTGATTTCCCCCACCTCAAATATTTCAGGTCAAATACTTGTGGTGTATTAGGTCAAGAAATTAAGATGGGGTACTTTTTAAAGCTTTATGGTTTACTAAATACAAGTAAAATAAATAAGCCCTAGTGCATCAGGAATTTTTTTTGGATGCAAACTGAATTTTTTTCTATGCAAATGACCCTAATTCACATATGAACCTTTTCTGGAAAAATTTCCAGTTCGATATTTTCCAGTTCAGCTTTGTCCCCCAGGGTTTTCTGTAGAACAGCAGGTTAGACCTGGGGGGCGGAGTTGCAGTGGTCTATTGTGATACTATCCCCCTCACCAGGTGCCCTGGCCCACAGTCTACTGGGTTTGAGTGTGTATACTTAAAAATGGGTGCTCGGGACATAATAGGGATTCTGTTGGTGTACCACCCACCCCGCTGCTCAACAGTCTCCCTTCCTGAGCTAGCCGGGGTGATCTCGGCAGCGGTGATGGAGTCCCCTCGGCTTGTTCTGCTGGGAGACGTCAACATCCATGCTGAGGCTGCCCTGTCGGGAGTGGCTCAGGACTTCATGTCCTCCATGACAACCATGGGTCTGTCCCAAGTGGTTTCTGGCCCCACTCATACAGCAGGTCACACTCTAGACCTAGTTTTCTGTGCTGAGCAGGATGACGGTGATCTGGGTGTAGAGGAACTTTCTGTTGTTCCATTGTCATGGACAGATCACTACCTGGTGGGGTTTAGACTCACTGGAACTCAGTGCCTCTGCAGGGGTGGGGGACCGATTAAGCTGATCCGCCCCAGGAGGCTGATGGATCCGGATGGTTTCCTGACGGCTCTTGGGGATTTTCCTGCTGCCTCGGCAGGAGATCCTGTCGAAGCCCTGGCGGATCTCTGCAATAGGGAAATAGCCAGGACGGTGGGCACAATCGCACCTGAGCGTCCCCTCTCACGGAGTGGAGCCAAATCAGCACCCTGGTTCTCTAGGGAACTGGCGGCAATGAAGTGAATGAGACGGAGACTACAGCGACATTGGAGGAAAACCTGAAACGAGTCCGATCGAACATGGGCTAGAGCTTATTTGAAAGTCTACTCCATGGCAGTGAGGGCAACAAAGAAGTCTTTCTTTTCTGCCACCATTGCATCTGCAGGGAGCCGGCCAGCGGAGCTTTTCAAGTGGCCAGGGGCCTTCTACATCCTGGCCCATGTGATAAAAATTCTGACCACTCGACAACCCTCTGTGAACAATTTGCTCAGCACTTTGCTGATAAAATTGCTCGGATCCGTTCTGACTTGGGTGCTGTAGTTGATGCAGATCCTGTGGATGTCACTTTGGCTCCTGCTTGTTCAGTGTTGATGGATTCTTTTCAATTTGTGCAGCCCGAGGATGTGGACAGGATCTTTGGAGCAGTGAGAGCCACCACATGTATGCTGGATCCTTGCCCCTCCTGGCTTATTAAAAAGGCCAGAGGAGGACTGCCTGAGTGGACAACGGGAGTGATTAATGCCTCTTTGGAACAAGGTATTGTTCCATTATGCTTAAAAGAGGCAGTTGTGAAGAAGCCTTCCCTGAATCCCACCATAACTATTGTCCTGTCTCTAACATACCATTTTGGGGTAAGGTATTAGAGCATGTGGTGTCCTCCCAGCTCCAGGGGTTCCTGGATGATTATCTTGATCCATTTCAATCTGGTTTCAGGCCTGGGTATGGGATGGAGACAGCTTTGGTCATCTTGGTGGATGACCTACGCCGGGAACTGGACAGGGGAAGTGTGTCCCTGTTAGTTCTGCTGGACCTCTCAGTGGCATTTGATACCATCAACCATGGTATTCTTCTAGGACGCCTCGCTGGGATGGGACTTGGGGGTACTGTTTTACAGTGGCTCCATTCCTTCCTAGCGGGGCGAACTCAGACGGTGGTGTTGGGGGATGCCTATTCAACTCTGTGGCCATTAGCTTGTGAGGTCCCTCAGGGTTCTGTTCTGTCCACCATGCTATTTAATATCTACATGAAACTGCTGGGAGCGGTTGTCCTGAGTTTTGGAGTTCGGTGCCACCAATATGCTGATGACGCCCAGCTCTACTTCTCCTTTCCACCAGATTCCAAGGAAGCTGTTTCTGTCCTTAACCAGTGTTTGGCATCAGTAACGGACTGGATGAGGGAGAACAAATTGAAACTTAATCCAGACAAGGCAGAGGTGCTCCTGGTCAGTCAAAAGGCAGATCAGGGAACAGAGATTCAGCCTGGTATCACTGTAACACCATGCCTCCAAGTCTCATCCCAGAGAGTCAGTCCAGAAGGACAGAATGAAATCCACTGAAAGGTCCAGGAGAACCAATAGGATCACATTCCTCCTACCCCCATCCATTCCCCAGCATAAGCCATCCACCAGGATGCCCAAGGCAGTTTATGTCTTGGACCTAGGCTGGAAGCCAGACCGAAATGGATCTCAATAATCAGTGTCATCCAAGACTGCCTCGAGTTGACAAAATACCACCCATTCCAAGACCTTTTGAATTTGAAACTGGGCGATAATTCTCCAAGGACAAGGGATACAGAGCTGGCTTCTTCAGCTGTGGTTTCACTATTCCCTCCTTCAGAACCACCAGAACTTCCCCGTCCCTTAATGAGGCATTGACCACTTTTGATATTATTTATTTATTATTTATTAATCAGATTTATATGCCACTTTCCACAAAGTTTCAAAGTGGTGAACATACAGTAGTTTACCATCAATACATCAATAAAATATAAGAATGAAACTACACAATAATAGCAATACTAACCAGCGATAAAACTGCACACTCTGCTGTGTGCTACAGACCATATTATACGCTGTCACTGCATGTTCTTATTCACATGCATATGAGAATTTGGATGTGTAGAGACACTAACAATGAATGTGGGACTAAATGGACATTTACCAGAGGTGCGGTGCACACAAATTTATGCCCTGAGCTTCAACAAAACAGGGAATAGCTACTTCTAAACTGAGGGAAAGTAGCTTATTCATTCAAGTCCAAGATTACAGGCATTATTTTTAAAGACCTTGTTCTTAACACATACATACACATGATACAAAAGAGAAAAATGGCTTGATTAGTGTACCAAACCTCTAGAACATGGACCAGAACGCTAGTTCTAGTAGTCCTAACAGAGAGATCAAAAACAGAAGTAGGGTGCTCACAGATTATGCGGCATTATGTATGGGACTCAGCTTTGGACCCAACAGGCACTTTATCAAGGGGATGAAGGTTTCCCTCTGGGTGTACAAGGCAAACAGATCCCTCTAGGATGGCAAATGAAGCAACAACGTGGTTCTAGGCAAGAAACAAGGAAATGACACTGGAAACACGAGACAGACAGCAAAGTGGAGCAAGGGGTTGTGTTACGAAAGGATCATGAAGAACAATCTTGGAAGATAATTTGAACCCCGTGTTAATCTTAGAGCCTAGTTGAAAACCACGAGCATCCTGGGCAAAAAGAAAGAACTGGTGCCCAAACTCAAGGGTAGTTACAGTTTCAGGACAAAGATTCAGTGGCACTGAGAATGAAGCCAGGAAAGGGCAGGCCAAAGTGTAGAGCTGAAATTATCAGATGAATACAGCAGGGGGTGGGGGAAGGGAGGGTGTCGTTGTTGTTTTTTAATTAGTTTATCTTCTGTAACAATGTACTGTGGACAGAAGTTCGCAACATTGTTCAGGAGGCAGCAACAAAAAACGTCCCAAAGAAAAAGAAAACCAAGAAGGCAAGATGGCTGTCTGCTGAGACACTGGAAGCAGCCCAAGAAAGAAGGAAAGCAAAAGGCAACAGTGATAGGGGGAGATATGCCCAATTAAATGCAAAATTCCAGAGGTTAGCCAGAAGAGATAAGGAATTATTTTTAAACAAGCAATGCGCGGAAGCGGAAGAAGATAATAGAACAGGAAGGACAAGACACCTCTTCCAGAACATTAGAAACATCGGAGGTAAATTCCAGGCAAAAATGGGTATGATCCAAAACAAAGATGGCAAGGACCTAACGGAAGCAGAAGAAATCAAGAAAAGGTGGCAAGAATATACGGAAGATCTGTATAGGAAGGATAACAACATCGGGGATAGATTTGACGGTGTGGTCAGTGAGCTAGAGCCAGACATCCTGAAGAGTGAGGTTGAATGGGCCTTAAGAAGCATTGCTAATAACAAGGCAGCAGGAGACGACGGTATCCCAGCTGAACTGTTTCAGATCTTGCAAGATGATGCTGTCAAGGTGATGCATGCCATATGCCAGCAAATTTGGAAAACACAAGAATGGCCAGCAGATTGGAAAAAAACAACTTATATCCCCATACCAAAAAAGGGAAGCACCAAAGAATGTTCAAACTTTCAACAGTGGCACTGATTTCACATGCCAGTAAGGTAATGCTCAAGATCTTGCAAGGTAGACTCCAGCAATTCATGGAACGAGAATTGCCAGATGTACAAGCTGGGTTTAGAAAAGGCAGAGGAACTAGAGGCCAAATTGCCAATATCCGCTGGATAATGGAGAAAGCCAGGGAGTTTCAGAAAAACATCTATTTCTGTTTTATTGACTATTCTAAAGCCTTTGACTGTGTGGATCATAACAAACCGTGGCAAGTTCTTGGTGGTATGGGGATACCAAGTCATCTTGTCTGCCTCCTGAGGAATCTGTATAACGACCAAGTAGCAACGGTAAGAACAGACCACGGAACAACGGACTGGTTTAAGATTGGGAAAGGAGTACAGCAGGGCTGTATACTCTCACCCCTACCTATTCAACCTGTACGCAGAACACATCATGCAGCGTGCTGGGCTTAATGAAGCCAAGGCTGGAGTTAAAATCGCTGGAAGAAACATTAACAATCTCAGATATGCAGATGATACCACTTTGATGGCTGAAAGCGAGGAGCTGAGGAACCTGATGACAAAGGTGAAAGAAGAAAGTGCAAAAGCTGGGTTGCAGTTAAACCTCAAAAAAACCAAGATTATGGCAACCAGCTTGATTGATAACAGGCAAATAGAGGGAGAAAACATGGAGGCAGTGACAGACTTTGTATTTCTAGGCGCAAAGATTACTGCAGACGCTGACTGCAGCCAGGAAATCAGAAGACGTTTACTTCTTGGGAGGAGAGCAATGACAAATCTCGATAAAATAGTGAAGAGCAGAGACATCACAGTGACAACAAAGGTCCGCATAGTTAAAGCAATGGTATTCCCCATAGTAACCTATGGCTGCGAGAGCTGGACCATAAGGAAAGCTGAGCGAAGGAAGATAGACGCTTTTGAACTGTGGTGCTGGAGGAAAATTCTGAGAGTGCCTTGGACTGCAAGAAGATCAAACCAGTCCATCCTCCAGGAAATAAAGCCAGACTGCTCACTTGAGGGAATGATCTTAAAGGCAAAACTGAAGTACTTTGGCCACATAATGAGAAGACAGGAGACCCTGGAGAAGATGGTGATACTAGGGAAAGTGGAAGGCAAAAGGAAGAGGGGCCTACCAAGGGCAAGATGGATGGATGACATTCTGGAGGTGACGGACTCGACCTTGGGGGAGCTGGGGGTGGCTACAGCCGACAGGAAGCTCTGGCGTGGGCTGGTCCATGAAGTCACAAAGAGTCGGAAGCGACTGACCGAATAAACAACAACAACAACAATGTACTATAAAGTTTTATTTTTAATATCAAAAATGTCAAGTATAATTAAACAAGCGTAATTAATTGCAAACTGGAGCAAAATAAAATATGAACACACACACAAATTTATAAAGGTGTACAAACTCAGGTGCAGGCCAGAGTACAAGGATATAAAAGTAACATATGGCCTGTAAACAAATCATGAAGGGATTAAGAGACACCTACAGTTAAAAGTAACCCAAAGTTTAGTTATTGCTCAGAAAGGAAGTCTCTAGCTATTAAATCCATGCATTACTAACGTGCCTAGATGTCAAACATTTACCAGTAATAGTAACTGGCAGGCAAACCGTGAGTCTAGGCTACGCTAATTCTACCCCTCCAGCCCCTAGAGAAGAAGCTTTGCACCCCCACATGGATACTGCCATGCCCACCTTGGCAAGCCTGCGTAAGCAGGCAATCCATCAGCCTTGTGATGACTGTGAAGCTCTGGCTGGTCTTGCATTGGGCAGTATCTCAAACCAGCCCAGGTGTAGGAGGCAGACATTGCCTGTTGGCATGTGTCCTGCAAGCATATCAGCAACCGTGTCAAGGTTTGTGAACACTGCAATGCCTTGCTTTTCAGTAGCGAATCGTCAACTCTTTGCTGCCACAGTGAAAAGGTTTCACTACCACTGCTCACAGTTCCAGACTTCATCCACAACATTGTTACTGACGACTCCGCTTTTGGCAAGCAATTTCTGAAGTACATTCACATGTACAACAGTTGCCTAGGCTTTGCTTCCTTCTATGCACCAGCTGCAAGGTCCTGGTCCGTTCATGTTCAAGGTGCAAGGCTCAGTTTACCATCTGATGGGCATGTTGCACTCGGACGAGACTCCAAGCTATGGCCAGCTGTACATTCTTGACACTGAACAGGCCACAGCGGCTTGCCTCGAGTGAGCAGAGAACAGCACACTGGACCACACCTTGCTGGAGTCACTCACTAACCTGCTACTTAATGTTAACCCATATGCTGATGAGTACCAGCATGTCAGTGAAATCCTTGAGCATGAGAACGCTGCTGCTGGATGGGGTCCTAGCTTGTTGCAGCCAGGCAACCAAGTTGGGACCTATCTGCTTACATCTGTCTTCTGCATGGACGACTCTGTGTTGGACAACATGAGTCGTGTGCGCTCATTGACAAACCTCAAGATTCAAATCATCGATGGACCAGAACAAGGACATTACAGTGACCGCCCTGGAGTATACACCAAGAACATTGCATTTAAGGAAGTTTTGTAAAGATAAAAGATGTAACAGTTTGAATGTTTCAATAAACACAGTTATCAAGTTAAACCTTTCGTTAGATTTGAGTCTTCTCCATAAATTGTGTTTGCGGGTAACCAACTTGTAAAACAGTACATTAACCAGAAAAACAGCACCGGAATGCTGATGCTTTGTCATGTTGACCTAATTCATGGAAATTAGAGTTATCCAATGGTGGCCTCCCCTTCATGGATCACTGCCTTGTTGTGGCGAAGGGGCTTGCATAACTCAGTGAAGCCATAAGCTATGCCGTGCAGGGCCACCCAAGATGGACAGGTCATGGCAGAGAGTTCTGACAAAATGTGGTCCACTGGAGAAGGAAATGGCAACCCACTCCAGTATTCTTGCCAAGAAAACCCCATGGAACGTATCACAAGGCTAAAAGAGATGACGCTGGAAGATGAGCCCCTCAGGTCAGAAGGTGTCCAATATACTACTGGGGAAGAGCAGAGGGTATTTCCAAGTAGTGCCAGAAAGTGTGAAGCGGCTGGGCCAAAGCCGAAAGGACACTCAGCTGTGGATGTGTCTGGTGGTGAAAAGAAAATCCGATGCTGTAAAGAACAATATTGTTTAGGAACCTGGAATGTCAGATCAATGAATCAAGGTAAGCTGGAGGTGGTCAAACTTGAGATGGCAAGATTGAACACTGACATCTTGGGAATCAGCGAACTAAAATGGACAAGCATGGGCGAATTTAATTCAGGTGACCATCATATCTACTACTTTGGGCAAGAATCCCTTAGAAGAAATTAAGTAGCACTCATAGTCAACAAAAGGGTGGGAAAAGCAGTATTGGGGTACAATCTTAAAAACGATAGAATGATCTCAGTACGAATCCAAGGCAAACCATTCAACATCACAGTAATTCAAGTCTATGTCCCAACCACTGATGCCGAAGAAGCTGAGGTTGATTGGTTCTATGAAGACCTACAACACCTTCTAGAACTAACACCAAAAAAAGATGTCCTCTTCATCATAGGGGATTGGAATGCCAAAGTAGGAAGTCAAGAAATCACCGGGATAACAGGCAAGCATGGCCTTGGTGTACAAAATGAAGCAGGACAAAGCCTAATAGAGTTTTGCCAAGAGAACACACTGATCATAGCAAACACTCTTTTCCAACAGCACAAGAGGCAACTCTACACATGGACATCACCAGATGGTCAATATTGAAATCAGATTGATTATGTCTTTTGCAGCCAAAGATGGAGAAGCTCTGTACAGTCGGTCAAAACAGGACCTGGAGCTGACTGTGGCTCAGATCATGAGCTTCTTCTTGCAAAATTTTGACTTAAATTGAAGAACATAGGGAAAACCACTAAACCATTCAGGAATGACCTACATCATATCCCTTATGAATATACAGTGGAGGTGAGGAATAGATTTAAGGGATTAGACCTGATAGACAGAGTGCCTGAGGAACTATGGACGGAGGTCCGTAACATTGTTCAGGAGGCAGCAACTCAATCCATCCCAAAGAAAAAGAAATGCAAGAAAGCAAAGAGGCTGTCTGAGGAGGCTTTACAAGTAGCTGAGGAAAGAAGGGAAGCGAAAAGCAAGGGAGAAAGGGGAAAATATCTCCAACTGAATGCAGATTTCCAGAGAATAGCAAGGAGAGACAAGAAGGCCTTTTTAAATGAACAGTGCAAAGAAATTGAAGAAAACAACAGAATGGGAAAGACTAGAGATCTCTTCAAGAAAATCGGAGATCTCAAGGGAACGTTTTGTGCAAACACGGGCATGATAAAAGACAAAGAAGGCAGGGACCTAACAGAAGCAGATGAGATTAAGAAGAGGTGGAAAGAATACACAGAAGAACTATACAGGAAAGATCTTAATGTCCCTGATAGCCATGATAGTGCAGTCACTGAACTTGAGCCAGACATCCTAGAGAGTGAAGTCAAGTGGGCCTTAGCAAGTATTACTAACAACAAAGCTAGCGGAGGTGACAGTATTCCAGCTGAGCTATTTAAGATCCTAAAAGATGATGCTGTTAAAGTGCTGCACTCAATATGCCAAGAAATTTGGAACACTCAACAGTGGCCACAAGACTGGAAAAGGTCAGTTTACATTCCAATTCCAAAGAAGGGCAATGCCAAAGAGTGTTAAAACTACCGCACAGTTGTGCTCATTTCACATGCCAGCAAGGTTATGCTCAAAATCCTACAACCTAGGCTTCAGCAGTATGCGAACCGAGAACTACCGGAAGTACAAGCTGGGTTTCGAAGAGGCAGAGGAACTAGAGATCAAATCGCCAACTTTCGCTGGATCATGGAGAAAGCAAGAGAATTCCAGAAAACGTCTATTTCTGCTTCATTGACTACGCTAAAGCCTTTGATTGTGTGGATCACAACAAACTGTGGCAAATTCTTAAAGTGATGGGGGTACCAGACCACCTTACCTATCTCCTAAGAAACCTGTACGAGGGCCAAGAAGCAACAGTAAGAACCAGACATGGAACAACCGATTGGTTCAAAATTGGGAAAGGACTACGACAAGGCTGTATATTGTTGCCCTGCTTATTTAACTTATATGCAGAGTACATCATGAGAAACACCGGGTTGGGTGAATCACAGAGGTCGGAATTAAGATTGCCGGGAGAATGATCAACAACTTCAGATACGCTGACGATAATCCACCCTAATGGCAGAAAGCGAAGAGGATCTAAAGAGCCTCTTATTGAGGGTGAAAGTGGCGAGTGCAAAAGCTGGTTTGAAACTCAACATTAACAAAACGAAGATCATGGCATCTGGCCCCATCACTTCCTGGCATATGGAAGGCCAGAGGAAGAAATGGAAGCAGTGACAGATTTTATTTTCTTGGGCTCAAAGATCACCGCAGACGGTGACTGTAGCCATGAAATTAAAAGATGCTTGTTCCTTGGGAGGAAAGCTATGGCAAACCTAGACAGCATAGTAAGAAGCAGAGATATCACCTTGCCAACAAAGGTCCATCTAATCAAAGCTATGGTTTTCCCAGTAGTAACGTATGGCTGTGAGAGCTGGACTATAAGGAAAGCTGAGTGCCGAAGAATTGATGCTTTCGAACTGTGGTGCTGGAGAAGACTCTTACGAGTCCCCTGGACTGCAAGGAGGTCAAATCAGTCAGTCTTAAAGGAAATCAACCCTGACTGCTCATTGGAAGGACAGATACTGAAGCTGAAGCTCCAATATTTTGGCCACCTAATGCAAAGAGGAAACTCCCTGGAAAAGACCCTGATGCTGGGAAAGACTGAAGGCAAAAGGAGACGGGGATGGCAGAGGATAGCATCACCGATGCAATGAATATGGACTTGAGCACACTCTGGGAGAGAGCGCAGGACAGGAAGGCCTGGCGTGCTATGGTCCATGGGGTCACAAAGAGTCAGACATGACTGAACAACTGAACAACAACAACAACAGTGGCCTAGATAATGTGAAGCATACGCAGCAAGTTAAGGTCAGAGTGAATTGGCAGCAAAGCCAGCAGACTGAACCAGAAATTAGAAAATTTACCAATTGGAAGACAGAAGGGTGCAAGGATTTTCCTGAGGAATGCCAACATCATCCTCACCTTAAAAAGTATCAGTCTGGTTGGGCTGAAATGATCTTGAAGGAGGGGATACTAGTATGTAGACTACCGAATACTGGGGGAAAGCCTGAACTATTTCAAGTGGTGGTCCCAGGAAAGGAGGTTTCTAGGGTTCTGGAAGCTTTGCATGATTCCAACACAGGAGGTCATCTAGGAGTGGAGAAGGTCACTCATAAAGTACGGTCTTGTTATTTCTGGCTGGAATTGAGATCCATAAAAGACTGGTGCAAGTCCTGCAAAGTTTGTGGCTCACAAAAGCAGCTAGCACATAGACCTCGGGCCCCAATGATCTCTACCCCTGCTTGTTGGCCTTTAGGAAGGATAGCTATGGATATTTTAGGCCCATTGCCTATTACTCCTCACGGAAATAAATATGTTCTTGTAGTAGCTGACTATTTCTCAAAATGGGCTAAAGCTTATGCCCTTCTGGATCAGGAGGCTGAAACAGTGGCAAAGGTGCTTGTGGAAAGATTTGTATGTTACCATGGAGTTCCCCAGTCACTACACACAGGTTAAGGGAATAATTTGAATCCCGATTATTTCAACAAGTGTGCGAGCTCTTAGAAATTCACAGAACTAGGACAACACCCTATCATCCACAATCAGATGTATTGGTAAAACATTTTAACTGAACCCTTGTTAACATGTTGCCCTCACTGATATGAGATAATCAAAAAGAGTGGGATGAAATACTGCCTTACGATATGATGGTATATCGCAGTAGTGTTCAGTTATCTACAGGATATACACCCTATATGGTCTTATTTGGAAGGGAGATTTGCCTTCCTATTGATCTTATTTCTGGAATTGATATGACAGAGGAATTCATTAATCCATCAGAATATGTAACCTGGATAGTGGGATATCTAAATTCAGTAAGCCAACCTGTTAAGAAACATCAATCTGCAGCCACACAAAAACAGAAGGAATACTATGATCTTAAACTGACTGGACAATTATAACCAACCAGGAGAGGTAATATGGGTAAGAACTCAAGCCAGAAAAAGAGCCGATATCAGAAATTTCAGAGGAAATATATTGGGCCATATACCATCCATAGAAAGCTTTCTGAAGTGCTACATGAATTGAAGGCTGAGTCTGGGGGACAAACCTTTGTAATACATTATAACCGGCCGAAACCCTATACTTGTACTCATCAAACGGAAAGGATTACAGGACAGGCATCTACAGAGACTTTTCAGTCCCAGGGCAGTCATATTGGAAAACTCAAAGACACCATCTCTAACGGTTTTAGAACAGAACCAGTTAAGAATGCTGTCATCAGGGCAAATGGGGTGGTCACCATGGCCAGATGGAGCTAGTGAAAGTGATGAAGATCAATCAACTCAGACAGCAGATATTCAACCTACAAATCTGCAAGTGCAAAATCATACTCCTTCTTTAAAATCTGCAGGTAAACCACAGTGGGTATATAGGTGTCCCAAATGGTTGCATGAATATTCTGTTGAGGGTGCAAATGAATGTGAAGGCGCATCCCAATAAGGGGAGGGGGGTAATGTAGAAGGAGCTGAAATTATCAGATGCAACAGCAGGGGACGGGGATAGGAGCGAGTTGCCCAGGTACTGGAAGAAGAATGCTGGCAGTTGATGTGGTGGGAGGGGGAAAGAGGAAGAGCAGAAAGGAGGGAGCCATGGCTGACCGAGAGGGAGGCTCAAGACTGTCTTCAGGGGAGGAAGAAGAAAACAGATGAAGAAACTGAGAATAAGCTCCTGAGAACCAAAGACCAAGAGTAAAAGATCTGACAGAGAAAGAAGCAGTTACTGTTAACAGAAGAAGCGTCTGTTACTGAGAGAGCGAAGGATCTGTGCTGTATGACAGGCCTGACTGAAGTGGAAAGTGGGACTTTTAGGGGCTTGTGTTTTCTGAAGGGACACCTCCAGAGGCTGGGGGAAGGAGAGACAAAACTGCAACAGACTCACTGTGGTATAAGCGTTACTAATTGTTGAAATCGTATTTATTTAAATGCTGGAAGCATTTGTTTATTCTGGCACCATTGTTATATGTATTGACTTCCCTTTTTTCGTTATCTGACTTCTGTACTTGCCCTTTCCTTTATTTTATAGTTAATTTTAAGTTAATTTTGCCTTGTTGTTTAGATCTAATTACATATCTAGGAAGTTGGGGTCCGCTACAAAAGGAAATGATAGCTTCACTCTGGGCAATGAAAGGAAGCCTCAAGGAGGGTCCTTGCTATTTAATTAAGGCTAGCTGGCTGTTCCTTGCAGGAGCTGTAGTGTGGAAGATAATTAGCAACTGGTCTGCAAAACAAAAGGTGTCTGTAGGTGTGGCCAGGTGGTATCTAAACCTGCTGACCTGTCTGGTGGGTGGGAATGCTTCGGGATTAGGTCATATTTCCCACCAAGTCTCTGTACCATTTACAGGTACTCTCATGGGTTAGCTGGCTGGGCCGTGACTTGGCAGTCTGGCAGGCATTTTCATGTTTCCGGAGTTCCATGGGAGCAGCTCCCTTGAATCTAGTCAGTGGAGGAAGCACCTACACAATTACTCTTGCCCACCTGCAACCTTCCAGTTCCTGGCAGCTTTCCGTGCGTATGTCTCTGTTGCTTCTTCTTCCGAAACAGAAAGGTGTCAGGGGTACGAAAATGCAAAGCACAACTACACCTGTACAGAGAGCCAGCATATCTGACCACCTCTGTCACAAAGCCCAGCCAGGGCAGATCTCTCCAGCCAAGAGAAGCAAGGCTCTAAAGGGCAGGCGGCAGGTAGCAGTCCTCAAAGCAGCTTGTCAACATCCTCAAGCGGCACAAGCTGAAAAGTAACCAGACAGTGCCATGACGACATTCATCTCCACTTCTGTCAAGAACTACGCTGTCCAAGTCAGACTAGATATGAACACTTTTATCTGCAAAATGTAATGCAAATTAATCACAACAGGCCTGTGAGGGTTCCAATTGCTTACTCATTGGGCTTGTACCAACTAGGCCTCTAGCCACTCAAGAAAGCTTCATCGGCCAACATTGTGCAGAGGCAATGACAGCAGAGAAATACGTTTTTTCCTGACACCATCACTGCCACAGAGTAGGCCCTAAAATAGACTCTAATCTGTGTTTGGTTGTATCCACTTCAGTGCTTCTACCATCTGTGTTCCAGTCATTGACCTTTCTGTTTCATCACTCTCAGCTCCGCAGAATACCAAGGAATGGATATGACTCTCTGTTTTGTCTGAGAATATTTAGGAGCAATCGTATTGATAGCCCGGGTCACCCCATGTTTCCAGTAGCTGACCTGGACTTTGCCAGAACCGCCAGCCAATTCTGCGGGAAATTCCCCCAGGGATATTACAATACCATCTGGATCCATAATCTGCTGAGGGTAGACCTTTAACTTGACCCTCTGCCCTGGATGTTAAAGTTCCCCAAGACTATAAGTGTCAGGGTCCTCAACAGCACCTCTGAAACCTCTTCGATCAGCTCAGCTGGGGAGATTGTTAGGCAGCAGGGAAGACAGTACACCAACAGAACTGATATCCAACATCAGGTATAAAACTGGACAACTGCTGGATGGTACCTGATCAAGGAGCTGGAATCCTTATGGACTACAGTTACTACAGCTAAGATCCTTCCCCACCACTCAAGCTGTGACTGGTGCTACACCCCATGCCCTGGAGGACACAGTTGGGAGAGGTTTAACTGCAGCTCATTGCATTCAGAAACTCCCAAGTTCAACCCCTAGTTAAAGGATGTCAAGTAGAAGAAAGGGAACAACCTCTGCCTGCTGACCTTGGAGACCTGCTGCTAGTCAAAGAAGATAACACTGGGCCAGAGCGACCAGTGATTTGACTCCATATAAGGTAGCTTCCTATGGTAACTGGAGGGGCCATGGATTGCCCCGCAATTGTGGGTGGCTCCTGAACACCATCTCCTCTGTACAAACTGCTCAGCCTACATTTCCCCAATTGGTGCAGCCTGCGCAAGAATGCCATGTGGTTTGGAGTACAATGAGTAAACCCATCTGAAAACCAAAGAATGTCTGCAAGGAAGGAGACTTCCGTGTCGACAAGCAATGGTTGTGTTTCCGCCGGGAAAAGGTGTATTTTGTGGGTCTAAATTGGGTTTGACTACACCTTTGGCTGTGTCTGCGCCTTCCTGCACTCCTGAATATGATGTGGTTTCTTTCCCTCATCTTGCTGGATTTATGAGACTAGATGTGCTTTTCCTAGGGATGGGTTAAGATTTAATCTAGGGAAAACCACTAAACCATTCAGGTATGACCTAAATCATGTCCCTTATGAATATACAGTGGAGGTGAGGAATAGATTTAAGGGATTAGACCTGATGGACAGAGTGCCTGAGGAACTATGGATGGAGGTCCGTAACATTGTTCAGGAGGCAGCAACTAAATCCATCCCAAAGAAAAAGAAATGCAAGAAAGCCAAGTGGCTGTCTGATGAGGCTTTACAAGTAGCTGAGGAAAGAAGGGAAGCGAAAAGCAAGGGAGAAAGGGGAAGATATACCCAACTGAATGCAGAGTTCCAGAGAATAGCAAGGAGAGACAAGAAGGCCTTCTTAAATGAACAATGCAAAAAAATCAAGGAAAACAATAGAACGGGAAAGACTAGAGATCTTTTCAAGAAAATCGGAGATATCAAGGGAACATTTTGTGCAAAGACGGGCATGATAAAGGACAAAGAAGGCAGGGGCCTAACAGAAGCAGATGAGATTAAGAAGAGGTGGAAAGAATACACAGAAGAACTATACAGGGAGGATCTTAATGTCCCTGATAGCCATGATAGTGCGGTCACTGAACTTGAGCCGGACATCCTAGAGAGTGAAGTCAAGTGGGCCTTAGCAAGCATTACTAACAACAAAGCTGGTGGAGATGACATTATTCCAGCTGAGCTATTTAAAATCCTAAAAGATGATGCTGTTAAAGTGCTGCACTCAATATGCCAACAAATTTGGAACACTCAACAGTGGCCACAAGGCTGGAAAAGGTCAGTTTACATTCCAGTTCCAAAGAAGGGCAATGCCAAAGACTGTTCAAACTACTGTAGAATTGCGCTCATTTCACATGCCAGCAAGGTTATGCTCAAAATCCTACAACCTAGGCTTCAGCAGTATGTGAACTGAGAACTACCGGAAGTACAAGCTGGGTTTCAAAGAGGCAGAGGAACTAGAGATCAAATCGCCAACATTCGCTGTATCATGGAGAAAGAAGAGAATTCCAGAAAAAACGACTATTTCTGCTTCACTGACTACACTAAAGCCTTTGATTGTGTGGATCACAACAAACTGTGGCAAATTCTTAAAGAGATGGGAGTACCAGACCACCTTACCATCTCCTGAGAAACCTGTACGAGGGTCAAGAAGCAACAGTAAGAAGCGGACATGGAACAACCAATTGGTTCAAAATTGGGAAAGGACTACGACAAGGCTGTATATTGTCGTCCTGCTTATTTAACTTATATGCAGAGTACATCATGAGAAACGCCGGGTTGGATGAATCACAGGTCGGAATTAAGATTGCCGGGAGAATGATCAACAACCACAGATATGCAGACGATACCACCCTAATGGCAGAAAGTGAAGAGGATCTAAAGAGCCTCTTGTTGAGGGTGAAAGTGGTGAGTGCAAAAGCTGGTTTGAAACTCAACATTAAAAAAACTAAGATCATGCAATAATAAATAAATAAAATAATAAGCAGTGACAGATTTTATTTTCTTGGGCTCCAAGATCACAGCAGACGATGACTGTAGCCATGAAATTAAAAGACGCTCGCTCCTTGGGAGGAAAGCTATGGCAAACCTAGACAGCGTAGTAGGAAGCAAAGACATCACCTTGCCGACAAAGGTTCGTATCATCAAAGCTATGGTTTTCCCAGTAGTAACATATGGCTGTGAGAGCTGGACTATAAGGAAGGCTGAGCGCCGAAGAATTGATGCTTTCGAACTGTGGTGCTGGAGAAGACTCTTACGAGTCCCCTGCACTGCAAGGAGGTCAAATCAGTCAATCCTCAAGGAAATCAACCCTGACTGCTCATTGGAAGGACAGATACTGAAGCTGAAGCTCAAATATTTTGGCTACCTAATGCGAAAAGTCACTGGAAAAGACCCTGATGCTGGGAAAGATTGAACGCAAAAGGAGAAGGGGACAGCAGAGGACGAGATGGCTAGATAGCATCACCGATGCAGTGAATATGAAGTTGAGCACACTCCAGGAGAGAGCGGACTCGGAGGACAGGAAGGCCTGGCGTGCTATGGTCCATGGGGTCACAAAGAGTCGGATATGACTTAACGACTGAACAAAAGCCTCCTCCTAGATCAGCCTTCATATTCATTTTAACTAAGCCCCTCATAAAGGGACACTAGCATACAAACACCAGATAATTGGGACAGGACAATGGTGCCAAAAACATGCGAGAGGAAATTAAAATTGCCAAGGACACCATCCACAGCACCACCCAAAAAGTATGGCACAGCTCCATTTTCAGAGTAAGCTGAAGTTGAGGGGGGATTGTCCCACTTCAAACGGGGATAATTTTCAACATACTAGCCCCACAAGTACACAGATTCCCTGATATTTTCATTGCAGAGAGAGTTATGATGCTTCCAGTTCAGACTTATAATTCCTAGATCTCCTTGGAAGAGGGAATGACTATTAGAACAGTTTAAGGCTGTAATGTAGATAGACACATGCAGGAGACAGCTTGACCCAGGAAAAAAATACAGCCTGCTCCCAAATATGGTGGGGTTTTAGAACCCAAGTCTGAACCAAACCCTACATATTGTCAAAAGGAAATCTAGGATGCTTACTCAAGAGTAAGCTCCCTTGAACACAGTGAGACTTATTTCTGAGTAAACACATATAGGGTGCTGCTAATTTTATTAGGGCTGAAGTCCACTCGATCTCAAATCTTGTCCAATTGTCAGAGAAAGAACAGCTGCTGCTGCTAAGATCTAAGGATGGAATCCTTCTTGACCTGAAGGGATCACAACTGCTGAACCACCAGAACCAAAATATTGGTTATTTGTAACACCTACATCCCCTGCTGTTCTTTCAGGGAGCTCCAAGGGGTGTGAAAGGAGATCTCCCATCCAGGCATTGGTTACGCTCAGACCTGCTCAGCTTCAGAGATGGAAATATAGCAGATGCCTTCTGGACTAGTTGAAATGGAGGAGCCTTTTTGCGCCTGGAAATGTATGAAGACAATGCCAAGCTGCATGTCAAAACCTTATGTGAGGGTGGGGGAAAAAACATTTCAGATTCCCAAGAGTACTGTAGTAGTAATATAGTAGTAATGGGGGACTTCGATTTCCCCGATATTTGTTGGGAGACAAATTCGGCAAAACATGGCCCCACCAGGAAATTCCTGACTTGTGTGGCAGATAACTTCCTCCTACAGAAAGTAGAGGAAGGAACTAGAGGATCAGCTATCCTTGACTTGATCCTAACCAACAGAGATGACTTAGTGGATAAAGTAACAGTTACAGGAACTCTGGGGAAAAGTGACCGTGTTATACTTGAGTTCTTGGTTCTAAAGGAAGCAAAAGCCGAGTTCAGCCAAACGCGTACCCTGGATTTTAGGAAAGCCAATTTTAATAAACTCAGAGCAATGATAAGTAAGGTCCCATGGCAAGCGACTCTAATGAGAAAAAGAGTCCCAGATGGGTGGGAGTTTTTAAAAAAGGAAATTCTCAAGGCATAATTACAAACAATTCCAACAAGAAAAAAGGGTGGAAGACAACAGAAGAAGCCAGTGTGGCTTCACAAAAAGCTTACAGATGACCTGAAAACAAAAAAGCACAAATATAGGAACTGGAAGGAAGGACAAGCAACAAAGGAAAAGTACAGGCAGGTGGCACAGAATTGCAGGGATGGCGTCAGGAAGGCTAAAGCTGAGAACAAGCTGAGGTTAGCGAGGGATGCTAAAAGCAACAAAAAGGCTTTCTTCAGATATGTGCATAGTAAAAGACAGAGGAAAGAAATGGTGGTTCAACTATTGATGACAAAGGATAAGCAGAAGTGCACAATTCCTACTTTGGCTCAGTCTTCTCCCAAAAGAGGGTCTATGAGCCCCCTGGCAAAGGCAAAGTACAGGCTGAAGGAGCAGGATTACAGCTTGAGATTGATAGGCATCTGGTCAAGGAACACCTAATTACTTTGAATGAGTTCAAATCTCCAGGGCCAGACGAACTGCATCCTAGAGTAATAAAGGAACTGTCAGAAGTGCTCTCAGAATCACTGTCTATTCTCTTTGAGAAATCATGGAGGACAGGGGAAGTGCCAGATGACTGGAGGAGGGCTAATGTTGTCCCTATCTTCAAAAAGGGTAAAAAGGAGGAACCTGGGAACTACAGACCAGTCAGTCTGACATCAATCCCTGGGAAAATTCTGATAAAGCAGTCCATCTGTAAGCACCTTGAAAACAATGCCGTGATTACTCAAAGCCTATATGGATTTGTCAAGAACAAATCCTGCCAGACGAATCTGATCTCATTTTTGGACCTCCCTTGTGGACTGTGGGAATGCTGTGGGAATAATATACCTTGACTTCAGCAAAGCTTTCAACAAAGTGCCCCATGATCTCCTGATGAGCAAACTAGCTCAAAGTGGGCTAGATGAAACAACTATCAGGTGGATCCACAGTTGGCTACACAATCGGACTCAAAGAGTGCTTAACAATGGAATCTTCTCAAACTAGGGAAAGGTAACGAGCGGGGTACCGCAGGGCTCAGTCCTGGGCCCAGTGCTCTTCAATATTTTTATTAATGACTTGGAGGAGGAGGTGCAGAGAATGCTGATAAAATTTGCAGGTGACACAAAATTGGGCAGGATAGCTAATACTTTGGAAGACAGAAACAAAATTCAAAGTGATCTTGATAGACTGGAACGCTGGGCAGAAAACAACAGAATGACATGTAGCAGGGATCAATACCAAGTTCTGCACCTAGGAAAAAGAACCCAAATGCACAGTTACAAGATGGGGGATACGTGGCTCAACAACACTACAAGCGAGAAGGATCTTGGAATTGTTGTCAATCACAAGCTGAATATGAGCCAACAATGTGATGTGGCTGCAAAAAAGGCAAATGCTCTTTTGGGCTGCATTAATAGAAGCATAACTTCCAAATCCCAGGAAGTACCAGTTCCCCTCTACTCAGCACTGGTTAGGCCTCATCTGGAGTACTGTGTCCAGTTCTGGGCACCACACTTTCTAAGAAGGATGCAGACAAGCTGGAGAGGGTTCAGAGGAGGGCAACAAAGATGATCAGAGAACTGGAAACACAGCCCTATGAAGAGAGACTGAAAGAACTGGGCATGTTTAGCCTTGAGAAGAGAAGTCTGAGGGGAGATATGATAGCACTCTTCAAGTACTTGAAAGGTTGTCACAGAGAGGAAGGCCAGGATCTCTTCTTGATCATCCCAGAATGCAGGACGCGGAATAATGGGCTCAAGTTACAGGAAGCCAGATTCTGGCTGAACATCAGGAAAATCTTCCTGACTGTTAGAGTAATACGCCAATGGAATCCATGACCTAAGGAGGTAGTGGGCTCTCCTACACTGGAGCCATTCAAGATGAACCTGGACAGCCATCTGTCAGGGATGCTCCGACTTGGAATCCTGCACTAAGCAGCAGGTTGGACTCGATGGTCTTATAGGCCCCTTCCAACCCTACTATTCTATGATTTTGTGATTCTAAGAGCCAAAAATCAAAATGTTCAGAGCCAGGTCTGTATAAAGCTGAGAAAATCTTTACATTCTCAGTCTTGGGTCTTTATGATATACTTAATATTATTAACTTTATAATTTATTTACTTAATTTATTTAAAATATTTCCTGGACACCTTTCAGGGCAGAAGCCCTCCCAAGGTGATGTGCAGCAATACTCGCATAAAACCATAACAGTCAACGTGCTTCACATACATTATCTTAATAACTTACAACAGCCCTGAAAGGTAGGTTAAAGCATGCAAGAAATTAAAGGTAAAGGTAAAGGTGTCCCCAACCAGTCATGTCCGACTCTAGGGTGTGGTGCTCATCTCCATTTCTAAGCCGAAGAGCCAGCGCTATCCGAAGACGCTTCCGTGGCCATGTGGCCGGCATGCCTGAACACCGAGGTGAACGGAATGCTGTTACCTTTCCTGCCAAAGCGGTACCTATTTATCTACTTGCAATTTCTTGCTTTAGAACTTCTAGGTTGGCAGGAGCTGGGACTGAAGATGGGAGCTCACTCTGTCACGCGGCACTCGGGTCTCGAACTGCATCTTAACCACTAAGCCACCTGAAAGGTAGGTTAAAGCCCTGAAAAGTAGGTTAAAGCATGCAAGAAATTATTCCCCCACAATTATTTCCCATGTTGTTTGAGATGTGTGGTGTCTCATGTCTAAACAGGACATCAAACATCCCCCAACCAAATGAACCTGAATCCCAAGAGGCCAGGTTCACATACAGAGTCACCATTGTCTTGCCGTTATCAGGTCCTTCTCTTAAACCCATTGCTAGTCATGTGGAAGTCAAAGGGAGGGCAGGAAAAAAACATTGCCACCTGAAACACACAAAATAATAGGAAACCCATGCTGGAAAAAACCATGAGTCTGCTTCGCAAATCTTAAGAACTCTTAGGCTGCAATCCTATTGGATCCTATTACCTGGGAGTACGCCCCATTGAATTCAATGGGACTTACTTCTGAGTAGACACGTATAGGATTGCATTGCTGACATCCATTTAAAAATGGCCATTCAAGATATCAAAACACACCCAGAAGACAGAGATACCTCACACATTTGCATTGGCTTTTCCCACAGCGCTGAAACCTGATTCCTATTTAAACAGCTCCTACTTTGGCGGGTTTACTGTAGATGTTCCACAAGCATATTGGTTATAGACTAGAAATTATAATTAGTGAATTTGTTTCTCTAGTGATCTTGTAATATTATTATGTATGTTCTTCTTTTTGTTGCCTTTATTTTTTAACTGTATTTCAAAATAAAATACAATTTCATGAGGGGGGAAAGAGAAAAGAACTGTACACGTGTCAGCAGCTGCGGAGATGAGATCCAAACGTACCACACGCACAGTGTCCGCAGACTGATGTAAGAAAAGCCTTGCTGGACCAGTCCACGCCAGCAAGGCCCATCCCACCCAGTCCCCGGTCTCCATGCAAGGTGCTCCCCAGGGAGGCGCCAGGGAGTTTGCCCCCAGCACCTGACTTTCGGACAGGTAGACGGCCACGACTATGAGCCATTCTGAAGGTTTATCCCTCCCACCCCATGCTGCTTTGCCCTCTTGATGATGAATCTTTTTAGATGCAATCCTGCGCTTGTTTGGACCCAGAGTTGTAGGCTTTTTTCTGTCTAAACATGCACAGGATTGCACCCTTAATGCATTTTAAAAAAATATTGTAGGGTTTTGTGTATTTTATTGTCTTGGCCCCCTGCACTGTCGCGCATTATCCTAGTCCCTGCAGTGTGATATTGTATTTTAAGTTGCCTTGGCCCGTTTATTCCTTTGCACATTGTTGATTTTATTGGTATTTTCATCACGATTGTAAAAAGCCTAGATAAGTCCGTTCTATGAGGCGTTTACTAAATTTAATAATAAATAAATTATTATTATTATTATCATCCGCACTTGGCCCAGCAAAGCCGACCGACGCGGCGACCCTCCCGCCCAGCCGGCGAGCCCCAGCCGCTTCTGTGGCGAGCGAGGCGCTCCGTTCCGCGCTTCGCTCCCTGGCCCGGGCTCCGGGATTTCCCTCCAGCCCTTCCTGCGTCAGTCTCCCCGCCCCGCCTCCTCCCGCCCCGCCCCGCCCCTCCCCCGCGCCCTGCGCGGCCGCCATTTCGCGGCGCTCCGGAGCCGCTTCCCGCCAAAAGCTCCACATCATGGACGCCCGACGTCAGTGTGGGCAGAAACAAAGAGCCCCCGTTGGGCCGGCGGGCTGCGGGCGCCGCCGCCCCGCGCTCGGTCAGCCGGGGCCGCCGCGCCTTCCTTGTCCCTGGCGTGCATGCGCCACATTTTTAAATGTATTTATTGCACGCTCGTATTCATGGAAGTCACAACTTGCGGGGGGGGGAGTCGCACGTAAACACCGTCGCGTGCGAGCGTGCGCCCTGCGTGCTTAATCCTCCGCGTGTTCACTCGGAAGTAAATTCCGTGGCTTTAAAAGGGCTCCCAAGTAAGCCTGCGTAGGGCTGCGTCCCTTGGACGCGAGGGGCAAAATCCCACACAAGTCCTGCCCGGAGTAGACCTGTTGAAATGAATGGGACTTCGGTTAGTCATGATTCATCTAAGCCCCATTCATTTCAGTGGATCTACCACTATACGTCGGGTTTTGCCCCGCCCCACCCCGCTCCTCGCAAGACTTTCACGCCACCTCCTCCAGAGGAACGCTCCTTCGGTTTTAGTAACCTGAATAAAAGCAAAAACTCGTATCGCAAGCAAGACGTCTGGTTCCCCCAAATCCTGGTGCTCTCGGCAAGAACACTCCTAAGCTTGTGCTTTTCTACCCACTCCCCTTGAAGGAAGTGGTGTTTTGGGTCCAAGGGCACGGCGCTTCTGAACATGCGCAGAGTGCCTTCTGTGCTTACAATCTAAAAGATGTTTCTCAAGCTTCTTAAGTCTCAGGGCTCCCTTTACAAATATGCAGCTGTGAACTGTAAACATGTTTGCTCATTCAAAGCTCCTCCTGAGTTTATAGGAGAGCAAATCCTACCGAACTCGGGAGGACTCATTTAATAATAGTTTACACTAAAGAATATTCAAAGTGCTTCACATGTCTGACATAATCCTTACAAGTAACAACCCTGAAAAGTAGATCAGTGCTATTTACACAGACTTGCATTATGGGATGCTGAGGGTGAGCGACTTGCCTAAGATCACCTAAATGAGTTCAGAAACAAGGTTCGAACCAGGAACTGTGTGGTTTATAGCTCCGGCTGCAATCCTAAACGTACTTGCTACAGAGTAGATCCCACTGAACTCTGTGGGACTGACTTCTGAGTAAACATGCTTAGAATTGTCCTGTACGTCTCTTAGGTACCATGCACTGCCAGCTCCGAAGTACTTTTGAGTCACTGAGGGGTTCACTAGAGAGTAAGTAATCGTAGAACAGCCATGCTGCCTGATCTTATGCATGTTTACTTAAAAGTAAATCAACCCTGAGTGCTCATTGGAAGGACAGATAATGAAGCTGAAGCTCCAATATTTTGGCCACCTAATGCGAAGAGAAAACTCCCTGGAAAAGACCCTGATGCTGGGAAAGACTGAAGGCAAAAGGAGAAGGGGACGGCAGAGGATGAGATGGCTAGATAGCATCACCGATGCAATGAATATGGACTTCAGCACGCTCCGGGAGAGAGCGGAGGACGGGAAGGCCTGGCGTGCTATGGTCCATGGGGTCACCAAGAGTCGGACACGACTGAATGACTGAACAACAACAACAACAAAGCCCTACTTTGCTCAATGGGGCATACTTGTACATAAGTGGATTTCGGATTGTCCCCCAACATACCATCAACCTTCTGTTCCACAGGTGAGCGTGTGCACGTGTAGTCGGCTGCTGTATCTGAAGATCTCTGGACTGGTGCATTAATTCAACCCTGGTATTAGAAAATTAAGAGACATGTTCAATCCTCTCATTAAATGAAAACATCCAAGTAGCTGTTTTTCCTTAACTGTTCCCTCTCAGATAAAGCTGGAGTAATGGAGCAGCAGAGAAGCCATGCCACCACAGATCCAGTTGTCTGCCACAGGTGCATTAAACCCACCCAGGTCTTGGCTGATGGAGAAGGAGACAGCGCCTGCCTCCAATTCCTCCCTGAAACCTTGTCCCTCCTGCCCCGCTCTAGTGTTTGAGGACCTGGGATCCAAAGAATAACTGTTTCAAGAGATTCGATATAAAATAGGGAAATATATTGTGTGAGTTACTCGGTTCTCGGAAATGCTCGGTGCAATCTGTTTAAAGCTGCCCACAAAAGGAGCATCATAGGGAACTTCCACCATATGCAACTTCTCCTGTCACACCTCTCTCTCTCTGACACACACACATACACACACACAGTGTGCGTGTGTGTGCCCACTAGTAGAAGCTACGTCCAGCAGACTTATCCCTTTGATGAGAGAGCATGCATGAGCACTGAAAGCAAAAAATAACAACGCTCACACTTTTCTCCCCCTGGCTTTACAGCCTATTCTGGCCGTTGGCCAGGAGTATAAAATTCTGGCTGGGCCTGTAAAATTCAGGCTGCTTGGCAACCCTACCACCTACTGGCTGCTTGTGTTATTATTATTACCAGCTGAGACGTACCAGTACCAAAAAGGCTGTACTGCTCTGGACAGGACAGCATGTTACTGCTATGCTGTAATTGCTCAGGACTATAATTGTGGGGTGCACAGTTGAAGAGTGTAATTAGAGAGGTGTATCCCAGGGTCCTTTGCAATGTTGCAAAGGATGCTGGGAGAGGATGGCGACTCCTAGATCAAGTGCAGCCACACATGATCCAAAGCTGCACCTCAGCATCTCGTGTGGAAGTTAGCCCTGTGCAAACATCCAGGTGACAAAACTGTGTATAAAAGGGGGTGAGTCACACCTGCTGATCAACCGCTACTCCCAAACTTCTCACAATCCAAAGGGATCGTTTGTGTCCTACAGATATCATTCTAGGAGCTGGTCTTGGTGAAACTGGTAACATTATGGTGAAAATGCTTGTAGAAACAATGAAACAGGTAATGGCGTTGTGTTCCAAAAACCTTGCTCGTGAACTTCAGAAGAAAGTTCAGTGCACAGTGTTGACTAACAAACTTGAAATACGGATTGGAGATGTATTGAAAACTGATCTACCATTCTTTTATCGCTTTGTGGTTATCACAGGCTCTCATCTCTATTGCAAGCTCTTTGCTAATACGCAAATACAAAAATGGGTCTGCAACAAAATGTTGCAGTGTGGAATGCTTCTCTTCAAGGTCCCAGCCACTCCGTTTCATTCCCCCTTTCCTCTAGTTTTCCTTTTCTCTTTCTCGCTCCTGAAACAGTTACTCAGTATTCTGTCCCCACTGAGCATGCTCAGTCCTCATGGACTAGTTTGGGATTTATTTCTCCTTTGGGGGGCTTTTTCTCCTGCGGGCTGGGGAGGGGAGGAGGAGGATCAGGTGGAAACCTGTATGCCCAGTCCTATCTGCATTAATAGCTTGGATCTCTCCATTGATTTCTATGGGCAGGTCTCACTTCTGTTCCAGGATACATTTTTTGCAGATTTTTTTTAATTATTTTTTTTGTATTCGGCAAACCTCGGGGTTACCCTGAGTCTGCTGATATCTCTCTTTTGTGCGTGGGGGATTATGCAGTTTTGCCTACACAAGCACAAGACAACTTAAGTCAGTATACATAATTTCTAGAGGGTTAGCTGTGTTAGTCTGGTGCAGTAAAAACAAGAAAGCCTTCTGGCAGCTTAAAGCGCGATCCTATGCATGTTTAGATAGAAAAAAGACCTACAACTCCCAGCGTGCCCCAGCCAGCCATACCGGCTGGGACATACTGGGAGCTGTATGCGTTTTTTCTGTCTAAACATGCAAAGGATCGCACTATTAACAACTTAACACAATTATTAGCTTGTGCTAATCTTCTGGTGAAAGTTGGAAAGACGGCAGAGGAACAAAATGGTTGTACAGCTATTAAATAAGGATGGCAAAATGATAACAGATGACAAAGAAAAGGCAGAGATGCTCAATTCCTACTTTGGCTCAGTCTTCTCCCAAAAGAGGGTCTACGACCCCCCTGGCAAAGATGAATTACAGGCTGAAGGGGCAGGATTGCAGCTTGAGATCGATAGGCATAAGGGATGGCGTCAGGAAGGCTAAAGCTGAGAACAAGCTGAGGTTAGCGAGGGATGCTAAAAGCAACAAAAAGGCTTTCTTCAGATATGTGCATAGTAAAAGACAGAGGAAAGAAATGGTGGTTCAACTATTGATGACAAAGGGTAAGCAGAGGTGCTCAATTCCTACTTTGGCTCAGTTTTCTCCCAAAAGAGGGTCTATGACCCCCCTGGCAAAGGCGAAGTACAGGCTGAAGGGGCAGGATTGCAGCTTGAGATCGACAGGCATATGGTCAAGGAACACCTCATTACTTTGAATGAGTTCAAATCTCCAGGGCCAGATGAACTGCATCCTAGAGTCATAAAGGAACTGGCAGAAGAACTCTCAGAACCGCTGTCTATTCTCTTTGAGAAATCATGGAGGACAGGGGAAGTGCCAGATGACTGGAGGAGGGCTAATGTTGTCCCTATCTTCAAAAAGGGTAAAAAGGAGGAACCTGGGAACTACAGACCAGTCAGTCTGACATCAATCCCTGGGAAAATTCTGGAGCAGATGATAAAGCAACCCATCTGGAAGCACCTTGACAACCATGCCGTGATTACTCGAAGCCAACATGGATTAGTCAAAAACAAGTCCTGCCAGATGAATCTGATCTCATTTTTTGATGAAGTCACCTCCCTTGTGGACCGTGGGAATGCTGTAGACATCATATACCTCAACTTCAGCAAAGCTTTTGACAAAGTGCCCCATGATATCCTGATGAGCAAACTAGCTCAAAGTGGGCTAGGTGAAACAACGAGCCAGTGGATCCACAGTTAGCTACAGAATCGGACTCAAAGAGTGCTTATCAGTGGGACCTTCTCAAACTGGGGAGAGGTAATGAGTGGGGTACCGCAGGGCTCAGTCCTGGGCCCAGTGCTCTTCAACATTTTTATTAATGACTTGGAGGAGGAGGTGCAGGGAATGCTGATAAAATTTGCATATGACACAAAATTGGGCAGGATAGCTAATACTTTGGAAGACAAAAACAAAATTCAAAGTGATCTTGATAGACTGGAGCGCTGGGCAGAAAACAACAGAATGGCACTTAATAGGGATAAAGGCCAAGTTCTGCACCCAGGAAAAAGAAACCAAATGCACAGTTACAAGATGGGGGATACGTGGCTCAACAACACTACTAGCGAGAAGGATCTTGGAATTGTTGTCGATCGCAAGCTGAATATGAGCCAGCAATGTGATGTTGCTGCAAAAAAGGCAAATGCTATTTTGGGTTGCATTCATAGAAGCATAGCTTCCAAATCCCAGGAACTACTAGTTCCCCTCTACTCAGCACTGGTTAGGCCTCTTCTGGAGTACTGTGTCCAGTTCTGGGCACCACATTTTAAGAAGGATGCAAACAAACTGGAGAGGGTTCAGAGGAGGGCAACAAAGATGAACAGGGGACTGGAAACAAAGCCCTATGAAGAGAGACTGAAGGAACTGGGCATGTTTAGCCTTGAGAAGACTGAGGGGAAATATGATAGCGCTCTTCAAGTACTTGAAAGGTTGTCACAGAGAGGAAGGCCAGGATCTCTTCTCGATCATCCCAGAGTGCAGGACACGGAATAATGGGCTCAAGTTACAGGAAGCCAGATTCCGGCTGAACATCAGGAAAAACTTCCTGACTGTTAGAGCAATACGACAATGGAACCCATTACCGAGGGAGGTGGTGGGCTCTCCCACCCTGGAGGCGTTCAAGACGAGGCTGGACAGCCATCTGTCAGGGATGCTCTGACTTGGGTTCCTGCACTGAGCAGGGGGTTGGACTCGATGGCCTTGTAGGCCCCTTCCAACCCTACTATTCTATGACTCTATGACATTTTAAGATGTTGGCCAAAGTTGAATGCAGTGCTGTGAGCCCAAGAACTCTCTGCTACCACTTAGAGGGATGGTCTACTAGGAATAGCCTTTCTCAGAAAACAACAACAACAATTTCTAAATCAAGTATTGTGAAGGAGGTGCTGGAACAGATTGACTGAATTTGCTCTTCATGAACATCTTGAAAATTCTAGAAGATTTCAGAACTGCAGATAAGGTACATGATACTCTAAGGTAGCACTGGTTACTTAGGGAAATGTGCATGCTTAGCTCCATGGATACTGATGATTTCATCAGATTTCATGTAATTCAAGTGACATCCACGCTTCATAACGGAAAGAATAAGATGGAAGATAATGTGAACAAGACTGTTGTTTTAGCACAGAGTGACTTGTGCTGGAATGAACTTTGAACGACATCAATAAAGATGGTATTATAATTAGGATAACACATTGAGTGTAAACTACTCTGGTTTACCACAGCTTCAACTGGTTGAAATTGACAGAAATGTGTGAAGAATGAAAAAAGGAATGGCCTTCTATTCTTAAATCGCTACATGCTGAGATTTCTCCTCTTAATCATAAAACTTTGCTAATTCCCATTTTGTGAATGGCTTCTGAACCATGCAAGCCAGCCACCAATATGGTGCCCTGCCCTCTGCTCCAGATGTTGAAAACCAGCTCTCATCTTCCTTCACCATTGGCTGTTTTGGCTAGGACTGGTGGTTGTTGCAGTCCAACAGCATCTGGAGGGCCACAGGTTCCCTACCCCTGCTTTAGGAAGATATCTGTTCTGTGAGGCAGAGTATGACCACTCTGACCATTTTTAAGGCTCACCTGAAATGCACCATTCCCCCCCCCAACCCCAGTCTCAGTGGAGAAGCTGCCACCTATGGCTTAGCTATTTGCACTATATGCCACGCCCAGTAATATCCAACATACATTCTCACTGTAGTTATTTGGACTGTAATGCCACACACAGCACTGTTGCTTATCAGATAATTCATACATTGAGAAGGGAAGTAGGTTCTCACACTTAACAAGCCAGTTTTCTTGAGGCTTTTCGTTGTTATTTTGCCAGACCTTTGGTCATGCCGTACATTTCATACATAACCAAGGAATACCATTACAATGCATATTGTGCACTGTAATAAAATTGGCCAAGTCTCAAAGCCGTTTCCCAGAAAGGAGTGGACTTCCCAAGCTGAAAGGTTCATTTAAATAGCACCATCAGTGTACATGGTTAAACCCTTCTCCCAGGACTGCAGTTCTCACCCAGATCTCCCCCTGCCTGCCACTTGCCAAAATTTAAAGAAATGGGAGATCTAATCACAGGTCTTCATTGTCATGTCTAGGGCTGAATCTACACATAGCAGTTATACCGTTATCATAACTATTGGTACACGTGACACCAGTGGGCACCAATGTTATGACTGTTGTTGTTGTTAAGTCGTGTCCGACTCTTCGTGACCCCATGGACCATAGCACGCCAGGCCTTCCTGTCCTCCGCTCTCTCCCGGAGTGTGCTCAAGTTCATATTCATTGCATTGGTGATGCTATCTAGCCATCTCATCCTCTGCCATCCCCTTCTCCTTTTGCCTTCAATCTTTCCGAGCATCAGGGTCTTTTCCAGTGAGTAATAGTTATGATAACGGTATGATAACGGTATAACTGCTATGTGTAGATTCAGCCTAGGTTGGCACTCAGACTGTGATCCAGACTAGACATAATTGTGAACTGCCCAGAGACCTTCAGCTATTGGGCAGTATAGAAATGTAATAAATAAATAAATAATGGCAGCAGCCCCATATATACAATCAGCCCTGCCAATGAACCCCTATAAAGGGAGGGGGGAATGACTTCCACATGGCCACAAATTCACTTGGATGCACTCAAATTATTCACTCCGGTTCAGTGGAGAAATAGAAGTCCACCGGAGAAGGGTTGGGTCACACCTGTCTCCTGGACAGATCCAGAGAAGGGATTCTAGGGTTGTGGGGCAGTTACTGGGAATCTCTCTGTCTCTGTGTCTTTGAGCATGGCACACAGCTGGTGTTCGAAGAGGCCATATAGGTGGCACTGCTAAGAGAACATTCATCTTTAGGGGATGTAATGGGTCATGAGGGGGGTAAAGAGACGTTGCTAAAGGATTCGTAAGCCTCTTGAACTTGGAAGGCAATAGCCAGCCGGTGAAGCTGCAGAGCACTGATGTAACATGCTCCCAGTGGCCTACCTGCATTAGGAGGTGGGCAGCTACATTCTCCAAAAGCTGGAGGTTCCCCAACAGTCATCAGGGGGAGCTCTACACAGAGTGCATTACAGTAGTCTAAGCACACTGTTTATACCCCTCTCCACTTGTCATCTCCACACTGGATAGACCAGGGGACCTTGTGCATGTACAGTCCTGCCTTGCAGCATGCAGCTGTATTTTTGTGTGTTCCAGCTTTAGGAGTCACTGTGCCTGCTATTCGGCATGCTTGGGGCCCCTGGTGAGACCACACAACCTCCAACTGTGGATAGTTGTGCCATGAATCTTAGATAGCCCTCACCTCCACCTCTGTTGACGCTGCACTATTAGCTGTAGGTCTCCAGGCACTTCTGAGCCAAGGGGAACCAGCTCTCTTTGTTCCGTTCCTAGTTCCTCTTCCGTCGGAGCGTCTACTTTTCCTTTCAGCTGTATTCCTGTCACAGGAGAGGTGAGGCAAAGGAACGGCGAATCTACATTTGCACACCACATCCGGCCTCTTGGAGATTTCACACATCTCTTTAGCACACACTCTTCCCCAATTCCCCTTGTTGCCCCCTCCAAATCTTTACCTGTTCTGTTCGTCTGATGAATTAGGCCAGAAAAAGAGGGGGGGGGGAATGGGAGATATCAGTGGGGCAGTGGTGACACAGCTGCCTAAGAGGCCCCGTCCAATTTATCTCCCCGTACTCCATCACTCCAAGTGTTGTTTTTTTCCTCTTCAGTCCACCTGACTTCTAGTTTTGGAGCCAGGATGCAAGAAAAATGCCTGCAGCAATGGAGCCTGGGAGGTTCAGGGGCAGGAAGTGGGAGAATTTGACTCCCTCAGCTGTGATGCAACTCTTGTCATAACCCCCACCCCCAAATCAGACTTCCTGACCCTTATTTCAGGCTCTAGCAACTGCTTTGTCTGTAAACAGGGCAGTCATGTAACAACAAATATGGCTGCCCCTATTTTGGCCCAGAGAGGAGACATTATATCTGCATCAGACACCACAGAAAATGGCCACCCTGCCAGGTTACAGCTTACATTCTAAATCCTATGCATATTTAGACAGAAAAACGCCCCACAACGCCCAGCATGTCCCGGCCAGCCATGTCTAAACATGCATAGGATTGCGCTCTAAGTTCCAAGTGGACACACACAGGCACACATGGTTGCAGGGGGAGGCGTTGAATTGTAGAAAGTGAGGTAAGAGGTAACTGAAATGCAGAAAGTAGAAATAATGATAACTACCTTATTTACAGTGGCCATTCAGAAATCAGTTGTTGTGTGACAAGAAGGACATCCTTGTATTTCTGAGCTGATGAACATACCTGGTGTGATTTAAAACACACACACACACCTTTGTCACTATTCAAGTCACAGAAGATAAGAATTAAACGTCTTGATGACTTGCAGCTCACCTGTACAGGTATGTTTAAGTAAATGTGGGAAATGGGAAGGAGAAAGCAAAGCAGTACTGACTACAAGGAAGGGAAGGCATGGGGGAGAAGGAAATGCCCATGGACGAAGGCGGAGAGAACTTCAGAGGCACTCGCTTGCTTTGCAGGCTTGTCACAGATCAGATCGAGCTGTGGTGCTGGAGAAGACTCTTATGAGGCCGCTGGACTGCAAGGAGGTCAGATCAATCCATCCTAAAGGAAATCAACCCTGACTGCTCATTGGAAGGACAGATACTGAAGCTGAAGCTCCAATATTTTGGCCACCTAATGTGAAGAGAAAACTCCCTGGAGAAGACCCTGATGCTGGGAAAGGTTGAAGGCAAAAGGAGAAGGGGACGGCAGAGGATGAGGTGGCTAGATAGCATCACGGATGCAATGAATATTAACTTGAGCACGCTCCGGGAGAGAGCGCAGGACAGGAAGGCCTGGCGTGCTATGGTCCATGAGGTCACAAAGAGTCGGACACGAATGAACGACTGAACAACAACAACACAGATCAGATGCCCCGTACGTTTGCTGGATTTATTCTGAAGGCAGAATTTGCATTTTCCTGGCACCAAAGCGAAGCCCTCTCTCAGCAGTGGCAAATCTGAACAGTCCGCAGGTGGTGCTGTAGTGGCGTCTGGGCTCACGGAGTCAAAGGGCCAGGACTTTTTGATTAGCTGGGACAATGAAGTCATCTGCCACCCCCCCCCCCGCAGAATTCCCTGTTTCCTCTGAGCTTAGCTGCAGTCCTCACAGTGTGGGGTTGTAGGGATGGATTTCCCCAGCAATAATATATTTTTCTGAGCTGTCCCTCTTGTAATGCAAAGTATTTGGGGGTGGCTTGGGAATGGGCAATTAAAACCCAGTCACTTTCCAAAACACCTGCTCCTGGCAGAGGTGAAAAGTGCTAGAAATAGTTTGTTGATATGGATCAACACAGCTGCCTGAAGTCTTGGACTCTCCTTGGGGGTGTAGGTCTGTCATGATGGGGGCCTGCACTTCAAAATTTTCCACTACACCACTGTCCATAGGTTTTTCTAATTGACAGTCTTTAGGTCTGTCCTCAATAGAACCTTCCCATGCCCATTGTAATTTTTTATCTTTTGTTTATTATTACATTTCTATCCTGCATTTTTATCTCTTGCAAGGAACCCGAGGCGGCTTACGTGGCCCTCCTCCTCTCCATAATATCCTCACAACAACCCTGTGAGGTAGGTTAGGCTGAGAGGCAATGTCTCACCCAAAGTCACCCAGTGAGCTTCATGGCTGAATGGGGACTAGAACCCAGATCTCCCGAGTCCCAGCCCAACGTTCTAACCTCTACACCACACTGGCTCTAACCACTGTTGTTGTTGTTCAGTCGGTCAGTCGTGTCCGACTCTTCGTGACCCCATGGACCATAGCACGCAAGGCCTTCCTGTCCTGCGCTCTCTCCCGGAGCGTGCTCAAGTTCATATTCATTGCATCCGTGATGCTATCTAGCCATCTCATCCTCTGCCGTCCCCTTCTCCTTTTGCCTTCAGTCTTTCCCAGCATCAGGGTCTTTTCCAGGGAGTTTTCTCTTCGCATTAGGTGGCCAAAATATTGGAGCTTCAGCTTCATTATCTGTCCTTCCAATGAGCACTCAGGGTTGATTTCCTTTAGGATGGACTGATTTGACCTCCTTGCAGTCCAGGGCACTCGTAAGAGTCTTCTCCAGCACCACAGTTCGAAAGCATCAATTCTTCGGCGCTCAGCCTTCCTTATAGGCCAGCTCTCACAGCCATACATTACTACTGGGAAAACCATAGCTTTGATTAGACAGACCTTTGTCGGCAAGGTGATGTCTCTGCTTCTTACTATGCTGTCTAGGTTGGCCATAGCTTTCCTCCCCAGGAGCAAGCGTCTTTTAATTTCATGGCTACAGTCACCGTCTGCGGTGATCTTGGAGCCCAAGAAAGTAAAATCTGTCACTGCTTCCATTTCTTCCCCTTCTATATGCCAGGAAGTGATGGGGCCAGATGCCATGATCTTCGTTTTTTTAATGTTGAGTTTCAAGCCAGCTTTTGCACTCTCCTCTTTCACCCTCAACAAGAGGCTCTTGAGATCCTCTTCGCTTTCTGCCATTAGGCTGGTATCGTCTGCATATCGGAGGTTGTTGATAATTCTCCCAGCAATCTTAATTCCGACCTGTGATTCATCCAACCCGGCATTTCTCATGATGTACTCTGCATATAAGTTAAATAAGCAGGGTGACAATATGCAGCCTTGTCGTACTCCTTTCCCAATTTTGAACCAATCGGTTGTTCCATGTCTGGTTCTTACTGTTGCTTCTTGACCCTCGTACAGGTTTCTCAGGAGACAGGTAAGGTGGTCTGGTACTCCCATCACTTTAAGAATTTGCCACAGTTTGTTGTGATCCACACAATCAAAGGCTTTAGCGTAGTCAATGAAGCAGAAATAGACGTTTTTCTGGAATTCTCTTGCTTTCTCCATGATGCAGCGAATGTTGGCGATTTGATCTCTAGTTCCTCTGCCTCTTCGAAACCCAGCTTGTACTTCCGGTAGTTCTCGGTTCGCATACTGCTGAAGCCTAGCTTGTAGGATTTTGAGCATCACCTTGCTGGCATGTGAAATGAGCGCAATTGTGCAGTAGTTTGAACACTCTTTGGCGTTGCCCTTCTTTGGAATTGGAATGTAAACTGACCTTTTCCAGTCTTGTGGCCACTGTTGAGTGTTCCAGATTTGCTGGCATATTGAATGCAGCACTTTAACAGCATCATCTTTTAGGATTTTAAAAAGCTCGGCTGGAATACTGTCATCTCCGCTAGCTTTGTTGTTACTAATGCTTCCTAAGGCCCACTTGACTTCACTCTCTAGGATGTCCGGCTCAAGTTCAGTGACCGCACTATCATGGCTATCAGGGACATTCAGATCTTTCCTGTATAGTTCTTCTGTGTATTCTTGCCACCTCTTCTTAATCTCATCTGCTTCTGTTAGGTCCCTGCCTTCTTTGTCCTTTATCATGCCCGTCTTTGCACAAAACGTTCCCTTGAGATCTCCGATTTTCTTGAAGAGATCTCTAGTCTTTCCCATTCTGTTGTTTTCCTCGATTTCTTTGCATTGTTCATTTAAGAAGGCCTTCTTGTCTCTCCTTGCTATTCTCTGGAACTCTGCATTCAGTTGGGTACATCTTCCCCTTTCTCCCTTGCTTTTCGCTTCCCTTCTTTCGTGAGCTACTTGTAAAGCCTCATCAGACAGCCACTTGGCTTTCTTGCATTTCTTTTTCTTTGGGATGGATTGAGTTGCTGCCTCCTGAACAATGTTACGGACCTTCGTCCATAGTTCCTCAGGCACTCTGTCTGTCAGGTCTAATCCCTGAAATCTATTCCTCACCTCCACTGTATATTCATCAGGGATATGATTTAGGTCATACCTGAACGGTTTAGTGGTTTTCCCGACGTTTTTCAATTTAAGCCGAAATTTTGCAAGAAGCAGCTCATGATCTGAGCCACAGTCAGCTCCAGGTCTTGTTTTTACTGACTGTATGGAGCTTCTCCATCTTTGGCTGCAAAGGACATAATCAATCTGATTTCGATATTGACCATCTGGTGATGTCCATGTGTAGAGTCGCCTCTTGTGCTGTTGGAAAAGAGTGTTTGCTATGATCAGCATGTTCTCTTGGCAAAACTGTATTAGCTTTTGTCCTGCTTCATTTTGTACACCAAGGCCATGCCTGCCTGTTATCCCGGTGATTTCTTGACTTCCTACTTTAGCATTCCAATCCCCTATGATGAAGAGGACATCTTTTTTTGGTGTTAGTTCTAGAAGGTGTTGTAGGTCCTCATAGAACCGATCAACCTCAGCTTCTTCGACCTCAGTGGTTGGGGCATAGACTTGAATTACTGTGATGTTGAATGGTTTGCCTTGGATTCGTACTGAGATCATTCTATCATTTTTAAGATTGTACCCCAGTACTGCTTTTCCCACCCTTTTGTTGACTATGAGTGCTACTCCATTTCTTCTAAGGGATTCTTGCCCACAATAGTAGATATGATGGTCACGTGAATTAAATTCGCCCATGCCTGTCCATTTTAGTTCGCTGATTCCCAGGATGTCGATGTTCAATCTTGCCATCTCATGTTTGACCACCTCCAGCTTACCTTGATTCATTGATCTGACATTCCAGGTTCCCAAACAATATTGTTCTTTACAGCATCGGATTTTCTTTTCACCACCAGACACATCCACAGCTGAGTGTCCTTTCGGCTTTGGCCCAGCTGCTTCACTCTTTCTGGCGCTACTTGGAAATACCCTCTGCTCTTCCCCAGTAGCATATTGGACACCTTCCGACCTGAGGGGCTCATCTTCCGGCGTCATCTCGTTTAGCCTTGTGATACATTCCATGGGGTTTTCTGGGCAAGAATACTGGAGTGGGTTGCCATTTCCTTCTCCAGTGGACCACATTTTGTCAGAACTCTCTGCCATGACCTGTCCGTCTTGGGTGGCCCTTCACGGCATAGCTTATGGCTTCATTGAGTTACGCAAGCCCCTTCGCCACAACAAGGCAGTGATCCAGTATATTTTTAGCTGCTTTTCAGGATTATGCTCTCACAAAGTGGCATACAAACAAGAACGCCCTCAGACACACGTCTTAACATCCAGAGTAGCAATGTCAGCAATGACAGGACACATTTAAAGCGAACTAATTGTGGAAACGTACTGATAACAGCTACTAAATACTGTTATTACAGATTATAAGTGCATGCAGTTTTAATTTTTTTAAGCTATATTTGTTTTATCTTTTAAAACATTCTCCATGTCTGTTGATCTTACACGCAAAGCCTAATAACCCACTACTGCAATGTTAGCAGTCTACTAAGGGGGAGGTTTTATTAGGATTTTCAAATGGTGGCAGCAGAATTTAAGGAATAAGGAACTAAAGTAAATTTATAAGGCAGTCGAAGGAAGGATTGGTAGCTAGATCATCTACAGTTGGTGACAGTTTCAGTGCGATTTTGAGCACCCATTCAAAAGGCCTTTTCCCCCATAATAGATTTTCTGCGGTAAGGAAAAAATGGAAAAACTGTGGGAAAACACGGGAAAGTGTTACGGGTGGAACACTACGACGACTGGACCCCTGGAAAATTCTGTGACAACAGTACCATAAAACTGCAGTGGTACCATAAAAGCCTCACCTGGTCCTAGGGGCAGGGTTAGATTATTAGTGGGATTAAGGGTGACCCATTCTTTCACATCTCAATTTAACTCCCCTTATGCCAGCCTTCCCCAATGTCGTACCCTCCAGATGTTTTAGAGTATAGCTCCCATCACCCCTGACCACCAGCCTTGCTGGGTGGAGCTGATGGGAATTGTAGTATAAAAAAGGCATCATGTGGGGGAAGGCTGTTTTAAACCTTTCTTTGATTTCTAGCTGTTGCCTTCTCCAGCCCTCTATCACATGCACCTTCTGTTGGCCTTGGTTTTGTGAAAATATGGTTAGGGGTGCAAAACCTCAAATCTGGCCCTTCGAGGTTCCTCAGGTGGCTGTGCACTCCCCCCCCACCGCCCCCAACCACCGATTTGTGCAGTTTCTAAAAAGTTTAGATGCCTCTCTTAAGGCTTAGTTATTGGTAGAAAGAACTTGAAGCTAAAGTACGCTAGTGCTTTTGTTATTTTTGGTCCTGCCCTTTTTTGGCCCCGCCCACCCTTGGAATGCAGCCCCCAAGCGCTTCTCCGAAACTGAATTCAACTCTCAGGCTAAAAGAGATTCTGCACCCCTGAAATATAGGATGTGAAGGCCAGACACACACACGCCCAGATTGTGTACATACTTTCCACCATTATGCTTAACAGTTGTTGTTGTTCAGTCGTTAAGTCGTGTCCGACTCTTCATGACCCCATGGACCATAGCACGCCAGGCCTTCCTGTCCTCCGCTCTCTCCCGGAGTGTGCTCAAGTTCATATTCATTGCATCAGTGATGCTATCCAGCCATCTCATCTTCTGCCATCCCCTTCTCCTTTTGCCTTCAGTCTTTCCCAGCGTCAGGGTCTTTTCCAGGGAGTTTTCCCTTCGCATTAGGTGGCCAAAATATTTGAGCTTCAGCTTCAGTATCTGTCCTTCCAATGAGCACTCAGGGTTGATTTCCTTTAGGATGGACTGATTGGACCTCCTTGCAGTCCAGGCGACTCGTAAGAGTCTTCTCCAGCACCACAGTTCGAAAGCATCGATTCTTCGGTGCTCAGCCTTCCTTATAGTCCAGCTCTCACAGCCATACATTACTACTGGGAAAACCATAGCATTGATTATATGGATCTTTGTCAGCAAGGTGATGTCTCTGCTTCCTACTATGCTGTCTAGGTTTGCCATAGCTTTCCTCCCAAATGGCAAGCGTCTTTTAATTTCATGGCTACAGTCACCGTCTGCCGTAATCTTGGAGCCCAAGAAAATAAAATCTGTCACTGCTTCCATTTCTTCCCCTTCTATATGCCAGGAAGTGATGGGGCCAGATGCCATGATCTTCGTTTTTTTAATGTTGAGTTTCAAACCAGCTTTTGCACTCTCCACTTTCACCCTCAACAAGAGGCTCTTTAGATCTTCTTCGCTTTCTGCCATTAGGGTGGTATCGTCTGCGTATCTGTGGTTGTTGATAATTCTCCCGGCAATCTTAATTCTGACCTGTGATTCATCCAACCCGGCGTTTCTCATGATGTGCTCTGCATATAAGTTAAATAAGCAGGGCGACAATATGCAGCCTTGTCGTACTCCTTTCCCAATTTTGAACCAATTGGTTGTTCCATGTCTGGTTCTTACTGTTGCTTCTTGACCTTCATACAGGTTTCTCAGGAGACAGGTAAGGTGGTCTGGTACTCCCATCACTTTAAGAATTTGCCACAGTTTGTTGTGATCCACACAATCAAAGGCTTTAGCGTAGTCAATGAAGTAGAAATAGACACTTTTCTGGAATTCTCTTGCTTTCTCCATGATCCAGCGAATGTTGGCGATTTGATCTCTAGTTCCTCTGCCTCTTCGAAACCCAGCTTGTACTTCCGGTAGTTCTCGGTTCGCATACTGCTGAAGCCTAGCTTGTAGGATTTTGAGCATAACCTTGCTGGCATGTGAAATGAGTGCAATTGTACGGTAGTTTGAACACTCTTTGGCATTGCCCTTCTTTGGAATTGGAATGTAAACTGACCTTTTCCAGTCTTGTGGCCACTGTTGAGTGTTCCAAATTTGTTGGCATATTGAGTTAGTAATGCTTGCTAAGGCCCACTTGACTTCACTCTCTAGGATGTCCGGCACTATCATCCGACATTCAGTGTCCGCACTATCATGGCTATCAGGGACATTAGGATCTTTCCTGTATAGTTCTTCTGTGTATTCTTTCCACCTCTTCTTAATCTCATCTGCTTCTGCTAGGTCCCTGCCTTCTTTGTCCTTTATCATGACCATCTTTGCACAAAACGTTCCCTTGATATCTCCAATTTTCTTGAAAAGATCTCTAGTCTTTCCCATTCTATTGTTTTCCTCGATTTCTTTGCATTGTTCATTTAAGAAGGCCTTCTTGTCTCTCCTTGCTATTCCCTGGAAATCTGCATTCAGTTGGGTATATCTTCCCCTTTCTCCCTTGCTTTTCGCCCTTCTTTCCTCAGCTACTTGTAAAGCCTCATCAGACAGCCACTTTGCTTTCTTGCATTTCTTTTTCTTTGGGGTGGATTGAGTTGCTGCCTCCTGAACAATGTTACGGACCTCCGTCCATAGTTCCTCAGGCACTCTGTCTATCAGGTCTAATCCCTTAAATCTATTCCTCACCTCCACTGTATATTCATAAGGGATATGATTTAGGTCATACCTGAATGTTTTCATGGTTTTCCCTACGTTTTTCAATTTCAGCCAAAATTTTGCGATAAGAAGCTCATGATCTGAGCCACAGTCAACTCTAGGTCTTGTTTTTACTGACTGTACAAAGCTTCTCCATCTTTGGCTGCAAAGTACATAATCAATCTGATTTCGATATTGACCATCTGGTGATGTCCATGTGTAGAGTCACTTCTTGTGCTGTTGGAAAAGAGTGTTTGCTATGATCAGCATGTTCTCTTGGCAAAACTCTGTTAGCCTTTGTCCTGCTTCATTTTGTACACCAAGGCCGTGCTTGCCTGTTATCCCGGTGATTTCTTGACTTCCTACTTTAGCATTCCAATCCCCTATGATGAAGAGGACATCTTTTTTTGGTGTTAGTTCTAGAAGGTGTTGTAGGTCTTCATAGAACCGATCAACCTCAGCTTCTTCGGCATCAGTGGTTGGGGCATAGACTTGAATTACTGTGATGTTGAATGGTTTGCCTTGGATTCGTACTGAGATCATTCTGTCATTTTTGAGATTGTACCGTAGTACTGCTTTTCCCACCCTTTTATTGACTATGAGTGCTACTCCATTTCTTCTAAGGGATTCTTGCCCATAGTAGTAGATATAACGGTCACCTGAATTAAATTCGCCCATGCTTGGCCAATTTTAGTTTGCTGATTCCCAAGATGTCAATGTTCAATCTTGCCGTCTCATGCTTGACCACACTTATCTGGTATCAAAAGGCAATGCAAGAGAAACTTAGAGAAACAGCCTGGTGTACTCTGAGCTCGTGGGACTCTGGGCTTGCATTTATTTGGCCTGTGCTTGCTGCTGCATCCATATCATTCCTTCTCTTCCTGTGCATTTATAAATAATTACTCCAGTGACATACAAGCATACTTTAAGTCCCATTACACTCAGTGGTGGTCACTTCCCAGTAAATATGTCTGGAGAAATTCTAAACACACTGATACTCTAAACATACTTACTGGGAAGGACTTTAGTAAATGACTAGGACTTTCTGCTGAGTCCCAGTAGGCATGCTTAGAATTTCAGCCTTATATCCTGTTCCTCTAGACATATTTACTTGGAAGAGAGTGCTTAGAATCTAAGAGGAGATGCATGGAGGATCTGGGTACCTTCACTGCTTTCGCCTAAAAGAACAGCAACAGCAACATCCCACTGTAAACTTCCTACTATTCAGACAAAAGAGAGCTTGGCACAAGAAACCTAGGCCCCCTCCCTCTTTGGCTTTAACCACTAGTCTTTGCTTCTCTTTGCAAGCAGGAAACAGGGCCCCAGAGTCCCATCTCTAACACTCTCCCCCCATTTCCTGAAGCAGACGTTTGCTGGGATGGAAGGTTATAATTACACGCCACTGTTCAGCCATTAAAGCCGCTGGCCCCTTCCGGCTATACATCAAAACGCTAATAATAACAATTCTACTGAGTGTATCTGTATCTGGAGCTCTTTAATAGCAAGGCGGGCCTGTTTGTTATGGCTGCAGGACAGGCAGAGCATTCGGGCTCAGACATTTCCAGCAGACATACACCACTCAGCCATGGCACCTGAAGGTGCATCCCCTGTGCCCGTTTTCAAGGGGCATGAAAACATGTCAAACAGCCTTCCCAACCAGGTGCCTTCCAGATGTGTTGAGCTATACATCTCCCCATCCCCAGACAGCATGGCCAGCAGAGGGCATCTGGTTAGGGAAGGCTGATCTAAAAGATGTAAAATCTGGTGTGTGTGTGTGTGTGTGTGTGTAAGCTTTTCCAACATTGTATTTTACTAGCAATAACTAGTGTCCAAGACCCTGTGCAATCCAAATATTTTAAACAAAAATGATCAAAGGGATGGAGCATCTCTCCTCTGAGGGAAGGTTGCAACAGCTGGGATTGTTTAGCTTGGAAAAGAGAAGGGTAAGGGGAGACATGATAGAGGTGTACGACGTGATGCGTGGTGTGGAGAAAGTGGAGAGGGAGGCATTTTTCTCCCCCTTAATGCTAGAACCCAATGGGGTCATCCCATGAAGCTGATTAGTGGGAGATTCAGGACAGATAAGAGGAAGTCCAACTTCACACAGCTCATAGTTAAACTATGGAACTCACTACCACAAGATGTAGTGATGGCCGCCAATTTGGATGGCTTTAAAAGGGGGTTAGACAAATTCCTGGAGAAGAAGGCTATCCATGGCTACTAGGCTTGAGGGCTATGTGCTACTTCCAGTACCTGAGGAGGTGTGTCTGTGTACACCAGTTGCTAGGGAACATGGGCGGGAGGATGCTGATACACTGGTGTCCTGCTTGTGGTTTCCTGGCCAACAGCTGTTTGGCCACTGTGTGAACAGAATGCTGGACTAGATGGACCCTGGATCTGATCCATATGGCCCTTCTTATGTTCTCATTGTAGCAGCAGCTGCATCTTTTCTCACTCCTGCTATTAAACAAGTGCATGAAGCAACATACTGGTGTTTGAAGGTCAAAAGGAGAATGGTGAAGTTTGTGCCAAGGTTCCATTGTGACCTTTCAGTGCTCCAGGGGGACAATTGCATTGTGATGCACTTCACATCTTTCCCTGTGCAGTAGGTTAGGCTGAGAGAGAAGTGACTGGCCAAAGGGCATTCAATGAGCATCATGGCTGGATGGAGGAGTTGAACCTGCCCCCCTTGAAAAAGTGTGTGTGTGTGTGTGGGGGGGTCAAGACAGGATTCAAACTTGAAACATACAATTGGATCCTGGATTTGTCTACCAAATTTATTTCTAGCATCTCTGTTCAGCAGAGAGATTGGATTACACACAAAGAAACAGCAGGTTGAATAAGCTGGTTAAAGTAAAGACTTAAGAACATAGAGACCGCCTTCTCCCACACAAGCCTGCCCTGGTCTTAAGATCTTTAGGAGAGTCCCTTCTTTTGAGATCCCACCTTCAGAGGTGTGTTTGGTGGCAATGCGAAAGAGAGGCCTTCTCGGTAGCCACTCCCTGGAACTCCCTGCAGAGGGAGGCTAGGTCCACTCCCTTTCTGCTGTCCTTCCACTGGCAGGCAAAGAACCTTTTTATTCAAGCAGGCCTTTGGTGTGTAGGCACGCCTGCTGGGTTGGATGGTGTTTTTATTCGGTTGTTGTGTTTTTAATTGTGTTTTAATGCGTTGTTTTTATTATTGTTTGAATCAAGTTAATTTACGATTGTAAGCCACCTTGAGTGCCATTTTTCTGAGTAGAAAGGCACATTAAATAAATTATAGATAGATAGGTAGATAGATAGATCCATGTTGAAGTAGACCAAATACTTATCTAGTTCAGAATTCTGTTCCCATAGTGGCCAACCAGATGCCTCTGGGAAGCCCACTAGGAGGAGATGAGCACAATTATAGCAGTCTCCAGCTCATGTTCCCCAGCAACTGGCATACCTGTTACCTTCCTTGAATTTGTCTAATCCCCTTTTAAAGCTGTCCAAATTGTTGCCATAACTACGAGCATTTCTACACGAGGCTTTTATTGCACACTTATGATTGGTCACTCGTGGAAGTTAGCAGGTCCTTTAATGACATCACCAACCTCCAGGGCATCTCCCACTCTTTCTGACCTTTATCCCGTTTTTGTAAAGATTGGAGATAATGCGACAAAGAACATTAATCTGCTTTATCGGCTGTGTTTAATTGCGCAGTTCCGCTGTACCACAGTGCCATCTAGTGACTGTATAATGAAACATATAGAACTTGTAGACAAAGGAAGTCCCCAAGTCAAAGCACGTGTCTGCCCGTGTAAAGGAGCCGAGCTTAATTCTGCAAAGAATCCGGAAGCAAAACCCCCAGTAAAGGAACGGGATTTTAGGCTCATGTAGAAAAGCTCTACATCTTGTGGTAGCGAATTCCGTAGTACAACTATGCACTGTGTGAAGAACTTCCTTTTGCCGTCCTGAATCTCTCACTGTTCAGCTTCATTAGTTGATCCTGGGGTTCTAGTATTATGAGAGAGAGACATTTCCAGTTTCTCCACACGATGCATAATTTGGTACACTTATATCACATCTCCCCTTAATTGTCTTTTTTCTGAGCTAAACAGCCCCAACCTTTCCTCATAGGGGAGTTGCTCCATCCCCTTGATCATTTTGGTTGACCTTTTCTGCATCTTTTCCAGCTTTTCAGTTAATGGCAGTTTGGATTCCTTTTCTAATTATGCCCAACACAGAATTTGCCTTTTTCACAGCAACCACAGACCAGGTTGTTTTCATCAAGCTATCTGCCACAACCACACGGCCCCTTTCCTGGTCAGTCACCACCAACTTGGATTCCATCAGTGTATATGTGAAGTTGGGCTTTTTTTGCCCCAAAGTGCATCTTTTCATCTCTCAAAGTGCATCAAAGTGCACAATGTAGTGTGGGCAAATGCCCATTTACGATGCCCATTCTCCCAGTTTGGAAAGATTATTTTGGACCTCTTGGCCTTTTTTATCTTTTAAACCTCCTAAATAATTTGGAGTCATCAGCAAATGTGGCCACTTCATTGCTCACCCCTAACTCCAGATCGTTTATGAACAAGTTAAAAAAAACTCAGCCCTAGTACAGACACAGTGGTCTTCATTTTGCTTAGTCAATACTGATCCTTAAATTTTTTAAAAAAAATATGGGTGTTTCTGCACAAGGCATATATCTTGTGCTCGTCATTCCCTACTCACAGTTGTTTACAGGTTCTTTATATGACATTGTGACCCTCCAGTTTCACTTCTGTGTCTAACCAGCACTTTTGGCGAGTTTTTATATAGCAGGGAAAATGCAGCATTTAATTGTGAAAGTGAAAGAAAGCGTGATTTCCTCCTGCGTATTTGTGCTATTCCACTACACCTCAGTGCCACCTAGAGGTTTTGTAGTGGAAAAGCAGAAAAGGAAACACTCCTGGTGCAGTGCTTGGATCTCAGTTCTACAATGATACCCAAAGTAGATGCAGAAGATTAACAGCCAAATAACAGCATTGTGAAGAAAAGCTCTATATCCTACCTCAAGTTGGTGTATATGGTAAAGTCCCCTCCCTCTTTTATCAGTGCTGTGAGGTAGGTTAGGATGAGAGTGTGTGACCAGTGTGCTTCCTGTGAAGTAGGGATTTGAACCTGGGTCTCTCCAGCCCTAGTATGACATTCTAACTTCCCAACCTGGGCTGCTTCCAGATTAAGGTTTATTGTGGAATCACTATGACACGTTCACTCACATTTTACAGGAGGTCTACATGACACTGTCATCCATTTGTAGCCCTCCTGTATTTTCCCAATGCTGCTTCCATGTCATTTCTTACTGGAGAAAGTGTGACTTCTTTGAGAAGAACAGCGCAATCCCCACAGGTATAGATGTCCCAAGCGCTCGCTACTCTTCCGTCTTTTTTGAGGCATGTGGTTTCGATGTGGGCAGTGACCTGTTGAGCAGGTGAACCTAGCTCAGCACACATTCAGCATCAACTTTACAGTGAGTGCCTTTTTGATCACTTCCTCATTTTTAAAAATTGGGTTTTAAAGTAGTGCCTACAACTTAAATGAAAAAGTATAATAGTGCTAAAATGCAACAGATATATTTTTTTAAACTATGGTTAAAAAAACCTTTCCAGTCACTGCTACTTTAATAGTACAACTAAAAAAACACCAAACAGTACCCTAGCACATCAGGGAGAGATGTTCCCTGCTGTGCAAGCTTTCTGCTTGAAGGGAGTCCCCCCCACCCCGCTGAAGACAGTAATCCCACCTGCAGCCTGAGGCCCAGTCTGCAGTTTCAGGATTTTAGCGCCTCATTAGACAATAGGGGAGCTCTCCATCCTCTCCCCCCTTAGCGCGAAATGTAGAAGGCAGAGCATGTGACTTCCACAGATAGGCCTACACCCCAAACCTGGGTGCAAATGGCCACTCCCTGTGTTGAAGCAATGTGTGCAGGAGCCAGTGAGGGCTGTACAGACACCCTTATAGATTCAAGAAACAATTGCACTGGTGTTAAGGGTGGCCATCATTTCCTGGACAAACGTTTTGTGCCATCGACAGACAACAAACAGAAATTAACTAGTGAATCTTTTTCTGCTACAGCGATGGAAGGGTGGGGAAAGTTTTGCTGCTGCTTTCCGTTTCTCACACTGCTATCATGAAAAAGGTGGCGCATTTAGCTGGCTAAGAAGAGAGCTCTCGTGTGCCCAAAAAGATGCCCCAGAAATGCCCTGCCTCCTCCCTGCCTGATTCCACGGCAAAGATATGTTTGCCAACTGTCCAGGGCAAAATATGAAACAGCAGCGACAAAAGGCCTGGCCTACCCTTGTGCCTGGATCCCAAAAATCAACAGGTGAGGGCTTTTATGGCACAGGGATCAATGTTATCGCTCACTAACGTCAGCCCATCAAGCTGCTGATCAAAGCATAGCAACAGAAGCCAGCTGAATCGAAATGGAGACACCGACTTCTCTGCTGGGCAGGGGTGCCTTTACCAGAACCAGGGTGCTGAGTCAGAGGCAGTAGTAGAGGGGCCCTCCAGATGTGTTGAATGGCAGTCCTGGCTGGTTGGGGGATGCTGGGAGATTTGGTCCAACACATCTGGAGGGGTAGGCAGGCTGCAGTTTCCAATTGCCAGCTCAGGATTTGGACTTGGAAGACTCAGGTTCAAATCCCCATGGCGGGTGTTGCCAGCTTTTTTCTCTTTCCCCCCCTGTCAGGGCTCCTGTGCCTTTACACAGCAGACAGAAATCAAACCATAAAGCCAAGTCATTGTATTAGAACAAACAACTGTAGTAACAGTTACACAACAGAGATTCAAAATTCATGTATACAAACTAGAAAAAAGTCGCCAGCAGAACTCTGCAGCAGGGTAACGTAAATAAACTAAAGTAATAACTCAAACGTCAGTGTAACAGGTGCAATAAATAGGTACCACTTTTTACAGTGCTGAGTGTATTAAGTTTATCAACTTTTCAAACAAGCATGGCTGATGTGCCTTTACCAAGTGAAAGTTTCTCTTCAGGGTGTGAAAAGCTTCACCAGTGGATTCCTCTGTTAAAGGCACAGCAAGCTGTTCTGGTAAAATAACAAGCCTCCTGGATATGAATGCTAGGGAAAGCTTCGCCTGTTGAATGTCTGCCTGCAAAGCAGTTGATAACAGGAGAGAAACCTTGCAGGGAAAAGGCAGAAATTGTAATCTTCACCAGGGATGGGTGACCTTGGCCAAGTCAAGGCAAACTTATTTTGAAGCTTCCCTGAGGCTGTGGGAAAGGGTCTAGGAATGGTACCTATTACACAAAACTGACAAAGAATCATGTGTGGCTCTTGAAGCCTAATACATTTAGGATGTTATCCTGTACACAGTTACCAGGGAGTAAGTTCCATTCAGCTCTATGGGGCTTACTTTTGAGTAGACATGCATACAGTTGTACAGTTATTATGGGATAAGCTTCCCTGGTCCTGAGTCCACTTTGAAAACATATGTTACAGTGCAGACTTGAATTTGAGGGACCTCCTGGTAGCCACCAGGGGGCAGGCTTTGATCACAAGTGCTTTCCAAATTCACCCCCCCCCCCAGAACAGAAAGGTGACCTAAAGAAAACTGCTTTTGAAACTGCAGCAATTACATTCCATTTATTGGATCTTAACCCGCAAGCAAAGGCGCCATCAAAGAGGAGTGGTGAAGCCAAGTGCAGAAAAGCTGTTCAATTAAACAAAAGAAACAGAGAGCAAGGGGGAAAGTTTCGGTAGAAGAGCTATGCTTAGGCTTTTGAATGGGAAACTGAACCATGTTTTAAGATTGCCCATTTTTCCTGCCCCTGTGCCATCAAGAGCAGCCTGAGACCAGCAGGCACACAGAAAGGTGGCAGGTGATGAAGCTTTTCCTGATAACCTCATCTCCATGCTTAGAAGGAAAAGCTTCACCTGCGATATTTCTATGTGTGGGGCTGTTCCTATAGGTACAGGAGCAGAGCCGATGCAAAAAAGACGGCAACCCAGTTTGCATAATTACATTTCAGCAGCCCCTCCCTGCTTTCAGGTCCTGGGATATTAATCTCACCTGAGATTAAAGCCTGGCAGGCTAGGCAAAGATTCACCTGGTTAATTTTTATGCGGATCCAGCTGCTTTTAAAGGCACACAGAATAGACCGAGGCTCTTTGAAAGGGGTAAGCTAAACACACATGTCCTGAGCCCACATGGAACGCACCCAGTTCCTCTAAAGTGGTGGGGAGCAGTGTGCAATTTAAAGCACAGTGTAGGAGGAGGGTGTTGCTCTCCCCTGATAATTCTAGTCTCAGACCTTCCCTGGGAGAAAACCGGCTGGGGGAGATGTGGGTGGTGGGGAAGCAAGCATAAGGAAGGAAGTGTTCAGCCCTTTTCCCCCATTCCCATAATATCTTTTAAATCCTCCTCCTGCCCGCAATAGGAATTCTAAAACACTGCCTAAGCCCCTAAGCGCAGACTTAACATGTGTGTATCGTACAGGAAAAGCTCATCAGGGAGTTGGGATTGGTTGCAGCTTTGTGTTCAGATTACACTCGGCGACAAACCCGGGTTTGCCCTTGTGTAATGTGTGAAATGGCCATCAGTTGCCGGTGAAGGAAACATGTCCGGATGCTGTGCTGGTTGATTCCAGCTGCTGGCACTGGAGGGCGTCAGTGGACTGAGAACAGCTGCTAGGTGGGAAACTACATTTGGAGCAGTGTAGTGTAATAGCTGAGAGTATGAGATAATGGTGATGAGATGATGCCCGATTCAGCTCTCTCCTCCACCATTAACTCAGCTGGCAGCCCTAAGGCATGCCAGTTTCTCAGCCTCCGGCCCTCCCATACCATCCACACTGTGATTATAATACTACTGGCCTACCTTACAGTGCTGTTGTTTTAAGATTACAAAATAATATATGTGCAGCACCCTGATGACTTTGGGAAAGCTCTCTATAAGTACTAAGGAGCAAGGTGATGACGACTGCTTCAGAGTGGCAAGAAAGCTCGATCATATGTATGTTTACTCCGGCCAGGACAGCTAGCCTGGTGAGGACGAGGGAGAGGGCCTTTTCTGTAGTGGTCCCCATTCTGTGGAATTCCCTCCCTAATGACCTCCGCCTTGCCCCCTCTTTGATGAGTTCTGCCAGGCTTTAAAAACCTGGCTGTTCAGGTGGGAATTTGGGGTGGGTTAGGTTTTTTAGAGCAGTGTTGTTTTGTTATGTTGTTTTGTTCAGTTGATATGTAAATTTGTTGTATTTCATGTTCTTAGTATTTTACACTGCCTAGAGTGGCAAGGTAGCTGGCCAGATGGGCGGCTAATAAATCTCATCAATCAATCAATAACAGAGCGTAGTTCTTCAAAGTGTTCATAGCATTATGGCCTTTGCAGCACAACCAGTTATTGCACCATTTCTGGGCCACATCGTGCATTATATTTTTTAACAACAAAGAGTCTTGTGGCACCTCACATTTATTACGGCATAAGCTTTCATGGACCCTGCCTTCTCGATCATTTTTTTTTTTATACGCCGACAGAAAGTGTACAAACACAGGTCTGCAAAACGATGTACCATCCTGGGGCACACGTGCCCAGGAGTCAGGATTGGTCACAACTCCCTGCTGAGGGGCCTTCCACCATCTCAGGCCTTCCACCACATCATGGGTGAGCACCCCTCAAACATCTCTTCCTGGCGGTACGTTATCAACTGGGGGCCCCTCTGCAATTTCAAGAACACCTAGAAGCGCTCTGTTTCCTGGATCCAGTGCCAGCTGGATCCAGTTGTTAAGGATCCTTGGGCAAGACAGCTAGCCTGGTGAGGACGAGGGAGAGGGCCTTTTCTGTGGTGGTCCCCACTCTCTGGAACCCTCCATGCCCCCCCCATGAGTCTGCCTTCTCACCGCCATGGTCACAGCTGCTTTTGCTCCTCCTCCTCTTCCTCATCGTTGCTGACACTCGCTTGCTCGACAGGCAGGGAGCCAGGCGGCCTGGGCATTTGCTGCTCCTCCTTCTCACCACCACTGTTGTCTGGGGCAGAGCAAGAGGCGGGTGAACAAGCAGGTTGCAAGGAGAAGAGGAGGAGAAGCTCCAGGGGTCTCTTCTCAGTGGGGCCTCAGCAGGTGCCCACCAGGCCTATCCGTGATGCCGGTCCTGCCTGGGTCCCTGCCAGTCTAGATTTCAGTCTGGGTATGGATCTCAGACTGTGCAGTGTTCGTGGAGAGATCGGGAGAGGAAACGTTCACCTCCTTAGAACTTTTTTTGGTGACCTTGGATGCTGCTGTTTGTGAGCCGTTTGTGATGCGAGTGCCGGACATCATTAATGGCTGTCAGGGGGCGGGGGGAGGTTCTCCTCATTCCAGGAGAGAACCACAGGATTCAGATTAGGGGTTTGGGTGTTTAAAATGATGCATGGTGTGGAGAAAGCAGATAGGGAGGCATTTTCCTCCCTCTCTCAGTACTAGAACCCAACGGGGTCATCCCATGAAGCTGAATGGTGGGAGATTCAGGACAGATCAAAGGAAGGACTCCTTCACACAGCGCAGAGTCGAACTATAGAATTCACTACCACAAGGCGTAGTGATGGTCACCAGTGTGGATGGCTTTAAAAGGGGGTTGGACAAATTCCTGGAGGAGGAGAAGGCTATCAATGGCTACTAGTCCTGAGGGCTCTATGGCTATATACAGTATGCCTCTGTATACCAGTTGCTACGGATGTACGGGCTGTGTAAAATCCACTCCATCTGTGATTGTCAGGCGCCTTTTGTTCCAGCCTCCGTTCACAGGCGGATTCAAATTTTGTTTTGTTATGCGGAAAAATACGTAAATAATTACTTAAGAGGGTTCGCAACAATGTACATAACTTACCTTAGCATGTAACATTTAGCATATTGTCCCCCATTCCATTTAATGTTTCCTAAGCAGAAATGTGCATATTTTCCTACAAATGAATATTTGTAAATTTCGAGAAAGTAGGGGAAAAAAATCTGAAAGTCCACAGACTCCATGGGGTCTAGGGGGTCACTCTGCAGAAGATTCCACAGGTTAGATTCTTAGAAATCAGCTTTGATTGTGTGGATCACAACAAACTGTGGCAAATTCTTAAAGAGATGGGAGTACCAGACCACCTTACCTGTCTCCTGAGAAACCTGTACGAGGATCAAGAAGCAACAATAAGAACCGGACATGGAACAACTGATTGGTTCAAAATTGGGAAAGGAGTATGACAAGGCTGCATATTGTCGCCCTGCTTATTTAACTTATATGCAGAGTACATCATGAGAAACGCCGGGTTGGATGAATCACAGGTCGGAATTAAGATTGCCGGGAGAATGATCAACAACCACAGATACGCAGACGATACCAGCCTAATGGCAGAAAGCGAAGAGGATCTAAAGAGCCTCTTGTTGAGGGTAGGGATGGCGGAGAATTTCTCCACGAATCTCCGGGAGGCCGAATGCCAACACATTCGTCCCCCCGAAATTGGTGGTGAAATTCTCCGCCGGCCCCCCCCCCCCCCCGGGATGGGACTTACCTCGTGCAAATGTCCCTCTCGGCGGCGGGTCCCGGCGGCGGTTCGGCGGGGGGATGGCAGCGGCTGGTCTTCTGACCAGCTGCTGCCGCTGCCATGGCAAAATAAAAAAGGATAGTAAATTGTCACGTAGCCTATCACAGGTGACTTTGGGGGGGAAAAAAAAGCGTGTATGCAAATGGCGGCGCCCATGGGGCGCCGCCATTTGCGTTCCTTAGTTTGGCACGTCTAGTCTACGTAAAGATTTACGTAGACTACAGCGAAAATAAGGGCAACGCAAATAGTGTTGGCAACTACAAGGGCAACATACCAAACTAAGGAACGCAAATGCATTTGCATACGCACTTTTTTTTTTTTCAAAGTCACCCGTGATAGGCTACGTGACGATTTACATAGCCTATCATGGCTGACTTTGGAAATCTAGCCGTGATAGGCTACGTAAATCATTACGTAGTCTATCACGGGTGTGTTTGGTTTTTTTTTTACTTATTTTTTTCGCGGCGGGGTAGATGGGGTGCTCCTCCCCAGCCTGAATTTCGGCGGCGAGGGATGGGGCACCTCCCCCCCGGCCTGAATTTCGGCCGGGCGAGGCGGGGTGCCTCCCCCCCCTCGCCTGAACTTCAGGGGGAGAACCGAAGTGCCTCCCCCCCACCGCGAAGCAAGCTGCAGGACCAGGTAAGTCCCTTTCGTCCATCCCTAGTTGAGGGTGAAAGTGGAGAGTGCAAAAGCTGGTTTGAAACTCAGCATTAAAAAAACTAAGATCATGGCATCTGGCCCCATCACTTCCTGGCATATAGAAGGGGAAGAAATGGAAGCAGTGACAGATTTTATTTTCTTGGGCTCCAAGATTACGGCAGACGGTGACTGTAGCCAGGAAATTAAAAGACGCTTGCTCCTTGGGAGGAAAGCTATGGCAAACCTAGACAGCATAGTAAGAAGCAGAGACATCACCTTGCCGACAAAGGTCCGTCTAATCAAAGCTATGCTTTTCCCAGTAGCAACGTATGGCTGTGAGAGCTGGACTATATGGAAGGCTGAGCGCCGAAGAATTGATGCTTTCGAACTGTGGTGCTGGAGAAGACTCTTACGAGTCGCCTGGACTGCAAGGAGGTCAAATCAGTCCATCCTAAAGGAAATCAACCCTGAGTGCTCACTGGAAGGACAGATACTGAAGCTGAAGCTCAAATATTTTGGCCACCTAATGCGAAGAGAAAACTCCCTGGAAAAGACCCTGATGCTGGGAAAGACTGAAGGCAAAAGGAGAAGGGGATGGCAGAGGATGAGATGGCTCGATAGCATCACCGATGCAATGAATATGAACTTGAGCACGCTCCGGGAAAGAGTGGAGGACAGGAAGACCTGGTGTGCTATGGTCCATGGGGTCATGAAGAGTCGGACACGACTGAACGACTGAACAATAACAACAACAACAACTCATTTCTTCAGCATTCCTACCAGTTGCTGGGGAACATGGGCGGGAGGATGCTACTTTTGGCTTCCCACAGGTATCTGGTTGGCCACCTTGGGAAGAGAATGCTGGACTAGGTGGACCTTTGGTCTGATCCAGCACGGCTCTTCTTAGGTTCTTGCAGGATTCCATAAGGTTCCATTCTGCTCCTGTTCCAGCTGTTCCCTCAGACAGCGTTTGACTCCAGGTTTCTCCCATGTGCTTGTATCCGTTCCCTCAAAAATTCCAAGCAAATATAACGGAGTGAAGACAGACGTAACATTTTGAGAGCAGGCGGTCTGATCTGGTTGTGCCCTCGCCATGTTCACTGCAAACAAACATCTCCTCCCAGGCCCCATTTCTGGGTGGGGAGCAGGGGTGGGATGGCTCTGCCTGTTTGAAGCAGATATCTGCTGGTCACGGTGTTGACTGACTGGCACCGTGAGACGTCAACAAGAACTAACACACATGCACACACCGCACCAATCCTCAGAGCAGTTTAGCACTTTAAAAAAAGTTTTCCTTTTTTGTAAGCAGTAAGGTGGACAACTGGACAGATAAACATTTGTGCAGCAGCTTTAAAAACGAGAAAGGCAGACGAGCTCAAGCGGAGAGGCGAGACTGGTGGCGAATCCCCCAATCGATTTACTGGCATCCACATTTGTCATTCCAGCAGCAAAGCCAGGAAGAGGCTGGTTTCCTCCTGCAGCCAAGGAAGTGCTGTGAGGTGAGCTCTCTTTTGATAGGGGGCCTGCCTTTACCCTCCTCGCTGCTGGCCCCTCTGAGAGCTACCTTGCCCCATATGCGGCAGCGGGGCGATATGGAGAGAGGCAGTTCCATGTCATGGTCCTTCTGATGGCAACACTCTGCTTTTCCTCTGATCCATGGAGCCTGGTGGCTCCGATATCAGGGGGCGGTGAATCTGCTCCGGCTTTCAGTCAGAACCAGTCAGAACTCTAAAGGAGCTGTCCAAGGTGCGCATTTCCTTTAGAGTTCTGACTGGTTCTGACTGAAAGCTGGAGCGGACTCACCACCCCACTGACATCGGAGCCACCAGCCTCCACTGCCTCTGATCCAGACCCCGAGGTCTAAAAGGGGCTATTTCACACATTACACAGCTCCAGTTCACACTGCACCTGCCCCACACTTTATCCCATAGGGGAGGGGACACGGGGCAAGTAAACCTGCTCAGCCCACTTTTGCTTGTCCTACACGTTCCCTGCGAGAGGAAGCAAAAGGGTGAGCAAAGCCCACTGGTCCGGTGCTTGGAGGAGCTCTTGAAAGCCCCAGACCAGTGGCACTGCAGCTCCTTGTGGGAAAATCAGAGGTATCAAACAGATTCCCCTGCATGCAGCGCACCCTCCACTGGAAGGGGGAGCAGCATGCAGGGGAATCCCTTTGTTATCTCCAATCAGGTTTGGAGATAACAAGGGGATTCCTCTCCCTATCTCCTCCCATATCCCCCAGTAACCTCCAGACCAGGAGGCAAGGCTTGGGGAGGGGAGGGGCCCACATGGGCTGGAGGCTGCCTACACGATTTACAACCTTTCTCCTAGACCAGTCTTCTCCAACCTGGCACCCTTACCAGGTTATGAAATTCACTGGTGACCTTGGGCTGGTCACTCTCCCTGTTAGCCTAACCCACCTCGCAGGTTTGTTTTTGTGGATTAGGAGCGCTTCTACACAAGGCTGTTAATTGGCTGTTAATCCACTGCATCTACTTTCAGTTTCATCGCAGAATTGAGATCTGAGTGCTACACAAGGAGTGTTTCCTTTCCTGCTTTTCTGCTACATAACCTCTAGGTGGCACTGTGCTATAGTAGAATAGCACAAATACACAAGAGGAAATCACACTTTCTTTTACTTTCACAATTAATTGCTGCATTTTCCCTGCCCTAAAAAAACTCACTGAAAGTGCTGATTAGACACAGAAGCAAAACTGGAGGGTCACGACATTGTCTAAAGACCCCGTAAACAACTGTGAGTAGGGAATGACGAGCACACAATAACGCCTCATTGGGAAAAGCCCTAGGTGTGTGTGCGTGTTTGTGTGGTGGTGAACAATGTACAAGCCACACTTAAGGGAGTTTGGAGTGATTCCACTCCGACCTGGCAGGACAGTTTGGAAGGTGGTGCTGCAGGACCACTGCTCGACATGGTCCTGTCCTGTCCCTCCTACTGTTTAACATATATGTGAAAGCACTGGCTGAGTGTGACCAGGGATATGGAGTAAGGTCTCATCACTATGTTGGTGACACCTGGCTATATTTCTCCTTTTCAGCTAATCTGAATGTGGATGCAGATACCCAGAAGAAGTACCTGGTGCAGTAATAGGCTGGATGAAGACTAATGCACTGAAGTCCAGCCCAGACAATCTAAGACTGGGGAAGTGTTGCTAGGTAGTCAGTTGACCACATGGATGGTACCTGGTCTGCTTTGAAAGTGATTGCACTTCCCCTGAAGGATATGGTCCATAGCTCCAGGCTATATATGTGGACCTGCCTATGAGAAGCATTCAGAAACTGCAACTGGTTCAGAACTTGGTGGCCAGATTCTTAACTGGTACTTGCTTTATTGATTGTATCTTGCTGGTATTAAAACAGCTTCATTGGCTTCCAGTTTGTTTCTGGGTGCAATTCAACACGTTGGTTTTGACCCTGAATGATCTGGAACCTGGATACCTTTTTCCCATATGAGCGTGCCCAAGGCCTGATTTCCAAACCTCTCACAAAATGATCAGTTCAGCCTTCTGGCAAGAGCAATCTGTTCCTCCCCATGAGGGAGGGAAAAGGGGGCGGCAGAAAGAGAGATAAAGAGAGAATGGGGTGGCAGAGAGGGGGGTGGCGGAAAGAGAGAGAAAAATTGGGGGTGGTAGAGAAAGAGAGGGGTTGTGTGGCCCTTCTCACTCTTGGCTCTGGCCCCACGCACTGCTGGGTTTGGTTCCATCCAGCATATCCCCCCCCCCGATTACCCCAAGCAATTTGGTCCTTGACAGAAAAAAGGTTCCCTGCCCCTGCTGTCTATCAAGATAATCAGCTGAGGCCTTCATTCAGGTACTGCCACCTTTACAGTCAGGAGCATGGCAACATGGGAGAGTACCTTCTCAGTGGTGGCACCCTGGTTGTGGAATTGCTTTCGCCACGCAGGTTCTCCTGGTACCTTCTTTAATCTATTTTAGGCAGTGGGTGAAAACCGCTTCGTTGACCAGTGCTGATCATTGGTTTTAATTGATGGAGGGTTAGTTTTCTCTGGTACTTCTCAATTGCTATAGGAATTTATTTATTGCATTTATATCCCGCCTTTTTTCCTCCAAGGAACTCAAGGCAGCATACATAATCCGCCTCGTCTCTGTTTTATCCTCACAACAACAACCCTGTGAGGTGGGTTGGGCTGAGAGTCTGTGACTGGCCCAAAGTCACCCAGTGAGCTTCCATGGCTGAGTGGGGACTAGAACCCACATCTCCCAGTTCCCAGTGCAACACCCTAGCCACTACGCCACACCAGTTCTCATGTTAATGAGAGGAATGTTAATGATTTTGTTTGATTTTTAGTTTTATACATGTTTTTAAACTTTATGTAAGTCACCTTGGATGTAATAAGCTGCTCTACTTCTAAAAATTCCTGAGCAGTGAACAATAATAAAAATATAAAAATACAAAAAGTTTTTTTAAAATGTGGAATATCAAATTATACCAACAAAACTACAGCTGCTATTTCAGTTCAGTTAAATAAAAATGTCATTGGCAGATGCCAAAAACAGAGGAAAGTTGATGCTTGGCTGACATCAACCAGCAGGGAGTTCCACAGAGAGGAAACCAGTACACCCAAACCCCTTCTCTGACTGGACTTCAAAGGGGCCGAAGGCGCATGCGGAACCGCCAGGAGCACCTCAGCTGTTGAGCTCAATAACCAGGCAGGATGATAAGGGGGAAGGGCCTGCTCTCAAATGCAGAACTTGGCTCAGACCTTGGAGGAGGAATAAATCAGCTTCAATCATACAGTGTGGTGCAGTGGCTAGAGCGTTGGACTGGGAGCCCAAAGATCCAGGTTCTCGTCCCCACTCAGCCATGGAAGCTCACTGGGTGACTTTGGGCCAGCCACTGACTCTCAGCCCGGCATACCTCACAGGTTTGTTGTTGTGAGGATAAAAGGGAGAGGATTATGTACACTGCCTTGGGTTGTTCAAGGAGGAAAAACGGCGGGGTATAAATGTAATAAATAAATATTTCAAAGTTCTTTCATTATAATACAGGAACACTCCCCACTTCAATTAATGTGCATCACCATCGTTCACAAGTTATTTAAAGTCCCACTTTAAATATTGCTGGACACCCTCCAGCTGGCCTGCAACTAGATTCAGACACAATCCTACAAGTGTCCTGCTGGCGTGTTTTACTGCCATTTCCTTTGCCAACACTGCTGCTCTCCAGCATAACTGGTGGCACCCCTGGGGGGAAAGTATATCAGTTTTACCTATACCTTCCCAGTTGTATTCTTTTAAATTGAAATATTGCTGTGAACTTCACAGCTGGGGATGCCCACATACATGCCCCTTTGGAGGAAAAAGCAAAACGCTTTCCCTTCTTATAGAAGCACAATTAGGGCAGCAAAGGGGGACAGAATTTTCTTAGCCTTGGTGAATCTGACCAGGGTTGCTCCCAATCCTGTCAGCTTCACTGGAGGGCAGAGGCGAGATGCAGTGGTGACACTGGCATGGCTATCCCCTCCCAGAAGGTTTCACCAGGTAGCTGAGAAGGTGTCAGGGAAGGTAAAGGAGTTCCGCACATCTGGGTGAAACTGTCGAGTTTTCCCCGCATGCTTCCATACAGAGGCAGGAGGTAGAAATGTGAAAAAGCTATACCCGAACTTGTGTAACTATAGGGGGAAACATGGGTGGAGGACTAAAAATGCGCTGCAGATAGAACTCATCAGTTCAAAATGGCGACACGAGAATTCAGGTGGGCTGGGATAGAATTGTAAATATGCATCTCCTGCAGGGCTGTCAGTTTATTAGAAACCTGATCCAAGTTCATTTCAAGCTGTGCTTCTGTCTTTCATGCCAACAGCAGGACTCCAAGGAACTTTAAGCAGCATTTGTAAAATCTGCCAGAATCTTGATATAAATTGGCTAAGTCTACATGACAGTCTTAAACCCTCCTTAAATCTCTCTCTCATCCTACTCCAGCTTTCCCCAACCTGGTACCCTCAAAATGTATTAGACTGCAACTTCCATCATCCCCAGCCAGCATGGTGATCATGCTGGCTGGGTTGTGGAGGGCTGCCCTACTGTATTAATTCTCATGTTTCCCAGGATGCTGGATCTATAATCATCAAAACAATGGCCTAGTTCGCATGGAATGACAACCCAGAGTACGGGTTGAGTTGTGAGCTGTCATTGAATCGTGGGTGGTTGTTGAATCGTGGGTTGTTGTTATGTGTGAAACCTGCACTATGGTTTAACTCTGGGTTAACCACAACCAACCCAGGAAGAGAACCCCTGGTTTGTTGTTGGGTTGTGAACTCTGGGTCGTTTATGGTTAACAAGCCATAGTTAAACCATAGTGCAGAGTTCACATGTAATGACAACCCATGATTCAACAACCACCCACAATTCAATGACAGCCCACAACTCAACCCGAACTCTGGGTTGTCATTCCATGCAAACCAGGTCAATATGTTTGTTTCTTACACACATGCCTTCACAGTTCATGTTCATGACCATATCACACCGTTGGCATTCCCCCTTTTGGGCCAGTTCCCTAGTTGAGGGCACTGGGCTTGGAAAGGGTGTTGGATGATCCCAGATAACCCTCCCCACCCCTCCATGGCCCAAGGTCCACATCCCTTTGCGGGGTGGGGGTAATCCGAGTAAGATGTTGGCCACCAAGTTGGATGGTTTTAAAGGGGGGTTAGACAAATGCATGAAGGATAGGCTATCAATGGCTACTAGTCACAATGGCTATTGCCACCAGAATCACAGTCAGTATGCTTCTGTTTGCCAGTTGCTGGTGAATATGAGTGGGAGAGGATTGCTTCTTTCATGGCCTGATCCAGCCCGGCTCTTCTGTTCTTCAGTGGGTACCGCCAGAGCTACCCGGCTCTCCTTCTGTCATACTCTGGCGGAGAGAGTGTTTCTACAGGGGAGTCCAGCAGGGCTGTAGTGGTACATTTTGAAGTGCAAGAGCTCATCATGACAAGCCCCCACACCCAGGCCCCAGGAAGTCCAAAACTGCAGGCAGCCATGTTGATCCATTTTACATAGCCCAATCAGTGGCAGCATATAATACCCACATGATTCCACACATTCATTCTCCTCAGCCAAAGTGAGACGAATGAGACAGATGGCTTCTTCACCTGGAGCTTTAATACTAGTACTGAGATTGGTGACTCACAGAAGTTTGTGGGTCCTTTAGATGACACCGTCAACCTCCAGGGTGTCTCCCGCGCTAAATGACCTTGATTCAGTTTTTTAAAAGCTTGGAGATAAAGAGCTATCAAATTACAGCGCTTGAGTTCCACTTGAGTTCCCCCTGTGAAAAGAGGAAAACTGGCAATAAGAGGAGCTACACCACAGCGCCATCTAGCAGCTGTGTCATGAAACCTATGGAAGACTCAGATAACGGGGAGAGCCAGGGCCTGCAGGAGAGGCCACCACCACCACCACCGGGGAAGAGGCAGGCCTGCTGCTGCTGGGCCTGCTGTTGCTGGGCCTGCTGCTGCTGCTGCCGCCGCTGCCGCTGCCACCAGGCCTTCCCTGGAGACTTCTGCCTGGCAGACCGCCAGTCCCTGCAGGACCAGGCCCCCAGGTACCGAGCCAGCTGTGCTGCTCCACCTGCCCTCCCTGGAGGGGCTACATAAGCTGGCTGGCTGAGGTGGCCTGGGAGAGCCAGGGCCTGCAGGAGAGGCCATCACCACCACCACCGGGGAAGAGGCGCACCTGCTGCTGCCGCCGCCACTGCCACCACCTGGCCTTCCCTGTGGACTCCTGCCTGGCATTATTTTTAAGGGGATTTTTAATTGTTTTGTGTGTGTGTGTGTGTTTTCTTTTTCTTGGGGGATTTTGTTGTGGTTTTAGGGGTGGGTAGCCTGCCTGATAGGCGGGAGCGAGGGGGCATATGTCCACCTGATGGAGGCAGTGGGGGGAGTGTTGGGGGCCAGAAGATACTCAGGCTGGGCAGCAGGCGCTGGCGGAGCGCTAGAGGCAGGCCATGCCAGGTAAGGGGAACAAGGGAGAGATGTGTAGTATCTGTCCCCTGCTCCGGGCCTGTCCAGAGCCAAAGGATGGCTGGGGGAGGTGTGACCCCATCTTCTGGCCTTCGTTTGCTGCTCTGCAATGCCAGGTCTGTTACCCAGAAAACCTCCCTCATCCATGACATGATCCTGGATGAGGGTGCAGACCTGGCATGTATTACGGAGACCTGGCTGGCCGAGGCTGCTGTTCCAACCCTTGCAGCCATGTGTCCAGCTGGATTTTCGTATGCACAGCAGCCGAGGGCTGGGGATCGGGGAGGGGGAGTGGCTGTTATCTACCGAGAGTCCTTGGTCTTCACCAGACCCCCTCTCCGGGAGACCAAGGTTGCTGAGTGCATGTACTGGAGGTTGGGCCCGAAGGGCAGTCTGGGGATTCTGCTCGTGTACCGTCCACCCCGCTGCACGACTGACTCCCTGGCTGAGGTGCTGGAGGTGGTCTCTGATGTGCGTGTGCAGTCCCCTAACTTACTGGTGTTGGGGGACTTCAACGTACATTCAGAGGCCATCCTCACAGGAGCACCTCGGGACTTCATGGAGACCATGGCCTCCTGGGAGCTGCACCATATTCTAACTGGGCCCACCCATGTAGCCGGTCATGCACTAGACCTTGTGTTTGTTTCTGGAGAAGCGGGGAGTGATCTGGAAGTCGGGGGTATATCCACCACCCCCTTGTCATGGTCAGATCACTATCTGGAGACGCTGGACTTCTCGGTTCCACAACCCCTCCGCAGGGTGGAGGACCCATTAAAATGGTCCGCCCCAGGCGTCTTATGGATCCAAATGGATTCCTGAACGCGCTTGGGGATTCTCTGGGGCATGCCAACGGCCACTCGGTTGAGACCCTGGTGGGTGGCTGGAATGCCGCAATCACTGGGGCATTAGATCAGGTGGCTCCGAAACGCCCTGTCCCCTGAACAGGGCTCGGACGGCACCATGGTTTAATCCGCGGTTACGAGCTCTGAAACAGGAGGTGAGACGGCTAGAGCGCCAGTGGCGGAAGTCTCGCTCCAAAGACGATCAGACACGGGCTAGAGCTGTATCTTCAGCCTATCACGTGGTGGTGAAGGCAGCAAAAAAGGAATATTATGCTGCCTCCATCGCGTCTGCAGAGTGCTGTCCCAGGAGGCTGTTCCAAGTGGTCCGGAGTCTGGTCGGTCCTGTGGCTCCGGAACCACTGGAGCATTCTAAGGCCTCCTGTGAGGCCTTGGCAAGGCACTTTGCAGATAAAATTGATCAGATTAGGTGTGTTACTCTGCACGCTGTGGATACAGTTAGTGAGCAAGAGGCGGCCTGTGGCAAACCAGTTTTGTGGGATCGGTTCCAGCTTCTTCCTCCTGATGAAGTGGACAAGGTGCTTTCATTGGTACAGCCGACCACCTGCTTACTTGATCCTTGCCCATCTTGGCTCATTATGAGCTGCAGAGAGAGACTGGGTGAGGGGATCAAGGCGGTGGTGAACACCTCCCTTGAGGAGGGAGTGATGCCATCAGCCCTCAAGGAGGCAGTGATAAGACCGCTCTTAAAGAACAATCGGGCTTCAGGCCTGGGCATGGGACAGAAACGGCCTTGGTCGCCTTGGTGGATGATATGAGGAGGGCTCTGGATAGGGGTGAATGCTCCTTCCTTGTTCTCCTCGACCTCTCAGCGGCTTTCAATACCGTTGACCACGGTATCCTCCTGGACCGCCTGGAGGGGTTGGGCATTGGGGACACCGTATTGCGGTGGTTCCGGTCCTTCCTCTCCGGCAGGTACCAGAGGGTAGCACTGGGAGAGGAGGTTTCGGACCCGTGGCCACTTACTTGTGGGGTGCCACAGGGTTCCATCCTCTCCCCAATGCTGTTTAACATCTATGTGAAGCCGCTGGGGGCTATCATCAGGAGGTTTGGGGTGCAGTGTCATCAATATGCGGATGACACGCAGCTCTACCTCTCGTTTAAATCTTCACCAAGGTTGGCCGTAGAATCCCTGTCCAAATGTCTGGAGACAGTGAGTGGCTGGATGGGGAGGAATAGGCTGAAGCTGGACCCTGACAAGACCGAGGTACTTTTGGTGGGAGACAAGAGGAGGCTGGGGGATGTTGACCTGGTGTTGAATGGGGTACGGCTACCCTTGAAAGACCAGTCCGCAGCCTGGGGGTCATTTTGGACTCCCAGCTGTCCATGGAGGCTCAGGTGTCAGCTGTGAGCCGGACAGCACTGTATCAACTCCATCTGATACGGCGGCTGCGCCCCTTCCTTCCCGACCATCTGCTCCCATCGGTAGTACATGCCCTGGTCTCCTCTCGTTTAGACTACTGTAATGCGCTCTACGTGGGGTTACCCTTGAAGACGGTTCAGAAACTGCAGCTGGTACAGAACGCGGCGGCTCGCCTGATTAAAGGCAGCCGCCGGCGAGATCACATCACTCCAGTGCTGAAGGAGTTGCACTGGTTACCAGTTGTTTTCCGGGCCAAATTTAAGGTGCTGGTTTTGACCTTTAAAACCCTATATGGTTCCGGCCCAGCCTATCTTAAGGAGCGCCTCCAGCAGCACCAGACAGGCCGCTTAACAAGATCAGCCTCGCATGGCCTTCTCTCTGTCCCATCAGCCAGGACAGCTAGACTGGTGGGGACGAGGGAGAGGGCCTTTTCTGTGTTGGCCCCCACTCTGTGGAACTCTCTCCCTAGGGAACTCCGTCATGCCCCCTCTTTAATGAGTTTCCGTCGTGCATTAAAAACGCTGTTGTTCAGGCAGGCATTTGGGGAGGGTTAGGGTATTTTAGAAAATGTTTTTATTGTAGAATTTTATTGTTTTAAACTGTTTTTATTGTATGTTGTACATCACCCAGAGTGGCTGGGTGACTAATAAATTTAATAATAAAAATAAAATAAAGTCGGGGAAGGAAATGCATGTAAAGGGAGTCCGTCATGATCCTGCATTTAAAACAGAAGCAGAAAGCCCCGTTTCAAATGTGGGATTTTAGGCTGGTGTAGAGTTGCTCAGAGTGGAAGTCAGGCTGGCTGACAGGCACAGACCGGAGTGCCAAGGTCCAGCCACAGACTCCAGCAGCTAGAGTGTCTTTCTGAATCATACTATGTGGCTCTAGCCGCTGTGCTCCTTGGTTGAGCCTCTGAGTTCACACCAACATCTGTTAGCCTTGTGCGGAAGCAGAGGTGGTGGAGGCAGGGCAGAGGAGAGACAGTGGGAGAGGAGATTTTTAACAATCTATATCCACCTTTCCCAGCCTGGTGCCCTCCAGATGTGTTGGACTACAATTGCCAGAATTATGTGAGTTGTAGTCCAACACCAGTTTGGGGAAGGCTGATCTATATGTAAGCCTCTCAGGGCTTTTCTACACAAGGCATTTATCATGTGCTCACCATGGTTGTTTACGGGTTCTTTAGACAACGATGTGACCCTCTAGTTTTGCTTCTGTGTCTATAGAGAACTTTCAGTGAGTTTTTTTTACAGCAGGGAAAATGTGGTATTTAATTGTAAAAGCAAAAGAAAGTGTGATTTCCTCTTGTATATTTGCACTATTCCACTATACCACAGTGCCACCTAGAGGTTATGGTGTGGAAAAGCAGGAATGGAAATGCTCTTTGTGCAGTGCTGAGATCTTAATTCTGTGATGAAACTGAAAGTCAATACAGCGGATTAACAGCCAATTAACAGGCTTGTGTAGAAAAGCTGTCGAGCTGAATATGCAGGCTGCCCCACCCTGAAAAAGACACAGTCTGGCACCTGCCTCCCTGCTCACAAACAAGTATGCAAATGCACAAGCATTTGTCCGCACAATCCTCTCTTAAATCTAAGCACATGCAAATAGCCACCCACAGATGTGTCTGGTCTCCTCCGCAGCCTGATGAGGACAGGTTGAAACACACCAGCCCAATCCCTGACCTCCGACCTTGCTGGTGAGAGTGCAGGGCCAGAAGCAATAAGCAGAAAGGAAGGTTAGAATTAACATTTCTCACAGCATCCTCAGGATTTGAACAGGAAACAGCATCGGCCAAAAATGCCTGGTGAGCCATTCTCAACCACGAAGCACGCGGCCTTGAGGTATACTCAGCAGACGAACAGGGTGCTTTTATTCTCCTCTGGTGCCAGAACGCATTTGGAGCAGGGTTTTCCCCAGACTTTGATGGCCTGTCACACCTGCCCCACTCTCCTGTTAACATGGCAAATGGAAAGTGCCCCCGCCCCACCATGCCATATAAATGACCTGCAGAAAGTGAAACAGAATCTATTCAGAATCCTGCCTTCCTTCTCTAAGGTTATGTCTGCACTGGAAGTTAAGCTGCTACTACTAAACATTACACTGAAGTAACCCAGTAGACAGGTTCGGGATCAGGGAAACACTGAAGGACAGCCTGAGTGCCCTATTCTGCTGCTGTCCAGCTATATCAAAGCCCCTTTCTTGCACGTGTGCTGTGAGTGACTTTCATGTTGTTCGGAATGTGCAGGAATCCAGTTTTAAATGTGACTGAGGCCCATGCAGTAAGCTCGACTTACAAGTGTATTTGATGTGATTTTGCGCCTGTGGACAGATATGTTGTACCTGAAACGTGGTCTCGATCCTCCGTCTGCACCAGAGCTGTATGCTTTCCAGACTGGGGACATGATGGAGTCTCTTTGCCCCTAGAGAAGGTAAGGGGACCCTTTACAGTCAGAGGAGTTTTTGCTTGGCAGAAATCAATCAACTAGAACAGAGAAGGGGCAGCCCCACTGCAGTCCTCTGGGAAGATCCAGCAGCAAATGGAACTTTTTGCCACTCTGGTTGCCAATGCCATGGAGCGGGGGTGAAGAATCCCAGGCCCGGGGGCCAAATCCATCCCTCTGGCATTCTCCAGGAAGCCCCACCCCCTTGCCCCCAAACATCAGTTGTTTGGGGGTTTCCTAGCTTTTGTGAAGTTCTTTCCCTTATATTAAAAGGTTGAAACGCCTCTCCTAAGGCTTTGCTACTGGCAAGAAGAGTTATAAGCTACAACATGTTGGTATTGGGGGAGTGCATCCCGCCCACCACTGGATGCAGCCCCCAAGAGCTTCTCCAAATTGAATTTGGCCCTTGGGCTGAAAGAGATTCCTCACCCCCTGCTGTTGATATACCAGGCAGACGGAGTGATCTCACTCTGCCTCTCAATGGCAGCCTGGAAGTTCAGGCTTTGTGTGAGGTTCTGATTTTTTTATATCTCTGAAGCTGGAATATGGAGATTTCTTGGGCGATGACAGTAGGTGAGGTTCAGGGTATGGGCCAAAATGCTTTAAGCAGCGATCCTATAAAAGCTTGCCTGAGAGTCAGTCCCATTGAGCGCAATGGGACTTACTTCTGAGTAGACATGCCTAGGATTGTGCTGTTATGGTCAGTTCAGCAATGGAGCGGGGAGCTGACACAGTTGTGAAATGCTTTTCCTTGGAGACGGGCAGCAGAGACCATCGCCAGAAATACATGTGTGTATGTGTGTGTGTGTGTATAAATAATCAGTGCTCCCTCAGACCCTAAATACTCATCCAGTGCATTTAAAGAGTGGATTTAATAGCTTTACATAACATTTAAGAGGGTGTTTTAAAAGCGCTGGGGACTTGTCAATCGTTCCAGTGCCTTTGCATTCATTGGTTGCAACACTGTTAGGCCAGAGCAGGTGTGTTCTCACCAATGAATTGGACAGAACACTATCGTTTGCAGTTGTTTCCCTTCCTATCTCCGTAATCAAGAGGACTAGAGACTGCATTTCCTTTAAGCAGGGTCATGCCAACGACACCTACTGAAACCCCCTCTTCTATGCAACTATTAAAGGAGCAGGAGCCCTTTCCTTTTTCATCAAGAGGCCACCCTCCTTCTAAGTGAAAACTGAAAGTTCAGGGGAGGGACTTGAAACCTCCCTGTTAGCCCCACCAACTTCAGTTGCCCCATTTTTTATCAGTCCCTGCTCCTTTAACAGAAACTGAATGTGCCAGGCGGTGACAACAAAAGACATCACCTGCTGATTCCTGCAGATCAAGCTACTGTTAAAGGCACAAGAACCAGTTGGGCTCTTTGTTTCCCACCGTCAGTTGGCAGCCTAACTGTGGCTTACTGTCTGCCATGAGCAGACAGACCTCTACTGAGCATCCTTTTAAGGCCTGAGACAAGAGCTACTGGCGGTGGAAGCCCCTTGGAGAGCTCCTCTGGAGTTCTGACTGAAGCCCGGGGCGGATGCACTGCTCCGCTGACATCGGAGCCACCAGCCTCCACGGGCTGCTGCACCCCTTCTGTGATTCCAGAATGAGCCTGATAAGCAGCAGAACCCCCTCAAAGGTCTCCTTCCTTCTCTGCCTCTCTGCCTTCTCTTTGTGCTGCCAAGGCAGCTTTGGAAAGAGAGGCACCAGGAGAGGAAAGCTTCAGACAAGGTGCCTTTGGAGCTGGCTGGCTTCCGGGCAGGGAGCGTGCGTCAAGGCAGACCTCTGAAGGGCTGCCGTCTGCCTGGGACAATCTCTCTCCAGCATCCAGCTGATGCTTGCAACAGGCATGGCGTCCGCCACTCCCATCTGAACCCCCTTCTTCTTTCGGACTCTGTGCAGCTGCCTGCCACCCTGTTTCCGGGGCAAATCCAATTTGGTGATGATCCTAATTAGATCCCAGGCCAGCAGCTGCGTGGCCCAGCTCCAAGGGCCTCTGGCCATTTGCGAAACACGGGCATGCAGATGGCAGGACGGACCATGGACCAGCAGGGTGGCAGCTGCGTCTTCTGCAAGGGAGGAATGGTGCATTTGCTGAACAGAGGTGGAGACAGGAGTGCAGCTCGGTCATTTAGGCCCTGGACGTAATGGCCTTTTGTTCTGCTGCTATGTTTTTATTATGTGTTTTTACGACATTTTGAGAGAGAGAGAGAGAGAGAGAGAGAGAGAGTTAAGCAGCCTTGAATGCCATTGGGCAGAAAGGCAGAATATACATGTGATATATTGTTAAATAAAGGGCACCCTTGACTACTTGTAGCATACCTAGTTTTACTAATGGCATCATCTCAGAATATGGTAACTGTGATTCAAAATTGCAAAATTGCTCATCGATCGTAGCATATAAAATGGCAGTGCTCTGCACTGCATAGTGCCTAAAGCTGCGATCCTATGCCACTTATCTGGAAGTAAGCCCCATTGAATTCAATGGGACTTCCTTCTGAGTAGACATGTATAGGATTGCACCAGTAACGTCCATGCGCAACACACTTAGGTGGATGTGCGGTAGCCACAAGATTCAAAAGAATTTTAAACATAATTTTTTTTTTGTCCTACATTTCAGATAGAATTTACCAGGACACCTTACATACAATAGCATACAATATACATAACAAACAATCTCCATCTTTCAATAAAACATTAATAACAGTTAAAACACAACATAAGAAGAAAAATTAAAACAGCAGGTAAAAGCAGCAGTTCTTTGAAGGCCCGGGAAATTTTTTTTTAAAGACTTCTCCTGGCACCAGAAAGAAAGCAGCAAAGGTGCAAGGTGAGTATCCCTGGAAGAACATGCCACAGACCAAGTGCCAGGTTGAATTCCTGGCCTGGTTTCAAGGAACAGGAAGGTAGCAGGTGATGTGAAAAAAACTGGGGGTCCTGGGGAGCCGCTGCCAGTCAGAGCAAATAATTCTAGAGTCGATGTACAGGGCAAATGGCCTGACTCAGTATAAGGCAGCTACTTATATCACCTGCAGTCGCCATCTCATTCAGTGGGGACACCCAGAGATGAGACTCTGACTGTGACCTCTGGGACCAGGCAGGCTGATATGGAGACAGGTGATCCTTCAAGCCACACAGGGCCTTAAAGGTCAACACCAGCTCTTTGACTTGTGCCTGGATACCACCCCAGGAGCCAGGCAGGGCAGCAATTGAAGGATTAGCAAAGGCTGTGCTTCCTGCATCCAGGCACAGGAACATCGGAAGCTGCCTCATACTGCCCACCGGTCCATCTAGCCCAGTATTGTCAACAGTGACTGGCAGCGGCTCTCCAGGATTTCACGCAGGATTCTTTCCTAGCCCTCCGTGGAGGTGCTGCTAGGGGTTGAACCTGGGACCTTCTTTGTGCAAGCAGGGCTCTGCCTCCCCAGGGGCTGAAGTTGAAACCCTGGGCCTCGGGAGTATATGGGAGGAGACCTTCCGCTGGCCCTGCCCACAAGGACGAGAGGGGTTGAACCTGGCCTTGGGTGTGGCTGGTCCCCCTTCCTGCTGTGGACTAGGAGAAAGGGAGGGTGGAAACGACGACTGAGCCAGAAGGAAAGGAACGTGCCCAGTGCGACACTTGTCCTCTGCACGCCCTTGCCTGCATCAGCGGCTGAGAGCTTTAGGCTGTCTGCTTAGTGTCAGCAAAAACAGCTCCTCCTCCCGCCCTCCCTTCTGTTCCTGGCTTCTCCCCAGCACTGAGGCTAGGACTTCTGTGTGCGTGTATTGGAGCAAGCAGCAAGGGATAGAGGAAGGGAGACCAGGGCAGGCCCAATCCACTGCTCTAGCAGGACGGAATCTGGTGCTAAAAGAGTCAGCCAGCTGGAAGGGGAGCTGTGGTGGTGGTGGAGGAGACCTCACTATGTGCTGTTGGGGTTCACGAACAGTGTGTGTATGTAATGTTATGAGGCCCCCCTCAGTTTTAGGGCTTCTCTTAAGTGTTCTTTCTCCCCCTGCCTGCTTTTTTTAAGAGAAAGAAAAATCAAGGTTCTAGACCTCATGGCTGCAGAAGTTAAGGTTTTCAAACATTTCCAGTTTTGTTGCTAGGGTTTAAAGTCATAGCTCACCTCTGATTTTAAGAGCTGATCAGATGCAGGTCTCTCATTGACTCCCAGTGAACAGTGCACTGGGTTGGTGCTCTGAAGAAAGGGGCATTGCCAGAAACAGACAGTAGGGCCAGCTAGATATGACATTGAAGGTGTCTTTGAATGCCATTCTTGGGATTCTCCTATCTGGGGGAAGGTGCTGGGGAGGGGGTGCAGATTCAGATCAGAACGGCAGTGCAGAAGTCAGAGAAGTTAAACCTCCCCAACACACATGCGCAAACACACACACTTTTCCAGCTGAAAATGCCCCTCACCCTCCCCGGCTGCGGTTTGTGTTTCTCGGTGGTAGGGCAGAGCTCATCCCAGTCCTGTCCTACCAGCACTGCCAGTCGAAGTTCCTTTGCCTGTGTTTGCATGCCCTGGCTTTGCCTATGCCCCCTCCTCTCCCTGCCTCCCTGCTCTGGTGCCTGGACACAAGGGACCCCTTGGGAGCCACGGCTCAGCGGCTCCCTAGGCATAGAGAGTCCATCTGGGGGCCGTTTCCCTCCAAGCCGGGCGCAGCAAGCAGGGTGCGTCATGTGACATGTGTCACGCAAAGCCATTGACAAGGACAACGGTGCTCTTTGTGGAGCAGGCGACTGTGATAGGACAGAAGGCCGAAGAAGCCCCCTCCCCCCCCCGTGGAACAAGGTGCTCTCTGTGCTGCTCAGGCAGGAGGATCGTGGCCAGGGAAGTCACAGAAGGGTATCCCAGAATTCCTCTTTGCTCTGCTTCAACACAGGGCAAGGAGCCCTCCCCTCCCGGGTAGAAAGAGCCCTCCGGGAAGAGAAAGGGAGAGTTCCGCTCTCGCAACAGGGCCGTATGTTCGTTTCAGAACAAATTTAAAAATGAACCAAATGGAGCCAATTTGGCTCCGTCTGCACTTGTTCCAAAACGAATGTACAGAGATACTCGTACAGGGGTGGAGGAAATCTTTTTCCTGTCAAGGGCCACATTCCCTGGGGCGGGGGTCATCCATAGTCAACATATTGCATCCGACTCCAACGTGCCCAAGTTAGCATTTTTCACCTCGCTCCCACTGGTGGACTTTGGGGTTTTAGTTTAAAACAAAACGAAGTCATTCCCTTGAGCATGAAGTCTGTTCACGCCTAATATAGACATGGCCATAGAAGGATGGACTGTAAGCAGCTGGGCCAATTCTGCGGAGGGACCTGAGGGACAGACAGGGAAGTGGGGCCATTCCACCAGCCCCGCTGAACATCTGCTTCATTTTTTCCTCCTCCTTTCCCACCCCATTTTCCTTGTGTGTTGTGTCTTTTTCTACTGTAAGCCTGCAGGTAGGTACCAGTTGCATGTAAACCATTCTAGGAGCTGTTTTGGCTGAGGAGCGGGATTCACATTATGCATTCATTCATTCCATCGCTATACTACCCAATATCCAAAGATTTAAAAAAATACTTTAGCTAATAGGCAATGAAATGCAAAAATGAAGTTCAGTTATATGTACCTGAATCCGAGTGTGACAAGATCATTGATTCAGATGGGCGGTGGCTGAAGTGCGCCTTTCTTTCTCTGCCAAAAATGTAGGCGCATGTGAAGAGAAGGCTATCAATGGCTGCTAGTCCTGATGGCTATATGCTACCTCCAGGATCAGAGGCAGTTGCTAAGGAACGTGGGTGGGAGGGTGCTGTTGCACTCATGTCCTGCTTGTGGGTTTCCCGTAGGCAGCTGGCTGGCCACTGTGTGGACAGAATGCTGGACTAGATGGACCCTGGCTCTGATCCAGCAGGGCTCTTCTTGTGTTCTTATGCCAAAATGTGTAGAAATGTACAAGGCCCAGTGGTAACTTGAAAAAGCCTGTGCATCCAACCCATTCCATCTTCCCAGGTGGCATTTGGCTACCTTTGTGTGCCCTTGGTTGGCACTCCCTCCCTTGGAATGGCTTCCTTTCCTGCTCATCCCAGGGTGCTCCGAGTGCATTTCTGAGAAGAAGACACCACCTTGCAGCATGGAGAATGGGGCTTTCTCTTCATTGCCAAGGACTGGCTGACCTGTTTGTGTACAAAACAGCTTGTCCAGCAGCTGAAACACTGCACATCCCGCTGGCGCTGCCAGGCAGCTGTTGGGGACATGCCCTTCTTGCCACCCAGTGGACAGAATGCCTCATGATAAGCACCGGAAAACCAATCCCCCCCCGCCCCCCGCCCCCCGCCGCACACACCATCATCCATCAGGCTCAACATTCTCCTCGATGAATCGAGGTACCATCAGATGTCCTCGGAATACTCCAATACTCCCAGAATTGTTAATTGTTATAGCCAGTGAGCTATATTGTTATAAGCTAATTGTTATAGCTAATTGTGAGCTAATTGTGAGCTAATTGTTATAGCCAGTGAGCAAGTAGGCCGGGGCAGCTCCCGCTCCTCCTCCTCACCACCACCGTTGTCTGGGCCAGCGTGAGAGGCAGGTGAAGGAGCAGGCTGCAGTCGCGAAGAGGAGCAGCACATCCAGGGGGCTTTTGCCAGTGCACCCCTGCTGGGGGTGGGCCCTGGGCACATGCCCAACCACGCCTATCCTTGACGCTGGCCCTGCCTGGGCTGCATGGAGCCCTCCTGGCTTTACAGCTGACAGCCGGCTCCTCTTTCTTTCCGCCCAACCTCTCTCCCCTCGGCTCCTCTTTCTTTCCGCACAACCTCTCTCCCCTCGCACACATCCAAACCACCTCTCGCCCGCCTGAGTGTCTCCATAGCTCAGGTGGTGAGAAGGGGAAGGAACCCCAGTGCAACAGCTGTCCCTGTTGGCAGACGGCACAGCGAAGGAGATCAGTAACACCCAAGAGAAGTGGGTTGGAGTCTGGCTGCAATGATACTGGTGTTGGCCCAGAACTTTCTGCTGAATTGTCAAGGGAGAGAAGGCAAAAATGGACACAGCGGTAACATGACCTGCAACTTGTGGGTTTTAATTTTTCCTCCTTAGGCCACCTTACAAATTCCTGGCAGGCCATTTGTGACAGACCTCAGTTCCCCCAAACGGTTTCCTGCTCTTCCCATCATCCCTTAATTGCATTAACAGCCCTCGCCTTCCATTTTTCCTAAACCTCTATTGTTGTGTTTCTGAAGGTACAATTTGGAAGGGATGTAAGTGTGGTCCATCCCATGGCCTGCACTGAATGGCAAAGAAACTCAGGCTAAAGAACTCCAAATTTACAACCAGGCTTATAGATATTTTTAAGTATAAACACCAGATGCTGGAGCATTATTAAGTAGGTACAGACCAGGCCACGAAGGTTGCCAACTTTTTAAATCCCTTGCTCCTGTGCTTTGAACAGCAGCTTGACCTGTAGACATTAAGAGGTGATCATGTTTATGTTTCACCTCTTGCTTTCTGCAGCTCAAGCTGCTGCTTAAAGGCAAATGAGTAGCTCAGGATGTTTTGTCTGATCAGCTGGCAACCCTAGAACAGCAGCTATCTAAATGAATGCAGGCCCAGTAGTTGCAGATGAACTTATGCAAATCTGGCTTAACTCATCCCTCTTCATGCTCTGCTAAACGTAAGGCAGTAAGAGCTTCAGCTATTGGGTGGTATAGAAATTAGATAGATAGATAGATAGATAGATAGATAGATAGATAGATAGATAGATAGATGATGGAGGGAGGGAGGGAGGGAGAGAGAGAGATAAAAGGCTAAGACCATACTGCTGAACTGAATGCAGATTCTTCCCGTTTATCATTGCCTCCATCTTCCCTTCCCTTCTGCTGGTGGAGGGTTGGGCCACCTGTAACTCAATGGCCACGTTCAGCCCTCACCTTACTTTCAAAGCCCCTCTGCAAGTGATTGGATCAGAACATAAGAAGAGCCCTGCTAGATCAGACTAAGGGTCCATCTAGTCCAGCATTCTGTTCAGATCTCAGGCAGAAGCGGTCTGCCCTTTTCCCAGCAGTATACTGGGGGGGGGGTGAGAGAGAAAAGGAGGTGTCAGAGAGAGAGAGAGATGGAAGGAGCTGGCAGAAAGGGAGAAGGGGTGGCTCCACCCAATTTAGTCCCTCCCACTGCTCATGTTAGCCCCACCCCTGCCATCATGTGCCCCTCCCCCCAGTTTGCCCCGAATGGAATGAGGCCCGTAACAGAGAAAAAAAAATTCCCCACCCCTGCCCTGGTAGCTTTAGGTCAAATTTTTAATTGTAAGGTCCTTGGGGCAGAGACCTATCTTCTTGTCTGATTCTCTCTAAATACATTCTTGTAGAAGAATGGTACTAAATACATAAATGGTGGTGATAATCTTTAACGTTGATTTTATTTATACATTTTTTTATCCTGCTTTACTTAAAAGCCACTATATCGCTGCTGGGCAATACAGAAATGTAATAAATTCATATTAACATACATCCAAAGTGGCTTACTGTGATAATATGATGAAGCCAGAGGAGGTGTAGCATCACGGCTAAAGAGACTGAGTAAGCAACAAATTAGGAAGTCCTGGGTTCAAATCACCAGGTGGCCTTAGATGAGCTGCTCTCTCCGAGCTTCAGTCCCCTCATCTGCAGTACGTATAGCCACAACATGTAAAAAATCAGCAATGAAAGTAAAGCCCAACAACATTCAATATTATATGTGTTATATGCAGCAGCACTAACAAGCAATCAGCAGATTTTTTTAGGGAAGCGTCTCGAAAAGAAAAGTGCAGCAGAGAGGGGAAGAAAAGAACCACCAATCTCCCCCAGACACCTGCAGGAACAGCCAGGTCTTGATGAGGCGCTGAAACAAAGCAAAGGAGGGGTCAGGCAGGCATTCCATGAAGTCAGCATCACCACGGAGAAGGCCCTGCTCCTTGGACTCGCCCTCCTCACTTCCGATAGCCCTCCCGAAGTTGACCTCAGTGCATGGGAGGGGCATATGGAAGGAGGTGGTCCTTCTAGGGCTATGAAGATGAGAACCGGCACCTTGAATTTGGGCTTGGAACCCAGTTGGGCACCAGATGCCGATTGTAAAGGACTGGGGTGATATTATTAGGAATTCCCTCCCCAGGGCGGCTAGCGTAGCTTCCTCCTTAGTGTGCTTTAGACCTCTAGTGAAGACGATATCACAAGACACTCTTCACATGCTCAAAGTTACTTTGTCCTTGAGTCCTTTTCTGGTGCTGTTCCTCAGGGTAGAAGGGCACTCCTCCCCTTCCAACTTTCCCAGCATTAAACACTTGCTATTGTGCTGGCTGGGGATGATGGAGTTGCAGTTCAACACATCTGCAGAGCACCGGGTTGGGGAAGGCTGCCATACAAGAACAAAAGGATGCACATAAAGGACCTTGGTGGGGGTGATCTGCACCCCTTGGGCACGGGAAAGGGGGCGGCTGTGCTTAGAAAGTCCGGTGTCATTTCCATGCTAGGTAGGTGTCATAGAATAGTAGTCACAGAATCATAGAATAGTAGGGTTGGGAGGGGCCTATTAGACCATCGAGTCAAATCATCTCTTCCCGTTGTTCTTGTTAACATATTGAGAGCCGGTGCGGTGTAGTGGTGAGAGTGTTGGACTGGGAGCCGGGAGATCCAGGTTCTCATCCCCACTCAGCCATGAAGCTCACTGGGTGACTTTGGGCCAGCCACTGACTCTCAGCCTAACCGACCTCACAGGGTTGTTGTGGGGATAAAATGGAGAGGAAGAGAATCATGTAAGCCACCTTGGGTTCTTTGCAAGAGGAAAAAAAGGCGGGATATAAATGTAATAATAATAATTTTAAAACATATTTTAAAACTTCCACACAGTTAATCACCAATCCAGGAACGCTCTGGCCTTTATGCCCCTCAGTTGTGGCCCTCCAGGTACTGTTGCACTGCAACTAGGGATGGTGGAGAAATCCACAAGGGAATCAAAGGAGTTTGGTTTTCTATGAATCTGACAGATGGATTCCGCAGCAGACAGGCTTTTCCCAAATTGCACATATTCCGCCAACTTGTGGACCTTTAAAAAAAAAAACTTTCTGGAATTTTATGCAAATTTGGTCATAGAAAAATACATAAAATATTTAAAAAACTGGCCAAAAATGTGAATTTCCCCCATAGACTAAAGCATGAAAATGTGCATGGGGGGGGGGGGAATTGCATATTTTGGAGGGGATTTGCAAATTTGCACAAATGTGAATTGGCACAAATTTGGGAAATTGGAAAAAATCTGATTATGATTTCTGGCAATGAGTGGACCATGTAAAGAAAGGCCCCTGACAATCTGTGAAAAGCAGATGAAACAGATTTTACAAAACATCCCGAACTGCAATTCCCATCATCCCCAGCCTTGGCTGTCCTGCCTAAGGGTGATGGGAGTTGCAGTCCAGCAGTGTCTGCGGGGCCACCCGTTGCCCATCCTTGCCTTAATTTAAAAGAGCACCACCCAAAGGTAACCAAAGTGGAGGGGAAGAGAGGCAGGTATCCCAGGTTTGCCAGCAGTTTACTGAGCAAGGATGTGAGATCCATGCCAAGTTTCTCTAAGAGTGGAGATCTGAGACCCTTTAGGCGATATAGGTCCCACCTGCATCCTTTAGGGCTGTACCCCCTGCCCCCCATCCAGGGTGGAATCATAGCCATCAGCAAATCTGGCTGCAGACGTTGACAGCTATATTATAGACTCCCGTTCCTAAGAACGCAGGCCTTGGCTGGACAAAGGACTCGGATCTAAAAGGCACATGAGCCCTGTTCGGCCGGTATGGTTCAATGTTCGGAGCAATCCGGCCCCAGCAGCCTTGCTGTTTTCCCGTTGGTCAGGTGAGGGCACCGTTGTCCTTGCTTCCTGCCGGTTTGGCCAGTTGCAGTACAGGGTGGTGGGGATGATAGGCGAAGAGAAGCCAAGAGAAGGACATGGAGGGAGTGCGCATCCCTGCAGGCCCATCATGCTTGTCTCGCCACATTCATGCAGGGGATGTTTAGCTCAGTGGTGGCACATCAGCTTTGCAAGTGGAAAGGGTGTGGTTCCATCCCAGCTTAAAGGACTGCAGGTCGTAGGACTGGGAAGGATCTCTTTCTCTCTCTCTCTGCCCAAGACCATGGAAAGCCTCTGCTGCTCAGAACAGACAGCGCTAGATGAGATGGACCCATAGTTTGACTCGGTTTAAGGCAGCTTGAAATATTCACCTGTCTGTCGGGGTGACTGGGCGTTCTGGCACCATAAGGGGGGAGGGGGGAGGGAGCGGTGACAAGGCACTAGCTCAGCCTTTCCCAACCTGATGGTCTCCAGATGCTGGCTAGGGATGATGGGATATGTAGTGCAATGCCCCGGGGGCGGGTTGGGGAAGGCCGCTCTAGCTAAAACGGTTCCTAAAAAACAAGCAGGAAACATCGTTAAGAAAGAATTAGTCAAATTCATAGAGGAGAATGAGGCTTATCAGTGGCTAAATTGAACCTCCAGGAGCAGGAGAAGCCTACTTCTGCATTCTGGATGCTGTGGACAAAGATCAGGGGAGGGCCTTCCTTGTGGGCTTCCCAGAGAAAACTGCTACTGCAAACCGCATGCTGGAGCAGAAGGCATTTTTGGTCTGAGCCAGCAGGGCTCTTCTTAACAGAAAACACACACACAGGCAAAAGCCACACAAAATCAATCACACCAAGAAACGCATGCAGGAACCCACACACAGAAAGCCACATGAATAAGGACCTTTTCATACATGAGGCTTACCCGCCTCTCTTCTGCTATTTATGTGAAAATTTGATTGTTGCAAATATGGAACAAAAGAGCACAGAAACAGCATTCATAATTCAGATGTACATTCTAGCTAATAGGAGTGTGACATTCACCCACTACAAACTGCTTTACAGCCACAATCATGTGCATGTCTTCTCTGAAGTAAGACCCACTGAGTTACTCCCAGGTAAGTGTGTATAGGATTGCAGTCTTAATTTACCAAGTGCCTTAAGCCTCACTTGTCAGTTCAAGAGAACAGGCCGGTTGTGCACACTCATTGCACATGATAAGAACAGGGCACACACCAAATCCACAGAACCTTTCGCAGCTCAAGTTCACTGGCAGGGCATGACAGTAATCATCTATTCTCTTTTAAATGTCTATCACATCTGGTAGTCAGGCGCTTCCTGTTTCGGAATGAAGGTTCTGCTTTCGGCTGTCATAAAGAGAAGCCCCTGAGAAACCTGCCCTGTGTGTATCTATTTCTTCTTTCGTTTGTGCTCATGGTCATCACAACACCTGGTGGCAAGGAGTTCCAGAGGCTAACTTTATGGTGGGAATAATTAAACAGCCTCATTGTGTCTTTAACTGGCTGCCTGTTTTCACAGAATAACTCTTAGGAGTGTGTCAGTTTCTTTGCTTGTGGCAATAATATGAATATTTGTTTTCTCCCCATTACATGTGGTTTAATAAACTTCTGCCATACACAGTTCCCCCGGTTGTTGTTTTTATCTCAGCTAAGGAAGTTCTTCTAAGGGATATAATCTGTCCTTCCGATCGTTTGAGTCAGCCTTTTCCTGTGCTTTCTCTGTCCAGTTGTTTCCTTGTTTGAGGTGGGAGGCGCATGATGCACCAAATGTGATACATCATAAGATATGTGGCCTTATTTTCTATCTCTGTCTAGCACGTGCATGAAGAATGGACATGTGTGAAAACCCATGTACACAGAGTCACACAGACACAGAAGTGGTCTCATGGGAAACACATGTGTGTCCATGTGGACAGTCATATGCACGGTGGCACACAAAGAACTTCAGTTTAAGGGTTATACAAACACTTGTGTGCATACGGAGCCAGTCAAATATGCACAGATTAAGGCATGCAGCACACATACACAGACAAAAAGCCTGCTTGCCCACAGACACATAGTCCACCCATGTGCAGAAACAGCCTCAGAAAGAACAAACATATAGAGCATCATACAAGAAGATAAAAATGTTTTGCATACAAGCTTGAGACAAACCTGAAAAGATGAACAGATAAAAGAGAGCATGGTTGCGTGTTTCATGTCTGTGAACAGATACCCCCATCCCAGAACTCAGCCTCCATAAAATGTACATAGATACATGCCAAACTTATGTACAGTGAGCTATTCATACATCCCAAGAGAATCAGACATTAACAAGAGGGAAATCGAAATACAGAGATGAGCAAAAGCATCTTGGAAGAAACTCATGTACATGTGCAGAGCCACCGAGTCTCCGTAGATGCACAAAGGCAGTTAACCGCCCAGCCACACATTACACACGAACCCTCATACGCAAGTGCTCATGTGGGCTCTGGAAGGAAAGGCCAGTTCGCCTGGCAACTGCAATTCTCCTGTGGAAAATGCAAGCAAAATGCCGGGGCTCTTTTTTCCCCTCTTTGCTGGGAGGGACACAAAACCGTCCTCATTGGTGAGTTGCCTCAGTCTCCGCCCCACCAGGCCCTGACAAACACACACAGAGACACCCCACCTCTCTGCTGCAGAGGTGGGGGTGGGGGGAGGGGGCTACCATCTCCCAGGCAACCAGTAGAGGGTGCTTTTATACTGAATAATCGAATTCCAGCGCTCTGCCTGTTCCTGAACACCCGCTCCCCTTTACATGCGCACATACACGCTCCTGCCGGGCTCCTGCCAATTCATGAATTGCCTGGTGCTGGCACCTGCCGCCACTGCTGGGATGGCAGGAGATGGTCCAGGCAATGCCTCCTCCAAGCATAGCAGGGCTGCCCCGTGGCAAACCATCTGCAGAGGCAACTGTGGCTTCAGGCCAAGGAAGGAGCAGAGTTTCCTTCGATCCAGGCCTACACTCTCGGCTCAAAACATGAGAAGCAGAGGAAAATACTGGCATTCATGTTCTTGGTATCTCCTGCTGCAAATCACACACACGTCCATCACTCGATATCTCAGAACATAACGCTTAATATTTATATCGCCCTTTCAGACAGCTTCACATGCATTATATTGCTGTAGCCCTTACAACATCCCTGTAAGGTAGATATTATTATCACCAGAATGTTGTTGTTGTTGATATCCACATCAGCGTTCCTCAACGAGATGTCCTCCAGATGTGTTTCCATCACCCTGAGCCAGCATGATTGGGGTTTCAGCCTAAAACCAAGTTGTGGAAGGCTGATCCACATCTGAGCTGAGGATGGGAGAGAACGGCTTGGCAAGATTTTAACACAGGACTTCCTGATTCAGAGTTTGTGGTGCAGTCCTGTGCATGTCTGATCAGGAGTCCCACTGAGTTCAAAGAGATTCACTCCCAGATATAAGATCGCAGTCTTACCACACAATTCTATACATGTCTACTCAGAAGTAAGTCCCACTGAGTTCAATCAGGCTTCATCCCAGGTAGGTGGGTATAGGGTTGCAGCCTTAAAGTGTAATCGTATACCCATTTACATGGGAGTGAGACCTACTGAACTCAATGAGACCTACTTAGGAATAGACAAGTACAGGATTGGGCTATTAGTCTTTTAGGCACTAGATGACGTTAGGTCTCACTTATTAACTTATCACTCATAGGGTGGTCCTGCACTGAGCAGGGGGTTGGACTCGATGGCCTTGTAGGCCCCTTCCAACCCTACTATTCTATGATTCCATGATTCTATGTGTCCCCTTTAGAGTCCTTAATTTGAAGGGACATCCGGTCCAGGTCCGGTATAAAGATAAAGAACCATTTGGGCCTTGAAGTTGCCCATCAGCAGCAGACTCAGCAAGCAAGGCACACAGGTCACCTGGCCACAGTCTTCCTCGGAATGGGCAGCTGTACTGTATTCCTATTTAAATTACAATAATTACCTTTAAATTTGCATCTATACATAAAAATTTGCATATGCAAGTTTCATGCAAATCGGTGTCCACCTTTGTCCTCTTTTGGGGTGATTCCCAAGTGGACATCCTATCCCTCAGGGACGAGTAGGCCTCCCTTTAAAAGTATGGCCATGTGCTCCCCACTAACCTCAAGCGGTGAGACAAGGTTTAGTTGTCGTTGGGTTAAGAGTGGGACCGCTGGAGACTTCCCGTGTCTTTGCAACGTTTGTTTTATTTAAGAGTAGACCAGCAGAACGTATTACTGGAAGCAAGTAGCCACCCCCGAGCAGGCAGCAGATCCCCAGAGAGCAATTTGCACAGCTCAGCCAACTCCCCCACTTCAGCCAATGCCAGCTAGAGACTCCCAGCTGAGCTTTCAGTCTCTCTCTATGGGCCAAATGCAGCAGATCCCTGGTCCAAATCAGGAAAGCAGGCAACGTTTTGGGAGATCCGCTCGCAGGTCACGTGTCGCTTGGGCCTAAATTCAAGACTGCCTCCCTCCTCTTTCCCTGGCCCTGACTCGGAGCTGTGAGAAGCGTTACATCCCCCAGACTCTGATGGCATTACATTCCAAAGGCAGGAGAGAGACTGAGACGGCCCCTCCATGAGCCAATGTGAGCCGCTTGTCTCAGGCAGCAGATTTGCAGGGCTGGCGGATCAGATGTCTCTCTGGGGCCCCATTCCTCCCATACTGCGTCTGCTTGCCCATTTGCAGGGCTCCCCGCTGCCACCGCCCACAGATCTATGTGCCCCTTTGCCCTGCCACCCCAATGATTTGGGGTGCCCTCCAGATGTGCTATAGTCTGGCACATCTGGAGGGCACCACGTTGGGCAAGGCTGTTTTAAATGTTGGTAAAAAAATACCTGCATAGAGACCCACTTTGGGTCAAAATTCGCAGTGTAGCGGGGTGAACCCTTTCCCCCACTTGCAGTTTTCCCAATGGGAAAAAAAATCCTCTGCTCCCAAACTGCTACATGCCCAGTTAGGGAAAACTGAACGTGTAACTGTAAGTTTGCTCTGACAGGGCAAATAGCAGCGTTGAGGTGTGTTTGTGCCTGTCATCTTCATCAGGAAAACAGCATGGGGGACAGAGTTGAAGCCCCCTTCCCTGCAGCATTGTGCTACCAATCCAAATTGGGTCTCCCCCGAGGTGCTTTTTATCAGCATTTAAGACATGGGTGCAGAACATCAGGCCTGAGCAACCAAATCCAGCTCTCTGGGGCTCCACAGAAGGCCCCACCCCCTTCCCCCAACCACCGATTATTTGGGGTGGTTTCCCAAATTTTGCATGTTTGTCCTCCATTGTAAAAGGTTGAAATGCCTCTCCTAAGGCTTTGCACTACAATATGCTGGTAATTTTGGCATTTGGCCCCACCCCTTTTGCCTTTAGTCCCACCCACTACTGGAATGCAGCCCCCCCAAAGCTTCTCTGAAATGGAATTTGGCCCTGGGGCAGAAAGAGGTTCTGCAACCCCGCTTCAGAAAGCTAGGAGAACTGCTCAGGGGTCTCCACCATTGCATTTAATTTGGCTGCCATGCAGCAGGGCAGGGAAGATGCTGCCTGTCAAAGGCCCCTGCTGCCAGTCCAAGCGAAGAGGAAGCACGGCAGCGCCATACACACATTTGCTGTTGTTTATTCGGTCAGTCGCTTCCGACTCTTCGTGACTTCATGGACCAGCCCACGCCAGAGCTTCCTGCTGGCCATCGCCACCCCCAGCTCCCCCAAGGTCGAGTCTGTCACCTCCAGAATATCATCCATCCATCTTGCCCTTGGTCGGCCCCGCTTCCTTTGGCCTTCCACTTTCCCTAGCATCAGCATCTTCTCCTGGGTCTCCTGTCTTCTCATTATGTGGCCAAAGTACTTCAGTTTTGCCTTTAATATCATTCCCTCAAGTGAGCAGTCTGGCTTTATTTCCTGGAGGATGGACTGGTTTGATCTTCTTGCAGTCCAAGGCACTCTCAGAATTTTCCTCCAGCACCACAGTTCAAAAGCATCCATCTTCCTTCGCTCAGCCTTCCTTATGGTCCAGCTCTCGCAGCCATAGGTTACTACGGGGAATACCACTGCTTTAACTAAGTGGACCTTTTCTTGTCAGTGTGATGTCTCTGCTCTCCACTATTTTATCAAGATTTGTCATTGCTGTCCTCCCAAGAAGTAGACGTCTTCTGATTTCCGGGCTGCAGTCAGCGTCTGCAGTAATCTTTGCACCTAGAAATACAAAGCCTGTCACTGCCTCCATGTTTTCTTCCTCTATTTGCCAGTTATCAATCAAGCCGGTTGCCATAATCTTGGTTTTTTTGAGGTTTAACTGCAACCCAGCTTTTGCACTTTCTTCTTTCACTTTCGTCATGAGGTTCCTCAGCTCCTCCTCGCTTTCAGCCATCAAAGTGGTATCATCTGCATATCGGAGATTGTTAATGTTTCTTCCAGGGATTTTAACTCCAGCCTTGGCTTCATCAAGCCCAGCACGTCGCATGATGTGTTCTGCGTACAGGTTGAATAGGTAGGGTGAGAGTATACAACCCTGCCATACTCCTTTCCCAATCTTAAACCAATCCGTTGTTCCGTGGTCTGTTCTTACCGTTGTTACTTGGTCGTTATACAGATTCCTCAGGAGGCAGACAAGATGACTTGGTATCCCCATACACCAAGAACTTGCCACAATTTGTTATGATCCACACAGTCAAAGGCTTTAGAATAGTCAATAAAACAGAAATATATGTTTTTCTGAAACTCCCTGGCTTTCTCCATTATCCAGCAGATATTGTCAATTTGGTCTCTAGTTCCTCTGCCTTTTCGAAACACAGCTTGTACATCTGGCAATTCTCGTTCCATGAATTGCTGGAGTCTATCTTGCAAGATCTTGAGCATTACCCTACTGGCATGTGAAATCAGTGCCACTGTTTGAAAGTCTGAACATTCTTTGGTGCTTCCCTTTTTTGGTATGGGGATATAAGTTGATTTTTTCCAATCTGTTGGCCATTCTTGTGTTTTCCAAATTTGCTGGCATATGGCATGCATCACCTTGACAGCATCATCTTGCAAGATTTGAAACAGTTCATCTGGGATACCGTCGTCTCCTGCTGCCTTGTTATTAGCAATGCTTCTTAAGGCCCATTCAACCTCACTCTTCAGGATGTCTGGCTCTAGCTCACTGACCACACCGTCAAATCTATCCCCGATGTTGTTATCCTTCCTATACAGATCTTCCGTATATTCTTGCCACCTTTTCTTGATTTCTTCTGCTTCCGTTAGGTCCTTGCCATCTTTGTTTTGGATCATACCCATTTTTGCCTGGAATTTACCTCCGATGTTTCTAATGTTCTGGAAGAGGTGTCTTGTCCTTCCTGTTCTATTATCTTCTTCCGCTTCCGCGCATTGCTTGTTTAAAAATAATTCCTTATCTCTTCTGGCTAACCTCTGGAATTTTGCATTTAATTGGGCATATCTCCCCCTATCACTGTTGCCTTTTGCTTTCCTTCTTTCTTGGGCTGCTTCCAGTGTCTCAGCAGATAGCCATCTTGCCTTCTTGGTTTTCTTTTTCTTTGGGACGTTTTTTGTTGCCGCCTCCTGAACAATGTTGCGAACTTCTGTCCATAGTTCTTCCGGGACCCTATCTACTAAATCTAGTCCCTTTAATCTATTCTTCACCTCCACTGCACATTCATTAGGAATAATTGTTGTTGTTGTTCAGTCATTCAGGCATGTCCGACTCTTCGTGAACCCATGGACCATAACACGCCAGGCTTTCCTGTCCTGTGCTCTCTCCCGGAGCGTGCTCAAGTCCATATTCATTGCATCACTGATGCTACCTAGCCATCTCATCCTCTGCCGTCCCCTTCTCCTTTTGCCTTCAGTCTTTCCCAGCATCAGGGTCTTTTCCAGGGAGTTTTCTCTTCACATTAGGTGGCCAAAATATTTCAGCTTCAGCTTCATTATCTGTCCTTCCAATGAGCACTCAGGGTTGATTTCCTTTAGGATTGACTGACTGGACCTCCTTGCAGTCCAGGGGACTCGTAAGTGTCTTCTCCAGCACCACAGTTCGAAAGCATCAATTCTTCGGCGCTCAGCCTTCCTTATAGTCCAGCTCTCACAGCCATACATTACTACTGGGGAAATCATAGCTTTGATTAGACGGACCTTTGTCGGCAAGGTGATGCCTCTGCTTCTTACTATGCTGTCTAGGTTGGCCATAGCTTTCCTCCCAAGGAGCAAGCATCTTTTAATTTCATGGCTACAGTCACCATCTGCGATGATCTTGGAGCCCAAGAAAATAAAATCTGTCACAGCTTCCATTTCTTCCCCTTCTATACACCAGGAAGTGATGGGGCCAGATGCCATGATCTTCGTTTTTTTAATGTTGAGTTTCAAACCAGCTTTTGCACTCTCCTCTTTCACCCTCAACAACAGGCTCTTTAGATCCTCTTCGCTTTCTGCCATTAGGGTGGTATCATCTGCATATCGGAGGTTGTTGATAATTCTCCCGGCAATCTTAATTCCGACCTGTGATTCATCCAACCCGGCGTTTCTCATGATGTACTCTGCATATAAGTTAAATAAGCAGGGTGACAATATGCAGCCTTGTCGTACTCCTTTCCCAATTTGTAACCAATCGGTTGTTCCATGTCTGGTTCTTACTGTTGCTTCTTGACCCTCGTACAGGTTTCTCAGGAGACAGGTAAGGTGGTCTGGTACTCCCATCTCTTTCAGAATTTGCCACAGTTTGTTGTGATCCACACAATCAAAGGCTTTAGCGTAGTCAATGAAGCAGAAGTAGATGTTCTTCTGGAATTCTCTTGCTTTCTCCATGATCCAGCGAAAGTTGGCGATTTGATCTCTAGTTCCTCTGCCTCTTCGAAACCCAGCTTGTACTTCCGGTAGTTCTCGGTTCGCATACTGCTGAAGCCTAGCTTGCAGGATTTTGAGCATCACCTTGCTGGCGTATGAAATGAGCGCAATTGTGCGGTAGTTTTAACACTCTTTGGCGTTGCCCTTCTTGGGAATTGGAATGTAAACTGACCTTTTCCAGTCTTGTGGCCACTGTTGAGTGTTCCAAATTTGTTGGCATATTGAGTGCAGCACTTTAACAGCATCATCTTTTAGGATTTTAAATAGCTCAGCTGGAATACTGTCATCTCCGCTAGCTTTGTTGTTACTAATGCTTCCTAAGGCCCACTTGATAGTTTCACTCTCGAGGATGTCCGGCTCAAGTTCAGTGACCGCACTATCATGGCTATCAGGGACATTAAGATCTTTCCTGTATAGTTCTTCTGTGTATTCTTTCCACCTCTTCTTAATCTCATCTGTTTCTGTTAGGTCCCTGCCTTCTTTGTCTTTTATCATGCCCATCTTTGCACAAAACGTTCCCTTGAGATCTCCGATTTTCTTGAAGAGATCTCTAGTCTTTCCCATTCTGTTGTTTTCTCCGATTACTTTGCATTGTTCATTTAAGAAGGCCTTCTTGTCTCTCCTTGCTATTCTCTGGAACTCTGCATTCAGTTGGATATATCTTCCCCTTTCTCGCTTGCTTTTCGCTTCCCTTCTTTCCTCAGCTACTTGTAAAGCCTCCTCAGACAGCCACTTGGCTTTCTTGCATTTCTTTTTCTTTGGGATGGATTGAGTTGCTGCCTCCTGAACAATGTTACGGACCTCCGTCCATAGTTCCTCAGGCACTCTGTCTATCAGGTCTAATCCCTTAAATCTATTCTTCACCTCCACTGTATATTCATAAGGGATATGATTTAGGTCATTCCTCAATGGTTTCGTGGTTTTCCCTACGTTCTTCAATTGAAGCCAAAATTTTGCAAGAAGAGGCTCATGATCTGAGCCACAGTCAGCTCCAGGTCTTGTTTTGACTGACTGTATAGAGCTTCTCCATCTTTGGCTGCAAAGGACATAATCAATCTGATTTCGATATTGACCATCTGGTGATATCCATGTGTAGAGTCGCCTCTTGTGCTGTTGGAAAAGAGTGTTTGCTATGATCAGCGTGTTCTCTTGGCAAAACTCTATTAGCCTTTGTCCTGCTTCATTTTGTACACCAAGGCCATGCTTGCCTGTTATCCTGGTGATTTCTTGACTTCCTACTTTAGCATTCCAATCCCCTATGATGAAGAGGACATCTTTTGTTGGTGTTAGTTCTAGAAGGTGTTGTAGGTCTTCACAGAACCGATCAACCTCAGCTTCTTCGGCATCAGTGGTTGGGGCATAGACTTGAATTACTGTGATGTTGAATGGTTTGCCTTGGATTCGTACTGAGATCATTCTATCATTTTTGAGATTGTACCCCAGTACTGCTTTTCCCACCCTTTTGTTGACTATGAGTGCTACTTCATTTCTTCTAAGGGATTCTTGCCCACAGTAGTAGATATGATGGTCACCTAAATTAAATTCGCCTATGCTTGTCCATTTTAGTTCGCTGATTCCCAAGATGTCGATGTTCAATCTTGCCATCTCATGTTTGACCACCTCCAGCTTACTTTGATTCATTGATCTGACATTCCAGGTTCCTAAACAATATTGTTCTTTACAGCATCGGATTTTCTTTTCACCACCAGACACATCCACAGCTGAGTGTCCTTTCGGCTTTTGCCCAGCCGCTTCACTCTTTCTGGCGCTACTTGGAAATACCCTCTGCTCTTCCCCAATAGTATATTGGACACCTTCCGACCTGAGGGGTCATCTTCCGGCGTCATATGTTTTAGCCTTGTGATACAGTCCATGGGGTTTTCTTGGCAAGAATACTGGAGTGGGTTGCCATTTCCTTCTCCAGTGGACCACATTTTGTCAGAACTCTCCACCATGACCTGTCCGTCTTGGGTGGCCCTGCACGGCATAGCTTATGGCTTCACTGAGTTACGCAAGCCCCTTCGCCACAACAAGGCAGCGATCCATGAAGGGGATTCGGAATATTAGTGAGCTCATATCTAACTGATCTGTGGGTCTTCCCTATTCTCTTTAGTCTGATTCTAAATTGTGCAATAAGAAGTTCGTGATCTGAACTACAATCAGTTCCAGGTCTTGTTTTTACCGACTGCATAGATGTCCGCCACCTTTGGCTACAAAGGATGTAGTCAGTCTGATTTCGGTGTCAACCGTCTGGTGAAGTCCATGTATAAAGTCGTCTCTTAGGTTGTTGGAAGAGGGTGTTTGTTACGCACAGTGAGTTGTCTTGGCAAAATTCTATCAGCCTATGTCCTGCTTCATTTTGTTCTCCCAGACCATGCTTGCCTGTAATTCCAGGTGTCGTTTGACTACCCACCTTAGCATTCCAGTCTCCTGTAATGAAAATAACATATTTCTTTGGCGTACTATCCAGTAGGTGCTGCAGATCCTCATAGAACTGATCTACTTCTGCTTCTTCAGCATGTGTGGTTGGGGCGTATATTTGGATCACTGTGATGTTAAATGGCTTACCCTGAATTCAAATTGAGATCATTCTGTCATTTTTTGGGTTGTATCTAAGCACTGCTTTAGCCACTTTATTATTAATTATGAAGGCTACTCCATTTCTTCTGTGGTCCTCTTGCCCACAGTAGTAGATCTGGTGGTCATTTGATGTGAAGTGGCCCATTCCAGTCCATTTCCGTTCACTGACACCCAAAATGTCTATATTTAATCTTGACATCTCCCCAGTAACCACATCCAATTTGCCCTGGCTCATAGATCTGACATTCCAGGTTCCTATGGTGTGTTGATCTTTAGAACATCAGATTCGTTGTTCACCACCAGCACCATTGGCTGCTAGCCGTCCTTTTGGCTTTGAGCTAGCTGCGTCATCACATCTGGGGCTAGTTGAACTTATCCTCTGTTCCTCCCCAGTAGCATTTTGACCATCTTCTGACCTGGGAGTCCCATCTTCCGATGGTATACCGACATATCTCTGGTCGTACTGATCCATTTAGTTTTCATGGCAAGAATACTGGGGTGGGTTGCCGTTTCCTTCCCCAGGGATCGTATTTAGTCTGACCTCTCTGCCATGACCTTCCCGTCTTGGGTGTCCCTTCACGGTTTAGCTCATGGCGTCATTGAGGTGCTCAAGCTCCAGCACCACGACAAGGTAACGATCTCCTTTGCGGGAGCATACACTCATACGGTGTCTATTTTTTATCCGTTCCCACACTGTATGCCTGCTAGCGTGATGCAGCCCCTATCAGCTGCCTCCCCTCCCTGAACGGGGCATCATTTGTTTCCTGTTCAGTTTTGATGAGACATTGTGCTCAAGTAGTGATCAGTTCAGTTCAGTTCAAGAAATATTTTTGGCAGGCTTCCTATTATTAGAAAAAAATCTCTCTCTCATTGCCTCCATCTCTCTTTCAGTGACACAGCTTTAAGATATCATTCATGAGCCCTAGTTTTTCACTTCTGGGTTAGGGTGGCAAGAGCTGGCCCCTACTTTGCAAATTTCACTGCACCCATCCTCATGGCTAGTTGCCTTTGAATGAGTTCACACAGTCAAAGCAAAGGCCCATAGTCTGTTGTTTTGCAATCTTGTGAGACACAGAGCATTGTCCCTGGAACTGTTCACTGCTTGGGCAAGTGAGGAGCGTGTATGTCACGGGGCCAGCTACACCCTGATCCACGTGTGGAAAGGAGACCAGGCCAAATGGAGTCTTCCCCTCCATTCCAATGACCTTTCTGCTGCCACCAGGTGCAATACTTTATTTTCCCTGGCTGCCTCCACCAAACAGCCTTAAAACCTTCTCAGTCTCTTGGGAATACCCTTCGGTAGTGAGAGGTCTGGCTTTTAGGTGTAGGGTGGGTAACCCAACAAGAAAAGAGGCCACAAAGTTTAAACAATACTTTACAAAGCAGTATTATTAGGGGAAAAGTTTCAATATGTGAATAGTTACAACACACACACACACATAAAACAAAACCATAAGAGCAAAGGGGTAACAAAATGACCAGGGTAAATGCATCCAGCTAAATCTAACTAGACTGTATCGCTGTTTTTCAAGTTCTTCCCAGTAATATTTTATGATCAGAGTTCTCAGCTTTCCCAAGCATTTAGATTCTTCCAAGCAGCTCTCTGATTTTCTTTCTTTTTCTGGTTCTTCTTTCCTTCCAAACTTCCTCTCTCTATTTCAGCTTCCTGTATCAAAAACTTGCCTTTTTGCCTCCAGTTTTTATGTATTAAAAGTAGCATGAGCTCTTGTAGCTCTAACCAATCAGGAGGAATCACATTTGTCCTATATTCCTTCTGCTGAGCTCTTTGCAACAATTTTTGCTGAAATGAAATTTCTTGCAACCTTACAGACATTTTGGCACTTCAATGAAAACAAAAACCTTGCTAGATCCTTATCTTGCGAACCATCTCTTCAGCCTTTTGTGGGCACCCAGACAGTGAAACATTAAATGAACTTTAACCTACACTGACCACTAACACACACAGCGAAAAAATCAACCCCATAATACCCAAGCCAAATTGTATACAAAATTAGAAGGCAGTTCTGTTCCTTCAAAGCATAACAACAACAACAATTCCATCCTGCTATAAAAAGGAGGTTGATTTAAGCTGTCCCCTTAGTCTAGAAGTCTTTGCTTACCCACAGCTTCGCATTGGTTTGACTAGTTTCCATGGCCTGCCTTTGGCTAGCGTTGTGCCTCAAGACTTTCTCGCACTTGGGCCTAGAGGTCTGTTGTGTCATTTATAGAGTACCATCAGTGTGTATGAAGCTTTACAGAATGACACCTTTTTTATTAGCAGGGATGCTGATGTCATCTGCCAGTCCCTCAGAATTCCCTGTTCCCTCTGAGCTTAGTTGCAATTCTCACAGTAGCTGGGGGAAAATGAATTTTCCCAGTAACAATATAGTGTTCCCTGTTGTAATACACGCTATTTGGGGATGGCTTGGTCTTGAACAGACAATTAAGATCAATTAACTTTATTTAATGTATGTATGTATGTATGTATGTGTTTGTTTGTTTGTTTGTTTATTTATTACATTTCTATAACCCCCAATATCCGAAGCTCTCTGGGCGGTTCACAACAATTACAACCACAAAATACAACATAAAATACAATATAAAATTTAAAAGTTTAAAACTACATTATAAAAATAAAATCAGAATAAAACCTAGCAGCAATACAGAGGTTTAAAATACAATAACAGATTGAAAACAACGGACTAAGGGCGCAATCCTATGGCTGCTAGTCAGCGGCTAGATGGCCATAGGATAGGTCAGTTCCTGGGAACCGACCTCCACCCCTCCCACGTGTCTTGTAGGCAGCATGGAACGGCCCCACGCTCTGCACTCATAAGAGGAACGCGGAGCGGCAAAAATGGGGCTTTCCTGGGGGCATGTAGGGGCAGGGAAGTTGGAAATGCTGGTACGACACATCCTACGTGTTGTCCAGCTGCCGCTTCCAGCGCTCTGAGGTCCCATGGCTAGACAGCCAATTTTGGCAGCCTAGGCGTAAATGCAGGGCAGCTGAAGCGCAGAGGGGACGATCCCCTCCGCACTTCTCCTGCCCTGCATTGGATAGGTTTGGAGGCAGCCGCCTATCCTGATAGGACTGCACCCTAAAAGACTGAAATGCCTGGGAAAATAAAAAGGTCTTCACCCGGCGTTGGAAAGAGCACAGTATAGGTGCCAGGGAAGCCACTCCTGGTGGAGATGAAAACTGCTAGAACTGGTTTGTTGATATAGGTCAATACAACTACTGGCATTTTTGGACCCTCCTTGGGGCGTGGACTGTCACATAGAATCATAGAATCATAGAATAGTAGGGTTGGAAGGGGCCTACAAGGCCATCGAGTCCAACCCCCTGCTCAATGCAGGAATCCAAGTCAGAGCATCCCTGACAAATGGCTGTCCAGCCTCGTCTTGAAGGCCTCCAGTGTGGGAGAGCCCACCACCTCCCCAGGTAATTGGTTCCATTGCCGTATTGCTCTGACACTCAGGAAGTTTTTCCTGATGTTCAGTCGGAATCTGGCTTCCTGTAACTTGAGCCCATTATTCCGTGTCCTGCACTCTGGGATGATCGAGAAGAGATCCTGGCCTTCTTCTCTGTGACAACCTTTCAAGTACTTGAAGAGCGCTATCATATCTCCCCTCAGTCTTCTCTTCTCAAGGCTAAACATGCCCAGTTCTTTCAGTCTCTCTTCATAGGGCTTTGTTTCCAGTCCCCTGATCATCTTTGTTGCCCTCCTTTGAACCCTCTCCAGCTTGTCTGCATCCTTCTTAAAGTGTGGTGCCCAGAACTGGACACAGTACTCCAGATGAGGCCTAACCAGTGCTGAGTAGAGGGGAACTAGTACTTCCCGGGATTTGGAAGCGATGCTTCTATGAATGCAGCCCAAAATAGCATTTGCCTTTTTTGCAGCCACATCACATTGTTGGCTCATATTCAGCTTGTGATCGACGACAATTCCAAGATCCTTCTCGCTCGTAGTGTGGTTGAGCCACGTATCCCCCATCTTGTAACTGTGCATTTGGTTTCTTTTTCCTAGGTGCAGAACTTGGCATTTGTCCCTATTAAATGCCATTCTGTTGTTTTCTGCCCAGCACTCCAGTCTATCCAGATCACTTTGAATTTTGTTTCTGTCTTCCAAAGTATTAACTATCCCTCCCAATTTTGTGTCATCTGCAAATTTGATCAGCATTCCCTGCACCTCCTCCTCCAAGTCATTAATAAAAATATTGAAGAGCACTGGGCCCAGGACTGAGCCCTGCGGTACCCCACTCGTTACCTCTCCCCAGCTTGAGAAGGTCCCATTGATAAGCACTCTTTGGGTCCGATTCTGTAGCCAACTGTGGATCCACATGATCGTTGTTTCATCTAGCCCACTTCGAGCTAGTTTGCTCATCAGGATATCATGGGGCACTTTGTCGAAAGCTTTGCTGAAGTCGAGGTATATGATGTCACGATGAGCCCCTGCCCTTTAAAATTTACGCCTGCACCCCTGGAGAGCCACCTGGCCCTGAAGCGCTTGCTATCTCAAATGCAACACAGGAGGAGGCAGTGCAGACACCTGCGTGTGTATTAAAATCTGCTGAGGGCCCCCTCTTCTATACCCCGCCATTGGGAGCTGTGCGTTGTGTGGAGATGCAAGAAGGGGACTTCTTGACAGTGGTGCCCTGGTGATGGAATGCCCCGCTCGGGGCCCAGCTGGCACCAATGCTGGCCACATTTCGGTGCCATGTTAAGACCTGGCTGCTCACCCAAGCTTTAGTGTCTCGTTGACGGTTGCCCCGTTTTTATCTGTTTGCTTGAGTCGTTCATGCTGATTTCATACCGTTGATGAGTATTACTGGATTACGCTTTTAGGCTGTATTGTTTCATTGTCATATGCCTCCCTGAGATCTATTGATATAGGGCGGGTTGGAAATATGTTAATGAATAAATAAATGGGGGAGAAGGAAAAAGGAGATGGAAGTAAAGATGATAGGGAAGATATGCATTCAGTGTGTGCGTCTGTTTGCCGTATTCTTCAGGGCAGGAATATGAGAAGGTGGGAAATTATAAATTGTCTGGGTAATTGTGGAGTAGGTAGGGAATTATGCCTGGATAAGAATCAATTACTTATGTCTGGCTGGTGTCTGCCATATGCGTGTTTTCATCCATGTGGCCAAGACTTGCTTACACTTGTGGCCAGCATATTTCACATATGCTGAATTATCTTTCCCCATAGAGAAAGTTATAAAATTAGCAGTACTCTACCTCCAAAGTCATGAACTTGAGCACACTCCAGGAGAGAGCAGAGGACAGGAAGGCCTGGCATGCTATGGCCCATGGGGTCACGAAGAGTTGGACACGACTTAACGACTGAACAACAACAACCTCCAAAGTCATCTACCATGATTAGGCACGTTTTGCTCTTCTTTTTACTCCTTTGTGTGCAAAGTGTTTTCCAACCTTGACAGCAACCCTACAAGGTAGGTCCATAGTGTTAAGAACATAAGAAGAGCCCTGCTGGCTCAGACCAAGGGTCCATCTAGTCCAGCATTCTGTTCACACAGTGGCCAACCAGCTGTTGACCAGGAACCCACAAGCAGGACATGGGCGCAACAGCACCCTCCCACCCATGTTCCCCAGCAACTGGTGTACATAGGCTCACTGCCTCTGGTACTGGAGGTAGCACATAGCCATCTGGACTAGTAGCCATTGATAGCCTTTTCCTCCAGGAATTTGTCCAACCCCCTTTTAAAGCCATCCACATTGGTGGCCATCACTACATCCTGTGGTAGCGAATTCCACAGCTCCCGGTGATTGGTCACAGAGGGGCTTTTCCTAGCATGGAGAGAGAACAATGGCAAAAGTTTCACCCTCTATGTTTCTGTGCGTCAGGCTACTGTTAAAGCACATGAGGAGTAACTTCCTCCTGCCCACACCATTTGCCCACACCATGCATTAATGTATACAAGATTTCTCCCTTTCTTCATGCCAAGCATAATTTTATACACACCGTATCTCCCCTCACTGACCCTTTTTCTAAGCTAAAATCACCAAATGTTTGAACCTTTCCGCATAGAGGAGTTACTCCAGCCCCTTGATCATTTTGCTTGTACTTCTTTGCACCTTTTCCACCATCATCACCATCATTTCTATACTGCCCAGTAGCCCAAGCTCTCTGGGAGGTGTACAACAGATTTCAACCTTAAAAATGCAATATAAAACATAATATAAAAACCATTTACAAAACAATTTAAAGCAATAGCAAAAAAAATATCCCAGGACCAGTTAAAAGCTTTTCATATGCTGTCAAATGCCTGGGAGTAGAGGAAAGTCATAACCTGGCACTGAAGGGATGACAAAGTTGGCACCAGGCAGACCTCAGTGGAGAGAGCATTCCACAGTTGGGGGGGCACCACTGAGAAGGCCTTTTCCTTTGTTGCCATCCTCCAAACTTCCCTCAGAGGAGGCACCTGGAGGAGGGCCTCAGATGATGATCATCGTGTACGGGTAGGTTCATACCAGGAGAGGCGCTCCATCAGGTATTTTGGTCCAGAGCCATGTAGGGCTTTATTGGTCAAAACCCGCACCCTGAATCGGGCTTGGAAACATACAGGGAGCCAGTGCACAAGGACACTCTGCAATATTATTTGGAGATGCAGCAACCAGAACTGTATACTGATTTCCAACTGTGGGGACATTTGTTTATTCCTCATTAAGGCAGAGCTTCCCCTTCATGGATCACTGCCTTGTTGTGGCAAAGGGGCTTGCGTAACTCAGTGAAGCCATAAACTATGCTGTGCAGGGCCACCCAAGATGGACAGGTCATGGCGGAGAGTTCTGACCAAATGTGGTCCACTGGAGAAGGAAATGGCAACCCACTCCAGTATTCTTGCCAAGAAAACCCCATGGAACATATCACAAGGCTAAAAGAGATGACGCCGGAAGATGAGCCCCTCAGGTCGGAAGGTGTCCAATATGCTACTGGGGAAGAGCAGAGGGTATTTCCAAGTAGCGCCAGAAAGAGTGAAGCGGCTGGGCCAAAGCCGAAAGGACACTCATCTGTGGATGTGTCTGGTGGTGAAAAGAAAATCCGATGCTGTAAAGAACAATATTGTTTAGGAACCTGGAATGTAAAATAGGAGCCAACAAGGTGATGTGGCTGCAAAAAAGCAAATGCTATTTTGGGCTGCATTAATAGAAGCATAGCTTCCAAATCCCGGGAAGTACTAGTTCCCCTCTACTCAGCACTGGTTAGGCCTCATCTGGAGTACTGTGTCCAGTTCTGGGCACCACACTTTAAGAAGGATGCAGACAAACTGGAGAGGGTTCAGAGGAGGGCAACAAAGATGATCAGGGGGCTGGAAACAAAGCCCTATGAAGAGAGACTGAAAGAACTGGGCATGTTTAGCCTTGAGAAGAGAAGACTGAGGGGAGATATGATAGCACTCTTCAAGTACTTGAAAGGTTGTCACAGAGAAGAAGGCCAGGATCTCTTCTTGATCATCCCAGAGTGCAGGACACGGAATAATGGGCTCAAGTTACAGGAAGCCAGATTCCGGCTGAACATCAGGAAAAACTTCCTGAGTGTCAGAGCTATACGACAATGGAACCAATTACCTGGGGAGGTGGTGGGCTCTCCCACACTGGAGGCCTTCAAGATGAGGCTGGACAGCCATTTGTCGGGGATGCTCTGACTTGGATTCCTGCATTGAGCAGGGGGTTGGACTCGATGGCCTTGTAGGCCCCTTCCAACCCTACTATTCTATGATTCTATGATTCTATGAATGTCAGATCAATGAATCAAGGTAAGCTGGAGGTGGTCAAACATGAGATGGCAAGACTGAACATCGACATCTTGGGAATCAGCGAACTAAAATGGACAGGCATGGGTGAATTTAATTCAGGTGACCATCATATCTACTACTGTGGGCAAGAATCCCTTAGAAGAAATGGAGTAGCACTCATAGTCAACAAAAGGGTGGGAAAAGCAGTACTGGGATACAATCTCAAAAACGATAGAATGATCTCAGTACGAATCCAAGGCAAACCATTCAACATCACAGTAATTCAAGTCTATGCCCCAACCACTGATGCCGAAGAAGCTGAGGTTGATCGGTTCTATGAAGACCTACAACACCTTCTAGAACTAACACCAACAAAAGATGTCCTCTTCATCATAGGGGATTGGAATGCTAAAGTAGGAAGTCAAGAAATCACCGGGATAACAGGCAAGCATGGCCTTGGTGTACAAAATGAAGCAGGACAAAAGCTAATACAGTTTTGCCAAGAGAACATGCTGATCATAGAAAACACTCTTTTCCAACAGCACAAGAGGCGACTCTACACATGGATATCACCAGATGGTCAATATCGAAATCAGATTGATTATGGCCTTTGCAGCCAAAGATGGAGAAGCTCTATACAGTCAGTCAAAACAAGACCTGGAGCTGACTGTGGCTCAGATCATGAGCTTCTTCTTGCAAAATTTCGGCTTCAATTGAAGAACGTAGGGAAAACCACGAAACCATTCAGGAATGACCTAAATCATATCCCTTATGAATATACAGTGGAGGTGAGGAATAGATTTAAGGGATTAGACCTGATAGACAGAGTGCCTGAGGAACTATGGACGGAGGTCCGTAACATTGTTCAGGAGGCAGCAACTCAATCCATCCCAAAGAAAAAGAAATGCAAGAAAGCCAAGTGGCTGTCTGAGAAGGCTTTACAAGTAGCTGAGGAAAGAAGGGAAGCGAAAAGCAAGCGAGAAAGGGGAAGATATATCCAACTGAATGCAGAGTTCCAGAGAATAGCAAGGAGAGACAAGAAGGCCTTCTTAAATGAACAATGCAAAGAAATCGAGGAAAACAACAGAATGGGAAAGACTAGAGATCTCTTCAAGAAAATCGGAGATCTCACGGGAATGTTTTGTGCAAAGACGGGCATGATAAGGGACAAAGAAGGCAGGGACATAACAGAAGCAGATGAGATTAAGAATAGGTGGCAAGAATACACAGAAGAACTATACAGGAAAGATCTGAATGTCCCTGATAGCCATGATAGTGCGGTCACTGAACTTGAGCCGGACATCCTCGAGAGTGAAGTCAAGTGGGCCTTAGCAAGCATTACTAACAACAAAGGTAGCGGAGATGACAGTATTCCAGCTGAGCTATTTAAAATCCTAAAAGATGATGCTGTTGAAGTGCTGCACTCAATATGCCAACAAATTTGGAACACTCAACAGTGGCCGCAAGACTGGAAAAGGTCAGTTTACATTCTAGTTCCAAAGAAGGGCAACGCCAAAGAGTGTTCAAACTACCGCACAATTGCGCTCATTTCACATCCCGGCAAGGTGATGCTCAAAATCCTACAAGCTAGGCTTCAGCAGTATGCGAACCGAGAACTACCGGAAGTACAAGCTGGGTTTCGAAGAGGCAGAGGAACTAGAGATCAAATCGCCAACGTTCGCTGGATCATGGAGAAAGCAAGAGAATTCCAGAAAAACGTCTATTTCTGCTTCATTGACTACGCTAAAGCCTTTGGTTATGTGGATCACAACAAACTGTGGCAAATTCTTAAAGTGATGGGAGTACCAGACCACCTTACCTGTCTCCTGAGAAACCTGTACGACGGTCAAGAAGCAACAGTAAGAACCAGACATGGAACAACCGATTGGTTCAAAATTGGGAAAGGAGTACAACAAGGCTGCATATTGTCACCCTGCTTATTTAACTTATATGCAGAGTACATCATGAGAAACGCCGGGTTGGATGAATCACATGTCGGAATTATCAACAACCTCCGATATGCAGACGATACCACCCTAATGGCAGAAAGCGAAGAGGATCTAACGAGCCTCTTGTTGAGGGTGAAAGAGGAGCGTGCAAAAGCTGGTTTGAAACTCAACATTAAAAAAACGAAGATCATGGCATCTGGCCCCATCACTTCCTGGTGTATAGAAGGGGAAGAAATGGAAGCTGTGACAGATTTTATTTTCTTGGGCTCCAAGATCATCGCAGATGGTGACTGTAGCCATGAAATTAAAAGACGCTTGCTCCTTAGGAGGACAGCTATGGCAAACCTAGACAGCATAGTAAGAAGCAGAGACATCACCTTGCCGACAAAGGTCCGTCTAATCAAAGCTATGGTTTTCCCAGTAGTAATGTATGGCTGTGAGAGCTGGACTATAAGGAAGGCTGAGCGCCGAAGAATTGATGCTTTCGAACTGTGGTGCTGGAGAAGACTCTTACGAGTCCCCTGGACTGCAAGGAGGTCCAATCAGTCCATCCTAAAGGAAATCAACCCTGAGTGCTCATTGGAAGGACAGATACTGAAGCTGAAGCTGAAATATTTTGGCCACCTAATGCGAAGAGAAAACTCTCTGGAAAAGACCCTGATGCTGGGAAAGACTGAAGGCAAAAGGAGAAGGGGACGGCAGAGCATGAGATGGCTAGATAGCATCACTGATGCAATGAATATGAACTTGAGCACGCTCCGGGAGAGAGCGCAGGACAGGAAGGCCTGGCGTGCTCTGGTCCATGGGTTCACGAAGAGTCGGACACGACTGAATGACTGAACAACAACAAGGCAGAGCTTGCCTTTCATTAGCTTCCTCAAATATCACATCAGAAGGACCCCAATACTCATCTTTTCCCCCATCTTTTCTCATCTTTCCAACCCAGAGAGTTGGAATTTTTCTACACAGCGCTGTTAATCTGCTGTATCTACTTTAGGTTTTGTTGCAAAATTGAGATCCAAGCACTACAACAAAGTGTTTTCCTGCTTCTCTGCTACATAACTTGTAGGTGGCACTGTGGTATAGAAGGAGGTAAGCATCCAAAGTAGATCACAAAGAAGAGAAACAGGTTCTCAGGATGCAAAATTGAATTTATTCTAAGAACCCAATGTGTTTCTGCCTGTTTTCTTATTTTTAGTAATAAGGTAGGTTTTATATGGTTTTTAAAATAATGTTATATATGCATTAGCCCCTGTGGCAATTTGTATTTCAGTAATGTTTCAATTATGTGTTGTCCTATTCGTAAATTTTATTACCATTTCAGCCCCCTGAAGAAGGCCTAACAATAAGAAAAATGGCTGAAATATGTTGGGCTTCTTACAATAAATTCAATTTTGCATCCTGAGAACCTGTTTCTCTTTGTGATGAACTGTGGTACAGCAGAATAGCACAATTGCACAAGTGGGAAAAGTGTTCTCTTTTGCTTTCACAAATATACCGCATTTTCCCTGCTCTAAAAAACCTCACCGGAAGTGCTGTTTAAAAACAGAAGAGAAACTGGAGGGTCACATAATCGTCTAAAGAACCCATATACAACCATGAGTCAGGAATGAAGCGTGCACAATAAATGCCTCATGTATAAAAGCTCTTGAACATGGTTGGAAAGAGGTATTGCTACTTTTCTCACTTTCGCCTCTGGTAAGAAGGTTTTGCAGATTATTGTATTGCTTCAAAAATTTGTTTTACCAGAAGCGACAGCGGGGCAAAAAGAGGGAGAAGTAGGAAGCAAATGTGTATATGCCACAGGAAACATGCTCCCTCTCTAGCCACTTTCAACTGGGGCGGAGGAGAAATACCTTTGGGGAAGAGATGAAATGTTTCCCCCCAAAAAATCTCTGAATATATATTTTTTGTGACTGTTCGCTACCATAGTTTCCTGCTCTCTGCTGCTGCTTTGGCACCATTTTTAAAAGATCCCTTTCTCCTTCCTGGGCCGTGTTTCCACAACAACGGAAGGGTGAAGCAAACGAATACCGGATTTATAATGGAATCGGCATGACTGTGTGCAGGGCTCCACGAAAGAGCGCACTGCACCTTTATAAGTCACTGACAGACACATACTTCTGGGTGGGGTGGGGGGTTTGGAAGTGAGCGACATCAGAATGGCAGGGGCTGCTCAACCAATAAGAGAGGCTCCCCCCTCCAGGCTCTACTCCCCTTTCTCCTGCCCCCTGAAGCTCCGGTTAGGCGATGATGCAAAGGATTGAAGCTGGCATTAATTACTCCTGAAAAGCCTTGAACCAAACAGCAGAGAGACGCAGCTTTGGAAATAGTGCTTCACAGCCATTAGGGAAGTTACTATGCCTTTCACCCAATGAATACATGATGTACCCTGGGTCTACTTAGTGTTTTTGGCTTAATGGCAATCTCAGTAAATTTGGGAACAAGCCTCATTGACCGCAACAGGAGTTACTTCTGAGTAGACTTCCCTGACCAATACCAGATTCCCCCCTTCCCCCCCCTTTCCTTCTAAAAACTGGGCTTCCGCATTAGCAGGCACCCATGAATAAACACATGATAGCACAAATGCATGATAGTGAAATTTCATGAAAAAGCCTCATTGACCATAATGGGAGTTAACAGGAACCCCTGAGCTAATGCAATATCACGCGATAGCGCTATCGTGCCATAGCACAAATGCATGATAGTGTTATTTCAAGATAGAGTTATACCGTGAAAGCGAGATACTGACAAAGGGGGTATGAGTATTCCTGGAGAAATGCGCAATAGTGTTATAATGAGATAACGAGAGAGGAGGGGTAGAAGTGTGCTGGAGACTGGGGCGCTTTTTTGCTATCACATAATAGTGATACTTTCTAAATGCACAACTGAAGATTCTGCGGTAACTACCTCTGGAACCGTGATCTGTAATGTAAACCGTAGTGTAAACCTTAGCCCCTGACAGAGTAACGACTTTAAATGTACAGTGCAAAGTCCATCCCCTTCATGGATCACTGCCTTGTTTGAAGGGGCTTGCGTAACTCAGTGAAGCCATAAGCTATGCCGTGCAGGGCCACCCAAGACGGACAGGTCATGGTGGAGAGTTCTGACAAAATGTGGCTGCTGCTGGTGAATGTGGAGTGCCTAGTTCGGGTTCGTGATGTCATGCTAAAGCGTTGTTTTGGTTTAATCCTTTACTTTAAAAAAAAAAGAACTCTGGTCGCCAGCTGGGAAATGGCGGAAACGACATCAGGAAAACACAGGCAGGGAAAACACTGGGGAAACACCCCTTGTCTGGGGTCATGGTGAAAGGCACACCTCTGGGCAGGGCTAACATACTGGAGTAAATGCAGAGGGTTGATGTACACCACAACAGAAGTGCAGACGAGCCAAATTAAGGAAAAGAATCGGACTGTAAGCAGTCTCAGGAAAACTGTTTATTATGCAATAAGCTCCGGTGTGTCTGCTGGATGGCCATGCCGTCATGTCTCCCTAATGACCTCCACATGCAGCCAGTTCGGAGTAAATCGCTCGTGAAACAGGCCCCTGGAGTGATGCCAGCCAATCAGGATCATGGAACATAGGAAGCTCCCTTATACTGAGTCAGACCAGAGGTCCATCTAGTCCAGTTGTCGGCAGGGACTGGCAGCGGCTGTCCAGAATTTCAGGCAGGAGTTTTTCCAACCCTACTTGGAGATGCTGGGGATTGAACCTGGGACCTTCTGTACGTAAAGCAGGTGCTCTACCACCAAGCCACAAACCCTCACATTCTACGGAACTAATGTGACAATATCGTGATGCTATGTAGCCAATCATATTTGGTATGTGGTGTTGTCGCCAAGGGCAAATGAAGCCAATTGAAAGTGAGGGCCATGTTCCTGCATTGAATTGCCCTCACTCTGAATGGGCAAATACTTTGGCACTGTTTCGATGTTAACACTAAAAAATCACTGAAGGGGTTGGGGGTGCTTTTCATCACGGCCAGAAATGCTAAAAAAGACCTCCTCTTCCCTTTCCACCTCGGGCCTACTTTCAGCTCTCTTAAAAACAGTGGTCTGCCTCCCGTTCTTATGAATTCATTTCTGTGCAGGCTCATCTCTGGACATCACATCTTGCTCTTTTCACTACACACATGCGCTCCCCCAGGGCCAGCACCAGCAACCAGAATCCTTGGGCAGCTGCCAGAGCCCCCATGTAGAGCCAACCACAGAGGTCTGCCCTGCACCCCCTTTACTCCCCCTCCCCCGTGATCTCAGCAGCACCTGGCAGCTAGCTCTGTCCTCCATTTAAAGTTCCCATCATGCCCCTGACATATCACCACCCCAGGGCATTGTGGGACTCAGCTGCCCAGCCCTGTTCAGAGTGCTCTCGCTGTTGCTCACTCTTGCCCGCCACGGCCATCTGGTAAGTCCACCCGGCATCAACAGCAGTGGGGAGGGGCACCAGACAGGGTCGGCATGGTCAGGCACCTGCCGTGGGCCCACACCCCAGCAGGGGCCCACTGACAAGAGCCTCCTCTTCACCCTGGCCACCTGCTTTGACCGTTCGCCTGCCTCTCGCTCTGGCCCAGGCAACGGCGGAGGGGAGACGGCGGGCAGCAGACGATGACGCCCGCTTCCTCCCTGGCTCTCTGCCTGTCAGGCAGGGAGGAGGAAGACGAGGAGCCGCAATAAAAGCTGGAGGCCGTGGCGGTGAGGAGGCGGACCCACGCAGGGAGGGGCCCATGGAGGGGGTCTTGGCCGCCGCCAAAGGACATTGTGCCCATTGTCTTCTTATAACTGGAGGTGGTTCTGCATTCATTGCTGCTAGGTTTTATTCTGGTTGTATTGTTAGATTGTGGTTTTAATGCTTTTATATTTTATATTGTTTTATCCTGTGCTTTTTGGTTTGTGAACCTCCCAGAGCGCTTTGGCTATTGAGCGGTATAGAAAATAAATAAATAAATAAATAAATACCCACCCACCAACCCCATTTCTTACAGAGTTCTTATTTCAGTCTTTTCAGGAAGGCGTTGAATAAATAGCTCTGAATTCTTATAGCAGCCAATTGTACTTCCCTCGCCCTGAATCCCAGGCCCTCAAACATGGTCTTATCTTTCGGCAAGAGCCACGCCAGGCTGCGTGACACCCTCCGTTCACATCCATCTGTCACAACATACACAAACTTGGCTTTGATCCTGCACATCAAAGGCAAACCAATTTCCTTCCCTGCCAGTCTTTCCTGTGAGCAACGGTTCAGGAAGTATCAGGTCGAAAATAGTCAGGGCATCTTCGAAAGATGTGCTGTGGTAAGACACAAGAGGAACCCTGTGGGCAGGAGAAGGAGGGGTGTCTATCAGCCTGTGGTTTTTTGGACAGACAGTTCTCAGTAAGGGTTAATTCTCTGGGGTTCTTCTGTTCTCTTCCAGATGTGTGCAGCTGTGTACCTCTTGATCCTTGGAGTTTAAAAGGCAGGAGAAAGAACACTTACATCAATGCAAAAGCTAACCTCTGTTGGGAGCTCTTTTTCAAGGCCAAAGTAATAGAAAGGCAACATAACTTCTGATCACATACAGAGTGCATTTATCTCCCAACACACCACATGCCTAGGATTAAAAGTCGAGACTTTCAGGTCAGTGGGGTATGGCTTGCAGATAGAACATACTTAAGAATGCTCCCTGCACCGCCTTGTTGAGCTCACTCAGAAAGAACTATTGAAGCCAGTAGCCCTGGTTGTGCAAATTTGCACCATCTCAAAAATGTGCAACCTGAAGTGAGACAAAACCAAACCAAAGAACTGTCAAAAGAGGGAAATGGAGGCAGTGTTTTGACCATTATTTTAGAACACTCCTTCAAACATGGCAGGTTTAAGACAAGTAATGTACATCTCCCCCATAAGAACATAAGAAGAGCCTCTCTAGCCCAGCATTCTGTTCCCACAGTGGCCAACCAGATGCCCCGATGGGAAGCCCACAAAGAGGACATGAGTGCAACAGCACCCTCCCACTTCTGTTCCCCAGCAACGGGTCTTCAGAGGCATACTGCCTCTGATACTAGAGGTAATATATAGCCGTTATGACTAGTAGCCATTGATAGCCATAGAGCTTTTCTACATGAGGCATTTATTGTGTGCTAGTCATGCCTTGCTCATGGTTATTTATGGGTTCTTTAGATGACACCGTGGCTCTCCAGTTTCACTTAGGGTCCATGCAGATACAATGGGAGGCGATGACCCTTCAGATAACCTGGCCCTGGTTGTTGAGGGGTGGGGGGAGATACTGAGTAGGGTGGAAGACTGAGAGAGATGGAAGGGATTCACATATGACATAAATAATTGTTTTCCTCTATGCTGAGGGACTATAAGGTTTATAAGGGGTATCTTGTATGTGACACATCTGCACAACTGTAACAAATTCGTAAGACCCATGTTTCCCCAGGAGAGGGGGTGTGATGGTCGCTACCAGAATGTGGGTTGCCGATTTTTATTCCTGCCAAGGCTCCTATGCCTATAAGAGTAGGACAACAGGTACAAATAGGTGCAGAATCCCTCCATCACCGCATCTCCATGTCAGGAGAATTGCCCTGGTTGAATTTCTCAGTCATGCTGGTGTTAAAGGCACGGGAGCCCTGCCAGAAGAAAAAGTTGGCAAGCAATCATTGAGACTGACCAAAATTACTCTCGTCTCCAGTTGCCCGCTCCCTTGCTTGCTCTCCTTCTGTGCCTTTAACGGCAGCCTGACACACAGAAGTTAAACTGGCAAAACTCTCCGCATGATTTTATGCTAAGAAAAGCTGCCTTTTCTTCAATGTTTCTGTGGGCCAGGCTACTGTTTAAAGCTCAAGAGTGGGGCCAGTAAGAAAGCTGGCAATTGCCTAACCCTCCTCTCCACAAAGGGATACACAGGATCGTTATTTATTTATTTACTTACTTACTTATTTATTTATTTATTTATTGCATTTATACCCCGCCTTTTTCCCTCTCTCAAGGAACCCAAGGCGGCTTACATGATCCTCCTCCTCTCCATTTTATCCTCACAACAACAACCCTGTGAGGTGGGCTGGGCTGAGAGTCTGTGACTGGCCCAAAGTCACCCAGTGAGCTTCCATGGCCAAGTGGGGACTAGAACCCGGATCTCCCAGCTCCCAGTCCAACACTCTCACCAGTCACTACACCACACTGGCTCTTGGCAGAAACCTGTTACAAATATAAAATGAAGGTGCACGTACAGAGGGCAAAAACTGGACCTGACTCCGCCCATGCAATTAACAATTACACCCTGGTTTTTTTTTAAAGTGTAGACAGCCCCCAATCTGGATTGGGACCCTGGTGGGGAAGAGAGGGCCCTTTAACCTTTTGCCCCCCTGCTGGGGCCTCAATCCAGATTTTTTGGGGAGGGGTGGTGGTGGCGTTGCCTGGTATTTACACTTTTAAAAGAATATACAATTGCTAATTGTGTAAACAGCATCACACTTAGCTTGGCCCTTTAGGTAACATGTATAGTTTGCTATAGGGGCAAAGTACAAAGCTGGAGTTATGGGTCATCACACATCGGGGGCAGGAACAGGTGTGCTTGGCCTTGGGAGCAGGCATCCCTCGACATGGCCTCTTAGATATTCTTCCTGGAGACGCTGGGGATTGAACCTGGGACCTTGTGCATGGAAAGCTTGCACTCTACCATCTCCTTTAGAGTTCTGATTGGTTCTGACTGAAACCCGGAGCAGATGCACCGCCCTACTGACATCGGAGCCACCAGCCTCCACTGCTACCCCTGAGCTCCGACCCCACTTAAACGTTCTCTGGGTGCTTCCAGATGGAGGGGTCCTATGGCCAGCAGCCAGAAGGCATATTTATTATATGCACTGATTTACATTTCTACACTGCCCAAGAGCCAAAGCTCTGTGGGTGGTTTACAAAAGATTAAAACCTTAAATTATAATATCAGATCTATTATAATAAAATATAGTAACATCATAAACATAGTATAAAAAGATTTAAAAGTTTAAAACGGAATAGAACTAGAATTCAAAACTAAAGTAAAAGGCAGCAACAGTGCAAAGAACAGAAAACATGCTAACACCTATACTGTTTTTTCTTTATTAATGGATTTTCCACAGTAAGAAAATAGATGGTTGAAGCGGCAGGAAAACATGGGAGGATTGCAACTGTATGACAGCATCATCTGGACCCCCCTAAAGTTTTTAAAAATGATTGTTTCTGCAAAACTTTGCGTTCCTCCAAGCTTGCTGATACCTTCCACTTGTGTGTGAATGGAGCCATTTGGCTATGAAAGGTTTGAGTATGTGATTAGTATATAAAGGCGCAATCCTGTGCAGGTTTAGACAGAAAAAAGTCCTACAACTCCCGGCATTCCCCAGCCAGCAGAGCTATAGGACTTTTTTTTGTCTAAACCTGCACAGGATTGTGCCCTAAAGAGCAGATGTTTCAAGCCCACCCTTCCTCCAAGGAACTCAGGGCTGTGTAGGGAGACCACTTTTTATCCTCTCACCATTGTTGACACAACTGAATTTGCTTAATTTTGCATTATTTCTTCAGAATCTCATTTTGGCTTCCATGGTGAAAATTTGTTTTGAAATCCATGGGGTCCATTGCATGTAACCCTAAACTGAGGAGTAGTAGGAACGCACAGCAACTCAGCAAACATCAGTTTTATGGATGGATGAATCTGTCAGTGTTGGGTTCACTCAGTTTCTCATTTTTCCAATCTTAAGTTCAGTTCATCTCAACCTTTGAGAATTTCTCCAGTCATAAATTCAGTACATCCCAAAAGTTTAGGGTTTTTTCTAAAAAAAAGTTTGCATGAAAATTCATAAGCATTTTTGTGCACATTTCTCCTAATACACATTCGTTGCCTAACATACACATTTTTGCAAGCAATTTTCCTAATATAATGCATTTTTAACATTATTTCCCTTACTATATGCAATTGTACACATTTTTAATTGGACAACTCCATATCAAAATTTGGGGAACTGCAAATTTCAAAGGATAACTGAGGTTCAGCTTGCACAGTGGTTTGAAAGTGTGAAACTAGGTAAATTTGCAACAAAATGTGAACCAAATGAATTTCTTCCCCATCCCTACATTTGATATGGCTTTATCTGTTGTTCCTTCCCCAGAAGAATCCTGGGGGTTGTAGTTTGATAAGTTGCAGAGATTTCTGTGTTGGAGATCCTTCACTCCACCTCAAAGAACTATGCTTCCCAGGGTACTATGAGAAGAAGGAAGGACTGTTAAGCCATTTTAATAGTTGAGAGCCAGTGTGGTGCAGTGGATAGAGTGTTGGACTGGGACGCAGGTGATCCAGGTTCTAGTCCCCGCTTGGCCATGAAGCTCACTGGGTGACTCTGGGCCAGTCGCACACTCTCAGCCTAACTGACCTCACAGGGTTGTTGTGAGGATAAAAAGGAGAGGAGGAGAACCATGTGAGCTGCCTTGGGTTCCTTGCAAGAGGGAAAAAATTGGAATAGAAATATAATAAAGTCCATAGCGTGGACACGTCTTATGAACAAGACCTCAGTCATCTTGGGAGGGGGGACTTCTTAGGAAAAATAGAGCATAGCATGTGGTTCATAGTGTGACTGCATGATAGGTAAGACCCCCCCCCCCGATATTAGTTTAGTTACATGTGAAGTAAAAGGCAATTCCTGTGCAAGTTCCGAGTGTTTCTATGACCAAGGCAGAACTGCAGCCATTTTCTCTGAATTTCCTTCTCCTTCTTCTTTCCCCTCTGTAACGACTTGTAACTTTACAGTTTTATAAGCCTCCAAGTCTCAGTTTAGCCCGGTTTCCTAAGGGGTGTGGAAACTAGTTCTGCTTCTCAGATGTGGGGTGCCCCAGTTTCCCTTTACCCTCAACACACACGCGTGCGTGCACACACACACCCCTGCCCCAGCTGCAATGTGCAGACCTTTAAAAGCTTCAGCTCTTCCCCTCCACCAGCCACCATGGCAGGGATTCCCCACCTCAACTTGCAAGGCACAGACAATGCAGCGGGCTGGGGCAGCAGTAATCCAGCGTGGAGAGAGCTGGGCCTTCAGGTCCCCCAGGGAGCAAAGGGCCAGGAAAACAGAGGAGGCCGCCCGAAACGTTCTCCCTTAGCCTGGGTGGGGATAGGTGCAACAGATGCATATGTAGCCGGGCTTGAAACCTGCCTGGGCCAATCTGCACTGGAGACTTCTGGGAAGTGGTGTTCAGCCAGGGGTGCCAAGGGGAACACTTGCCCGCCTCTTAGCATGGGGAGGTTGTGAAAGTGCCAGAACCGCCCCACAAATTGAGTGTCTGTTGCTGTTCTCCAGGCACTCCAACCTCATCCTGCAAATGTGTAAGCAAGTCAGATGGGGAAGCAAGTTCAGGGGTTCTTCAGCCACCAGACTGACCGCTGAAAAGTGAAAACTGCCGTGTTCTTGCTCTTGTTCCTTGCCAATGGTGCCTGCAATGTCACATTTGTGGCATGGTCACCACTTCTCATTGCCTGTGTCTGAAGTTCCACATCATGTGGGCACTCTTCACAGCACCATCAGCAACCATGGGGGTGGTGGCGCTCCCCATCCTGCGACTGGCCCCGACTCCTGCTGGGTGATGTCTGAAGCTCCACAATATACAAGCACTTTCCGCATGAGAGTCAGCAGCCCTATGGAGAGGGGGACAGGTGTGATTCAGGTGCCCCCACATGATGGAAGTTAAGAAGGTACTGATGTGATGAGGGAGCCCATAACACAGATTTCCCCAGCCTGCTCACCTCCAGATGTGTTTGGACAACAACTCCCATCATGCCCAGCCAGCATGGCCAATGGCCAACCGCATCAGGAGGGTTGAGGAAGGCTGCCATACTCCCTGGAAAAGACCCTGATGCTGGGAAAGACTGAAGGCAAAAGGAGAAGGGGATGGCAGAGGATGAGATGGCTAGATAGCATCACGGATGCAATGAATATGAACTTGAGCACGCTCCAGGAGAGAGCGCAGGACAGGAAGGCCTGGCGTGCTATGGTCCATGGGGTCACGAAGAGTCGGACACGACTGAACGACTGAACAACAACAATAGTCTGCTGCAGTAAAGAGAGATATCTTGGGTCATCTTAGCGCAGCCTTCCCCAGAGGTGCTTTGCTTCCTTTCTTCTGCTGCATTGGCTGCGAATTCTGGGATTTGTAGGCGAACATCTGGAGGGCACCAGGCTGGGGAAGGCTGACTTAAAGCATAATATTATTAGGGTGTCCATGTGTCCTACTTTACAGAGGACCATGGCAAAACCACCCTGCTATAGTCTGCCATGAAAACGTCCCTCTAGGGGTCAGTAATGCGCAGGAGGAAGCTTTCCTTTTTCCTTTCCAGTCTGAGTCCAATTTAAAGATAAGAACCAGAGAAGGGAGAGCAGAGGTCTTACAGCTGTCCATCCACAGTGAGCACCTGGACATCAGACTGACCAGAAGGCAACAGGTCACCTGGTCAGTCTTCCCCACTATAGTGAGATGTCTTGTATTTCTGTGTAAATGATAGTCGTTATTTCTAACTTTGCATTTATACATATAAATTTGCATGTGCACATCTTATGCACATCTGTATCCCCTTTTGTCCTCTTCTTTGGTGATGCATTTCCTCTGTTTTGGCAAGTGGCCACCCTAACACCATTTACTGCAGTGTCCTCTATTTGAAGGGCTGCCGGAGGACCCTCCTCTATTTGAAGGCACCCTCTATTTGAAGGGCTGTCCGTCCAAGTCCTGTATAAAGACAAGGAACCATCAGATGGAAGAGATGAGCCTCGAAGTTGCCCATCACCTTGACAGCAAACTGAGCAAGGCACACAAGTCAGCTGGCCACAGTCTTCCACATGATGGAGAGATGAATTGTATTTCTATTTAAATTTTAATAATTATTTCCAAATTTGTATCTCTATATATAAATTAGGACATGCAAAATTTATGCCAATCGGTGCCCTCTTTTGTCCTCTATTCTGGTGATGTGTCTCCTCTTCTTGGGTGATTCTCAAGTGGCCACCCTAGTTCCTACACTCCCCTCTCCACTTCCTCTCTGCCAGTCCAGCTTTTATGCACACATCCTTTCTTCATACACCATGCCACTACTTCGCACTACTCCTAGAGCCTGAGGTAACCAGTCCTCAGAACTGAGGATGCATGCAGAACTGTCCACCTGAACACCCCAGTGGGACCCTCCTTCTCAGGGCCAGCTCCAGGTTTGAAGGGGCCCTCTGCGAGGTATCTCTGACGTTCTCTGGCACAGGCTTACCTGGCTGCAGGGGCAAACAGCTACAAGCCACCATTTTAAATTCCCTACAATGCCCCCAGCACGGTATTGCTCCATTGTGGGATATTTTAAATGGTGGCTTGAAGACCCAGACACATAGTGGGCTTGCGCCAGCTCAGGAGATGCTGCGGGGGCAATGGCCCCCCGCAGCTGCAGGGCGCTGCCAAAGGGTGCAGGGCGCTCCTCCTCCCCTCCTCATTTTGAGAGACACTGGAGTGATTATGCTTAAACATTTATACAAGTACTTCACATATGCTACCTTACCATCCTGAAGGAACGTCAATACTGTCATTCCCACAGTGCAAATGGAGGCGGAGAGAAAGGCTTGTTTGGGAGAAAGTACACGGCTGAGGTAAATTTGAACCATAGACTTTCGGATTCATAGCTCAGTCTCTCAGCTGCTCTGCTATACCTGTATTTGAATTTATGTCCTCAGTCCGTCACAGACTAACTCTGGGTTGGATTTTGACTTGTATTTCTTTCCGTTTTCAAGGCAATTAAATTGTTCCACATCAGAATCTCTCTCTCTAGTCAGGAAACCAAAGTGAGCCGAACCCAGTACGGAGTCTTGTCTGTGACATCGTAGCTGAATTATTTGCGTGCGCGCACCGCCCCCATGGACAGATATCAGTGGGTCAGTCCTCTCATATGCTCCCAGATTGCCAGAATCATATGCTACCCTTGGAATGAATTGTGCATATGCAGCATTGGCTGCTGTATTTTTTATTCCCCCTCCCGTAGCAATTTTAACAGAACACAGGCTGTACTGCAGATCCTTGGGAAGGAGCCCAGGAGGATGTACTCCTGAACGTGTGAGGAATGCTGCCCTCTAGTGGCAATAGAGCCAAACTGCCATGATTTGGCCCCTCATATTTATTGTCGAGTTCATCATAGGCCTTGCTCAGTTTGGGGGAGAGAGAAAGCACATGGCAGTTGCCTAGCAACTGCCAACACATTCACTTCCTGATTGTGACTTAGGAATTGCCTAGAAACCATTCCATGTAGAAACCATTCCACCCTCTCTATATTCCTCTCCTCCTATACTCAATTGTTTGGCCACAAACTGACCTAGACGCAAGCCAGTGTAGGGCACAGTTGGGTTCAGAGTAATAGCTTTATGGGTAAGGGGGTGTGTGTGTGTGTGTGCATGTGTGCGCAGTGAGGGAGAACTGGCCCAGGAATGCCCATGGGACAAGCCACATAGGGTAACCAGTTGGGGGCAAGGGCTGGTGTGTGTTGGGGCTCTGAACACTTGAAAGGGCTAAATCAATGCCAAGTATAACTCATTTCTTTATTTATGCATTTAATGAATTAATGGAAGGATTTATAAGCCACCTTTCAGGAAAAACTCTCCCAAGGTGGAGTACAAAATTTAAAACCACAGAACACAATAAAACAGTGATAATTTTAAAAAAGCAATAATAACATCAAAATTAACAGTTAAAACCAGAACAATTAAGAAACCAGATAATGACATATACACAACAACACCCAATAAAGTCCTCACTCAGTTTTGGGCCAGGGTAAATAAAGAAGGCTTTAGGGCCCGTTTGAAAGCCTGTATTGATGGTGCCTGGCAGACATCAGCTGGAACAGAGTTCCACAAGCAGGAGGAGGCCACCACCCAATTGCTTCGACAGGCAGACACAGCAGCAGAGCCTCCAATGCTATTCTCAAAGTGTGGGCAGGTGGCGATTGGTGTAGGCCAATACCTGGACCCAACCCCTTTTGGCAGCCTTCCTCAACCTGGTCCCCTCCAAAAGTTTTGGGCTTCAGCCCCTATTAGTTCCAGCTAGCTTGGCCAATGGTCAGGAATATTTGGAGATGTAGTCTAAAACATCTGGAGGAAACCATGATGGGGAAGGCTGCACTTAAGGCTTTAAAAGCCAATACCAGCACTCTAAATTGGCCCTGGAAATGCACTGGCAGCCACAGACGGGGCCAGCAAAATAACAAAGGAGTCTTCAGGCACTTTAGACGGCACATAATACATTTATTATGGCATGTAAACCTTCATGGACTACAGTTGACTTCATCAGATGCATTAAGTGATATCCTCAGCTGTCAACCTGGAATAACAGCTCATGCTTCTGATGAAGTCAACTGTAGTCCTTGAAAGCATTTGCCATAATAAATGTGTTTGGGGCTAGGCTAATTATACATTATGCTTACTGAGCCACAATGAGGCATCTCAGCCCCAGTGACACAGTGTCAATGTAAAAAGAAGTGAAGCACACACAAGAGTTAAGCACCTGTGTGAGTTTAGCAACAGGGCAAAGGCCCTTCTCTGCCTCTGCTAGAAAATAACTTGGTTTTCCAAGCAAACAAACCTAATAATAACAATCAGAGAAAAGGCTATGCAGGTAGAAAGCCAGCAGGAGTATGGGAGTTGTCCTGTTTATTGCACTGTGTCACAGGTATGACTATCTGCCTGCTGGACAGAAGTTGCCCAGTGTAATGAACTCCTGATCCTCAGGGAACAAATTTGTTCCCTGGAAGCCAAGGCTGCTGAGTTGGAGAAGCTGAGAGAGGCAAAGAGGTTGGTGGACAAGACCTCTGGGACCTGATAGCAGTGTCCCAATCCCAGATTGACAGCTCTTCAGCGGTCATAGAGAATGGGGGTCTCAGGGAAGGAGGGCTCCAAGGAAGAGGCAAGGGATTCCTTAGAAGGGATTCATTCCTTGGAGGATGAGCAGATACCTTTTTACACCAAGAATATGCCTCTTTGGGTCTTGTGGTAGTGGGAGATTTGATCATTAGATCCACCAGCAGCCGTTCCAGCAGGCTATACTGAGAGAGATGAGAGGAGAAGCAGGGCCATTCCACCAATAATATGAGTAAATGTAGTTGTGAGGTCCTGGAAGCCAAATTCAGTTTGCTAAGTAGGAGGTTCAAAGCCAGGACCTCCAAGGCAGCCTTCTCTGAAATACTGCCTGTTCCATATGCAGGGCTAGCTACACTCAATGTGTGGATGAAAACGGTGATTTAGGGAGGAGGGTTTTAGATTTGTTAGGTGCTGGGGAACATTTGGGCACAAGCTGGGCCTGTACAAGAGGGATGGTCTCCACTTGAATTAGAACAGAACCAGACTGCTTGGACTTAATATTTAAAAAGGGGGCAGAGCAGCTTTTAAATTGGGGAAAAGGCAACAGGAACTGGGAAGCGTCAGGTTCGAGCTGAATTCATCCTCAGGGATGAAGGTGAAAATGTTTCCTATTGACCAAATGGGGACAGGATAGAAATAGTCCAGGAACTACACTAACACATGGTAGCCAGTAGGGGTGTGCACCACTTTGGCACAAAGCCTGAGCTCCGAGTCAAAGCGGGGTGCTTCGGGCCACTTCGGGCCACCTCCAAAGTGAAGCGGAGGGGGCCTGAAGTGGCCCAAGATGGATTGGGTTGCTCCAAAGTGCTTCAGTGCGCTTCCGCTCAATCTGGAAGCCCAGCCACCGCTGCTGCTGCCCAGCCCCCAGCTCCTTACCTGGGTCCTATGGAAGTGCACCAGCAGCAGTCTTGTTGTTCTGGGTGGGGGGGAGCCATTTTTAAAAGGGCGACTCCATGTATTTCCGGAAATACAAAGAGTTGCCATTTTTAAAATGGCTCCCCCCCCCCCATCTCCTGGAATGGCAAGACAGCTGCTGGCACACATCCAGAGGGCCTAGGAGCTGGTGGCAGGAGTGGCTCCCCCGGCAGGCCAGTGGTGGCTCCCCCAGAGACGGGTCAATGGCGACTCCCCCCCACATGGAACAACATGGCTCACAGCCTAAGGACCCAGGTAAGGAGCCGGGGGCTGGGCAGCATGTTGCGCCGCGGGTGCATAACGGGTTGGGGCACCCTGAATCAGCCCGAAGCAAATTGAGCCTGCCTCGGAAGCCCCAAAGCCTCCAAGTCAGATCAGGGGGTCCATGCACAGCCCTTGTAGCCAGTCAAAGAGGCCTAAGGACCATAGTGGGAAACAGTGGAGGCTGGTGGCTCTGATGACAGTGGGGCGGTGAATCCGCTCCAGGTTTCAGTCAGAACCAGTCAGCACCTTCACACCTTGGACAGCTCCCTTAGAGTTCTGACTGGTTCTGACTGAAACCTGGAATGGATTCACCGACTCAGTCACATCAGAGCCACCAGCCTCCACAGGTGGAAAATGCACACACTGGAGACATCTGGAGAGGGACACCCAGGTGTTTCTATGTGAATTCTAGAAGCCTCCAAGCTAAGTCCCAGTGAGTTCAGGGTGGGGAAGCGCTCAGGGACAAGCCAGGTCATGGTTTCAGCCCTGGTGGCTTACCACCCTCCCCCAAGCTGAGGCCCTCTAGAAGGGTTGGACTACAACTCCATTATGCTCAGCCAGCACGGCCCAGAGGTAGAGTGCTTGATTTTAAGAGAGAACTTAGATATAGTGGGCATAATGGAAACCTGGTGGAATGGAGAGAACCAGTAGGATATGGTCATCTCCAGATACAAACTCTATGGGAAGGACATGGAAGGGTGTACTGGAGGTGGTGTCATTCTGTACATCAAAGAGGGCATAGTGACAAACAGACTAGGAACCTTAAAAGGGGAAGATTCCTCCAAAGAATTTCTGTGGCTGACAACATCAAGCTCCAAAAGTAATACTGGGGATATGCTATCTTTCCCCTTACCAAAACACTCAGGGTGATCTTGAGATGGAGATGAAATCAGGGAGGGATCCAAATGTGGAAGTGTTGTAATAATGGGTGACTTCAATTAGCCCCATGTTGACTGGATAAATCATGTTCCAGTCATGACAAAGAGGTAAACTGCTCTTTGTTGAGCTGTAAGTTGTTGTGTTGTGTGAACCCAACCACACTAACAAGCCATGGTTTGTTATCCATGAACAACCCATGAAGAGAATCCATGGCTTGTTGTTGGGTTGTGAACTGTGGGTTGTTTGTGGTTAACAAACCATGGTTTGTTAGCATGGCAGGGTTCACACAACACAACAACCCATGGTTCAACGACAATCCACACTCAATGCAGACTCAACCATTAGTCACTGAGTCAGACCGTGGGTCCGTCTAGCCCACCATTGTTGACACTGACTGGCAGCAGCTCTCCAGGTTTTCAGGCAGGATTCTTTCCTTGCCCTAACTGGAGATGCTGGGAATTGAACCTGGGATCTTCTGCACACTAACCATATACTCTATCACTAGACTATGGCCCCTCAGTTTTTCACGTCTTTGGTTCACCTGCAAGGGAGAGCCTGCAGCTCAGTGGTAGTGCATGTGCTTTGCATTCAGAAAGTCTAGTCTTCAGTCCCCTATATCTCCAGTTAAAAAGAAGGCAGATGGAGGAATTGAGCCCTTCTGTAGACCCTGGAGAATTTCTGCAAATCAAAGGAGACAGTAGGGGTTAGAATGGACCAGTGGTTTGAGACTCAGTTTAAAGCAGCTTCATATATATGTTTAGTTAGAGTGTATTAGTAAATCATTTAAATGAATATAGGTAATTGATTAATCTGCTGACAGCCCTAGTTTTGAGCTATTTGTTAGGCTCAACGCAAGCAAAGCTACCTAGCAAAGTGACTACATGAGCCAACTTCAGGATGCATCACATCAAAACTCGGAAAACACTACGGCACAGGACCCTGGGAATTGCAGTTTTCTCAAAGTGCTGAGCATTCTTTGCCAGAGATTTCTTCACTTTGTCCCATGTTAGAGCAATGCAGGTTTGTTGGCTGTGAGCCAGGGAGTTTAAACAGGCCCATTTCATAATTCCTAGTGTAGAGATGCTCTTAAACATTGGCATGTGCACCAGCCACAGTTTACCCCTTCTGTGAAACAGGAGAATGGTGAACAAATCTGAATTAGACATTTCAACAAACTACCTTTCGTCCTAGCAAGTTATCAGCTGGGCTGGGGTGTCAGGAGGCCCAAAAGTATAAAGGTTGGTGACATTATGCCCTTTTGCCTGATCTAAGGCATGATGCTGAGGTTATCCACATCTTTGGAAATCCAAGCAGACGAGACTTCTGGTCTCCCAACATTCACAACGAAACGTTTCCATCCCAATCCAGAGACATTTGCTCACACACGCGGAGAGAAAGAAACATGTTGTGGGCTTCCCATAAAGTTTTTGGGTTTTTTAATGCCCTGAGCTCGTTACTCATACATCTGTTTTTAGTCTGTGTGTGTATGGTCCACCTCCACCACCCCCTCCCTTTCCAGCTCAAGTACATTAGCTACTATGGAAACAATGATGTCATCGATACGGGTGGAGTTTTAACAACCTCTGCAGAGGCTGTCTATAAAAGCCCACATATCCAGATCCAGATCAGTGGTTTCCTTTTTTGTGTAAATCCACGGCAGTTTGACCAAAGGCAACAAACAGGCTTAGACCTAGGCATGCAAGTTCACAAGTAGCAATGCAATCCTGGATTTGAACAAGTCTGTGCTATCTCCAGCATGGTATAAACAAAGACATCTTTGGGGATGAACATCTGGAATGTGTCCTGTAAGTTAGGTGTGTGTGTGTTGCATGAGGGATCTTGTAAGCCCCCCACAAGAGGAAGAGAGATCTCCCTGCATTAAACAGCAGAAGCATGTGGTACATCTGACTCTTTTCTTTCTTTTCTATGGCTCTTTAAAAGGGTTGAAGACTCAATCCGCTGGTATATTTGTGGGTTTTCTACAATCTGCAAAGAGAAAGGAAAGCCACACAGAAGGGCTAGTACAAGTCTGCAACGCCTCAAAGGTTCAAAAGCCCTACATCCCAGACTCCATTTACCCACCCAAAGATTGGAAGAGTGACATAACACACACAGATCCTGAGGATAAGGAAGGCCCCATTTGCCTTCTTGGTTTCATGCTTAAGATTGTTACAGTTTCAGGGTTGGATGGTTGTTTTCCTGCTGTGATCGCAAGAGCTAGAAATAAACCGACTACTCAGCATCATCCGATGTAACAACGAGACTTCCAGGTTAATAGTGCGTGATGTCTTTGTAGCGAGGCTTTGCAAAAGAGCAGTTGACTTCCATGTTGGCATCAGCAGGAAAGGACTTCCCATCTGTACTACCACGGCTTCGGTGGAGTAAATGACAGCCCTCTGCCCCCCAGCACCAGATCGGATGGCAGGGGGCAGGAAACTGACCTTAAAGGTTTAAGAAAACAACAGGAGATATGAATTAGGGTGGCAATTTATGCACCACCAAAAAAGAGGAAACAGCACCAAAAAAGGGGACACAGATTTGCATAAATTTTTCATATGCTGTAAATGCAAATATGTATAAATGCAAATTTCATATGTATAAATGTGAATATAGAGATAAGTATTATATTTAAATGGAAATAAAATATTGTAGTGTAGAAGACTGTGGTCAGGTGATGTGTGTGTTTTGCTCAGTCTGCTCTCCAGGTGTTCACTGTATATGGGCAACTTCAAGGCCTCCCCCAGCTCTCCCTTCTGATGGTTCTTTATCTTTAAACATAAGAACATAAGAAGAGCCCTGCTGGATCAGACCCAGGTCCATCTAGTCCAGCATTCTGTTCACACAGTGGCCAGCCAGCTGTCGACCAGGGACCCACAAGCAGGGCATGAGCGCAACAGCACCCTCCCACCCATGTTGCCCAGCACAGGCTCACTGCCTCTGGTACGAGAAGTATGTCAACCTTTTAGAATGGGGAAAATTTGCACACAAGGTGGGGAACCACCAACAATTTGTGATTGGGGGGGCAAGGGAGGTCAGGAGAAGGGGGTATGGCCACCTGGGGAACCCTGGAGGACTGGATTGGAACCCCAGGCAGGCCAGATTTGGGCCCAGGTCCTGAGGTTCTGTAGCCCTGAGGTAGAGCATCCAGGTTGCATCCCAGATAATGAACATTTCCTTTTAAATCAAAGAAATCTTGGGGAAAGTAATCATATGTAATTAGTTATTTGGTTAACTCAGCATAAGTTTGCAGGTGAGTAAGAGCATGGTTCTGAAGAACAAAAGGGCCTTCTTTGGATGATGATTGCTTATGGCAGAGCAGGACTCATCTTTGAAGATGCATTCCGCCCTGTGTCTGTGAGAAGGAGGAATGCATCTTCTAAGATGGCCCCAGCTGCTCACATTTTTTGAAAAAAATGTATTAAATGTAGGGCTGCAGTGTTCAATTGATTTGATTATTTGGTTGGATTGATCAAAGGGCTAGATTAATTTGAACAGCTGTCACACAGATGGTGGAGCAAATTTGTTCTCCGTTGCTCCAGAGGATAGAATAGGACCCAAACCAAATGGGTTCAAATTACAAGAAAGAGGCATTCTCTGACACATATGAAAGAAAGCATCAGTACCTTTTCTAAAATGCTGTCATGCTGTGACACACGTGTGCCTCATCTGAAAAGAAAGAAAGAAAGGGTGCTTCTTATTTCGCAAACCTCATTTTTATCCATACCAAATGTATGCAAATGTTATCAACGGATTAAATTATTAAAACTCATATGATTAATCAGTTAAAATCTCTTTAATTGGATTAAAATGGTTAAACATTTTTAAAAAATTGCAGCCTGATTGAGAACACTTTTTAAAATCAATTGAAAGGTTTTTCATTACTAATCTGATTGATTTAGAAGAACAATCTTCTGCATGTTTACTCAGAATTAACTCCCATTGAGTTCAATGAGTTACTCCCCATTTTCCACCAGTGGAGGCTAGTGCCTCCGTTGGCTTTTTCAGTGCATTTAAAAATTAATGCTCATTCTTTGGGTTGCAAGCTGGCAACCCCTGGCTTCCAGAATGAAATTAACACCAAAGGACCACGGATCAGGGGAGAACCCAGGGAGCGGGTGGAGGTGGAAGGATGGTATGGAATTCAGTATAGTTTGAGAGCTTTTTAGAATGCATCAACAAGCATCATTGCAACATGTCTTTTCACTGTGACTGTTTTCTTCCGCTGTTAAGGCATACCTTCCTTAACAGAATGAAAGGAAGCCTAGCTCCTCAGCCCGAGATTATTTCTATCTCTTCAAAAGCACTGAGACACTAAGGGCATCTCTACACCAGCCTAAAATCCTGCATTTAAAATGGGCTCTGCTTCCGTTTTAAATGCAGGGTCACAAGGACTCCCTTTTTCACATGCTTCCTTTCCCCCCTCCCCTTTCCCCCTCCTCCCAGAATCCAAGTCTTCCATATCTTGCATTGATCTCGCTCCTCTTCTTTCCACTTTTCCTCTTTTCACAGAGGGAACTCAAGCGGAACACAACGGGGTAATTTGATAGCTCGTTATCTGCAATCTATTTAAAAACGGAACAAAGGGCATTCAGTGCCGGAGACGCCCTGGAGGGTCACGGCGTCATCTAAAGAGCCCACCAACTTCTGCTAAAGAGCGTCATCTAAAGAGCCCACCAACTTCTGCTAGAGAGCCATCTCAATCACAGGATAAAACTCCATGTGAAGAACGTCTAAGGAAACTAAGGGGAGGCACAGTTACTGCAGCCTCAGATCTTTTAAAGCAGACTTCCCCAGCTAGGTGCCCTCCAGATGTGTCAGGCTATTTCTTTATTCTTGATTTTCTTTATTATTTATTTTATTTGCACAATGCCTTTCTATCAAAAATAGCACTCAATGCAGCTTACAATCACTGATTAAAAACAACAATAAGAAAATGCATTAAAAAATTAAAAGCAATTAAAAACACAACAACAGAATAAAATCAGCCTCTAGCTCAACAGACCTGCTTACACACCAAAGGCCTGCTTGAATAAAGCAGTCTTTGCCTGCTGGTGGAAGGACAGCAGAGAGGGAATGAACCTAGGCTCCCTTGGCAGGGAGTTCCACAGCCATGAAGCAGCCACCGAGAAGGCCTTTTTTCACGTTGCCACCAGACATGCCTCTAAAGGTGGCGGTGTGGAAAGAAGGGCCTCTCCCGAAGAGCTTAAGAACCGGGCAGGCTTGTACAACTCATAAGAATGTAAGAAGAGCCATGCTGGATCAGACAAAGGGTCCATCCAGCCCAGCATCTTGTTCATACAGTGGCCAACCAGCTGCCCACAGGAAACCCACAATCAGAATATAATAGCACCCTCCCACCCATGTTCCCCAGCAACTGGTGTACATAGGCTTACTGCCTCGGATGCTGGAAGAAGCATATAGCCATCAGGACTAGCAGCCACGGATAGACTTCTCCCCCAGGAATTTGTCTAATTCCCTTTTAAAGCCATCCAAATTGGTGGCCATCACTACATGTTGTGGTAGCAATTCCAGAGTTTAACTATGTGCTGTGTGCTGGGATACCCCCAGCCGGTATCCCCTGGGAGTTTATCTGTCAGGGACTGTATGTTGGTGGTAGGTTGAACCTCCCCTTTTTCTACCACCCTCTTTTCTCTTTCTCACTTTCTCTGCCCAGTGGGCTGCTTGGGAGACAGAAAGGTCACTCTTGCCATAGGTGTGAACTGATCATTTGCAGAAGGCTTTTGAAATTAGGCTAAGAGCCATGTGCAGCCAGACTGCTAATTGCTCGTGACTTCATTTTAAAGCGATGGGTACTACCTCCAGTTTTATTTTGCACTGTTAATATTACTGGATTATTTTTTAAGGTAAAAACAAAACAAACAACCCTCCCCCAATGTTGCAGCATGCGGTGCTCCAGATCAGGGTTCCAGCCAGGCAGCGCCTCTTTCAGCCAGCTAGCTAGAAATCCCTTTTCTCAGTCTGTCTCTGCTAACCCAACCCCACATTATCTTCTACACACACAACCCCCTAAACCATCTCCTCCCCGTTCTAGCTTCCAATTCTTTCACTTCAGCAGCTCAGACGATGGTAGCCATGCCTTTAATTTAATTTAATTTATTATTACATTTATCTCCTGCCATTTTCCCCTCTTGCAAGGAGTCCCCACTCAGCCATAAAGCCCACTGGGTGATTTTGGGCCAGTCACTGACTGTCAGCCAAACCTACCTCACAGGGTTGTTGTAAGGATAAAAATGGAGAGGAGGAAAAGGACCATGTAAGCCACCTTGGGCTCCTTGCAAGAGGGGAAAAAAGGCAGGAGATAAATGTAATAACAAATTAAATTAAATAAAAGGCATGGCTACCATCGTCTGAGCTGCTGAAGTGAAAAAATTGGAAGCTAGAATGGGGAGGAGAGGTGTAGGAGGTTGTGTGTGTAGAAGATAATGTGGGGTTGGGTTAGCAGAGACAGACTGAGAAAAGGGATTTCTAGCGAGCTGGCTAAAAGAGGCGCTGCCTGGCTGGAACCCTGAACTGGAGCACCGCATGCTGCAACATTGGGGGAGGGTTGTTTGTTTGTTTTGTTTTTACAATTTTTTATTGAATTTCAGTAATATTAACAATGCAAAATCAAACAAAATCAAACCGAAATCATGACTTAAATAAAACTAATTCCATCAGGATTACATCTTCTTACCATACACTTGTATTTTACTGGGTAAACAAATGTCACAGGTAGTTCTTGTCGGTGCCACTAGATATTTTATTGGACGGACTCAGAATTATTCTTCATCTATTTTCTTCCTCATAAGAAGAACCATAGGGTTTTATAGTGCAAGGGAATCAAATGTTGATGTTCTGTTCTATTCGTATATGCAATAAAATCAAACCATATCGCATAAAATGAATCGGGTTTACTTTGACCCCTGGCCACCTTCAACTTACGCAATATTTTTTCCATTATGGCAATTTGCCAGACCGTGGCATACCAATAATCTAATCCCTGGAAGGTGAATCCCTTCCAAAACCTAGGTATCGTGGATCTGGCAGCTACAAATAAATGAGTAATCAGCTCCTTACTGTTTAAATCACTGGCCTCCCCTATATACAAATTTAATACTGCTAGACTTGGCATATGTGGGATATTTTGGTTTGTGATATGGCCAGTCTCTACTGCCACTGCCTGCCGGAATGGTTGGACTTCTGCACAATCCCACCACATGAGCTGATACGTTCCTGACTCCTGGCACCTCCTCCAACACTGAGGAGAAACTGAGTGTGTCATAAGTGAGAGACGCCTTGGAGTCAGATATCACCCATGAACTATTTTCAGTGACATCTCTCTAGTTCAGGCTGATATTGAGTTATACGGAGGCTTGTCCCATAGCTGTTGCCAGTCATAGTCGTCTGCTTTAAAGTTCCAGTTTGTTTCCCGTCAAGTTCTTTGTGGAGTGGTTAAATCAAATGAGGAGTGCAGGAACTGTTTGTATATTACAGAAATAAATCCCCGGGTCACTCCCAAGTTCCCTACCATTAGTTTTTCAAACATAGTTAGGCTTCTAGTGGTCTCGGTTTTCACCAGAGGGGAACTCAAAAAGGACTGGAGTTGGCAGGTCAGAAGCCAGGGCAATGTTACGTTGCCCGACTTTTCTTTTAAAGCCTCCATTTTTATTGGTTGGCCCTCCTCATAAAATTGATACAGCCAATAGATCCCTCTTTCTTTCCATTCAGCGAAATTATACGTGCTGGCCTTATTATGGGCTGCAACGTTGTGTTGTAGGCCCTATTTGTCTTTTCTAAATTGCAAGTAGCAAGTGTCTGCAAATCATACTATGGCTGCTGTTTTGCCTACCATTGTAAAGAGGCCTCACCAAAATTACTGCCCTTCAGCTTTTGGGGCTCAACTAGTTCTTTTAACCAGAGGTTCACTTACAGCAGTGTTAAGTAATGCAGCAGTTCCACCTGGTGGCCATAAAAATGGGTGGCAGCGATGTATGCTTTAACACTTTGCTTGGTGTTAGGGTGTTTTTCAAGCAGCCCATCTAGTGCTTAATTTTATTTAATGGAGTGCTTCATTGCATTGCAGCACTTAGCATTTAGGGTACAAATAAAATAACATAAAATACAATAAAATAAAATAAAAACGGCAAATGCGATGTGCCAGAGCTCGGAATCGGTGCCGCTGCCCCCAAGAGCCATGGTTCAGGAACAGAGCACAAGAAGGTCCCAGGTTCAATTCCGAGCATCCATACGGGGTTTCACAGAAACCAACCCATGCACCCACCCACCAACGCAGACCCCCTCTCCACCCAATCTGGGAAAGTAAGGCAAAGAAAGATCTCCACATAGAGAGCCACTGCCAGTTAGGGACCGAGAGTACTGTGTCAGGCCAGTGGGTGGTGCTAGTATGGGGCAGATCTTCAAAATAATTATCACTCCCGTGTCTCACCAGACACAGTGAGTGCCAACAGGGTTGTATAGAAAATGGGGACACTGAGAAACAAAAGTTAGGAATCTTCATGCTCAAGGGGAGCCCTGAGGTTTGCAGAAGAACTTTCAAAGAACGACAGCACGCAACCAAAGGGAAACACCCACCACCCCCACTCCCCGGCCAGCCCAAGGAGGACTGAGCATGCTCAGTGGCCCTAGAATGCTAAACATTTGTGGTGGTGGAGCAGGGATGAAAAAACTAGAGAGGAGAGGGAAGTGGAATGGAATCAACTACCCTGTGGGGAAGAAGAAGGAGTGAGGGACACAGGCGCAGGCCAAGGGAGCATCAGAGCCTACTCCATCTGGACTCCCCTCCCCGCGAGGAGATGAGAGGCAAGGCAGGGCCATTCCACCAGCCCTGCTGAAAATGTACTTAATTCTTTTCCTTCTCCCTCCCCATCTCCTTTTCCTTGTGCATCATGTCTCTTTAGATTGTACGCCATTGGGCAGGGACTGGCTTTTTTGCTGACTGATTCTAAGCCCCTCTGGGAGTCTTTCTTTCCTTTTGGCTGAGGAACGGCATAAAAATACGGTAAATAAATAAATATCCTAGAAGAGGGCATGGCTGGTTGGCTAGAACCCTGACTAAGGGGCACTCCATATGGCAACATTTTGTCACACATATTATTGGGCGCATTTTAAAGTATCATTAATGAATGAATGAGAGCAGATATGTCATCTTGGGCTGCAACTATCTCAGAGACTGGCTCATCCCAAATGAGTCACCCTAGCATCCAAGAGCTTCTGATAAGGCACCTGCCCTGGATTCCATCTTACAAAGAGAAGTAAACATGCACAGGATTGCACCCTAAGTCTGTGGATGGCTATCAGTCATGACAAGTGTTGAGGCCCGAAGTGCCTGTTCAGGTTGCCAGCCAGCCTGCCATGCCCTCTTCCAGAACACTCCATTTCATTTCCCCTCCTCCCAATTATTAAGAATGATTTACAATAAAACAGATGTAAAATAAGCATTGAACATTAAGAATGCCCCCTTATGCACATAAGAAACCTGTGGGGTAGGCTTGGCTAAGAGATAACAACTGGACCAAGGTCACCCAGCAAGTTTCAGGGCTGAACAGGGATCTGAACCTGAGTTTCCTTGATCCTATTCCAACACCCTACACCAGACTTCTCTGGTCAGGTGCCACCCAGATGTGTTAGGCTGCAAAATCCCATCAGTGCAAATAATGGGAATTGCAACCCAACACATCTGGAGGACATCTGGCTGGGGAAGGCAGCTTTACACACAGCACCATGCAGGAGAAAGGTATGTGGGGTGATGGCAATGAGATGGGAAGAAGCAGCTGTGATTTGAAGGACCACATGGAGAGAGACTATGGGCTCCATTTGGTTTTACAGGCTACCCATAAGGATCAGGGAGAATAGACAAAATATTCCACAAAATTAAAGGTGCAGTCCAATGCGGGTTTAGCATTGCACCCTTAGTTTGTTTGATTGTATGAATCTAGAGGTGTTCATTTATGTTTTTTAACCCTGTAAACCGCTATGATATATTTTTTGAATGGCAGTCTAGGGGAGGGGAATGTAATTTTTTTTCTTTTATTTTCAAGACTTAAACCGTGCCTTTCAATCAAATCTGGTCCCCAGTCCAATGATCTGCCCAGTTTCAGTCAAATGGCAACACATGAAAACATTACCCCCTCCCCTGACTCTTCTCACTGGGGGCAGACGTTACTTCCCCTCACTTCTGCATTCTCAGGGCAACCAGAGACAACTGGGATGGATCCAGACATTTATCTTCATCACACTTTGCCCCCCGTTGAAATCATTAGGCCAGGGGTGGAGAACTTCTTTCACCCTGGGGGCAGAATTCAATTTAGGAGAAAGTCTAGAGGGCCACATTCCACCGGTGGGTGGGGCCTAAGGCAAAGGGGGTGTGGCTAAATACAAAGGGGGTGGGGGCAAATGTGCAAAAAAAATACCAGCATAGTTTAGCTTAAATCTCTTACTGCCAGTAACTAAAGCCTTAGAAGAGGCATTTCAGCCTTTTAGGATGGAGGGGAAAAACCTGCACAAAAGCTGAGGAACCACTAATCGGTGGCTGGGGAAAGGAGATGGGGGCAGGGGAAGGGTCTGGCCATTTGGGGAACCCTGGAAGGTCAGATTAAGACCCCAGGAGGGCCCGATTTGGACCTGGGGCCTGAACTTCCCCACTCTTGTACTACACTGAAGTGACTAACTTAAGCCCCATTGATTTCAATGGGACAAAAGACCAGACTAACCTAGTCTGCCTCCAACCCACTCTCTATATTTACGTATATCCCTCTCTTCCTCCAAGGAACTTATGGCGGCATATATGGCTTTCCCCGCTCCTTGTATCCTCACAACAACCTTGTAAGGTAGGTCAGACTGAAAGAGTATGACCGCGAGACAGCCGAAGGTCACCCAATGAGCTTCACGACTAAGGAGAGATTTGAACCCGGGTCTCCACAGTCCCAGTCTGACACTTCAACCACTGCACCACACTGGCTTCTTATATATTGTGACAGAGGCACTGGGCTGTAAAAGACCCCTGAACCGTCATTCAGTTCAGCCCCAAACACATAACAACATTTAGGCTAGAAGTCAAACCACCTCACATACATTATCTGACAACAACCCTGTAAAATAGGTGCTGTTATTATCCCCCTATTGCCAAGGGGTGGGGGCTGAAGTTGAAATATTGTTGCTTGCCGACGGTTACCTCCTGCGCATGGAGTGGCCAGTTACACATCTCCAAAGAAGAGGACACAGGGTTGCACAAAAACTGCATACGTGCATATATATATATATATATATATATATATATATTCACATTTAGAAATAATCATTATAATTTAAGTCAAAATGCAATACAACTCATTATAGTGAGGAAGAATGTGACCAGGTGACCTGTGTGGTTGCTGTCCACGTGCTCAGTGTGGGTGGGCAATTTCAAGGCCCTTGCTCTCCTCTTTTGATGGTTCTTTGGGCTTTTCTACATGAGGCTTTTAACTTGCCACGTTACCGAGGCTTCCGTTTCCGGATTCTTTGCAGAATTAAGCTCAGCTCATTTACACATGTCCCCCCCCCAGGGGGGGGGGTTCTTTCTGTTCCTTTCCTTATGTTCCATTACACAAGCACTAGGTGGCACTGTGGTAGAGCAGACTTGCACAATTACACTAGGCTTTATCCTGCCATTCACAAATTATACCAGACACTTTTATCCTTAGAAAAAAAACCCTGCTAAAATGGTTGCAAAGCATGGGAGAGGCCCTGGAGGAGGAGCATGTCATATAATGGACCCACAAACTACCATAAGTGAGGAATCACAAGCACACAATAAAGGCCTTGTGTAGAAAGGCTCTTTGACTTTAAGCCAGACCTGGACTGGACAGCCCTTCAAATGGGGGACACCCCATTCAGATAGAGGACAGGCCTTCAAATAGAGGGCTGTCCTCTGTAAAAAGGACACCTGGACACCTGTGCTTTCAGATATGGGGCTCCTGGCACTAAAAATGTAAAGGCATTGTGCATCTCTTCTATCTTTTCTTCCTTAACGGATTGTTTTTCTGGTAAGAAAAAAAAGACAGATAAAGCAGTGGGAAAACACAGGCGGACTACAAGTGGGAGATGACTTTGACTCGGCCCCTTGCAAAATTCCGTGAATGAGGCAGGACAATTGCACAATAAAAGCTTTATCTGGAAACACCCCCAGGAGCCCCCTATCCCCCCCTTCTTTCTGTGTCACTGTATCAGTTTTTAAAGCATCCTTACAAGATTAGGCCCCCCAAAACTAAATTACATGCAGCTGCATGGCTAAACAACTACTAAAGAGGGGACTCGATAACAGCCTGTAAATATTCAAGGCATGTAACCTCCCAGGGAAAATTTAAGAGGGGCGTTTAGTGCTGTCCATTTACCCAAACAACCAAGCAAGAGGAAGACGTGGGTAGGAATGATGGACCAATATAATACATGTGGAGACAACTACAGCTTTACACTGAGTGCATCTATGCTACAAATGATATGAGTTTTATACTAGTTGTAAAGGGCAAAGGCTTCCCCCAAATCTGAGAATTGGAGTTTAATGAGGGTGCAGATAATTTTCTGTAAGGCACCCCTAGCCCCAACCCACACCCCACACAATTCCCATGATTCTCTGGTGTACACAATTCCCATGATTCTCTGATTCCCACAAGGTGCCACAAGACTGTTGTTTCTGGGGTAGAAGAATTTACTGTGGAACCAGTTTCTGTCTGGGGCATAGAACCATCCCTAAAAGCCCGGAGTGGGATGTTACAGCCCAAAAGCCCAATGCCATTCAAGGTTTTAGCATTGAAAAAGAAAGCCAAATAAGGGAGGTGGGAGAATATGATAGAGATTTTATAAAATCCTGAAAGTTATGGAGAAAGTGGATTTGTCATACTGATGGGCAGCAGACTCAGGTCAGACAAAAGAATGCATATTCTTCACACAACACGTCAATTTCAGTGAAGCCATTTGCTGCCACGAGATGCAGTGATGGCCGCTGGTTTAGATGACTTTTGAAGGGGAATAGACAAATTCATGGAGGAGGCTTAGGGCTCAACCCTATGCATATTTAGGCAGAAAGAAGTCCTACAATTCCCAGCATTCCCCAGCTGGGAGTTGTAGGACTTTTTTTTCTGTCTAAACATGCATAGGACTGCATCCTAAGTCTGTCGATGGCTATTAGTCATGACAAGTGCTGCGGTTGGAAGTGTCTGTTCAGGTCACCAGCCAGCCACCTGTGCCCTATTCCAGAACACTCCATTTCATTTCCTAATTATTAAGAATGATTTACAACAAAACAGATTTAAAATAAGCATTGAGAATGCCCCCCTGTGCACATTTACTAAGGGAATAAGTCCCACTAAAATTGGTGAGGCTTACTTCTGAGTAAATATGGTTCTGCTGTAAAATACTTAAACATAAAAGAGAAAAGAGAAAAGAGAAAAATGTGCAATACAAGCTTCAGCATAAAACTATGGCAGCCTCCAGAGACAGCAGCCTACACGAAACATTAAAAAAAAACCCTGCTTGAATAGGTCTGTTTTTAACACCAGTCTAAACACAGGAAGAGTCCACTGGATCGTTGTTTCATCTAGCCCACTTTGAGCTAGTTTGCTCATCAGAATATCATGGGGCACTTTGTCGAAAGCTTTGCTAAAGTCGAGGTATATTATGTCTACAGCATTCCTACAGTCCACAAGGGAGGTTACTTGATCCAAAAATGAGATGAGATTCGTCTGGCAGGACTTGTTCTTGACAAATCCATGTTGGCTTTGAGTAATCACTGCGTTGTTTTCAAGGTGCTTCCAGATGGATTGCTTTATCATCTGCTCCAGAATTTTCCCAGGGATTGATGTCAGACTGACTGGTCTGTAGTTCCCAGGTTCCTCCTTTTTACCCTTTTTGAAGATAGGGACAACGTTAGCCCTCCTCCAGTCATCTGGCGCTTCCCCCGTCCTCCATGATTTCTCAAAGAGAATAGACAGCGGTTCGGAGAACTCTTCTGCCAGTTCCTTTATTACTCTATGATGCAGTTCATCTGGCCCTGGAGATTTGAACTCATTCATAGGGATGTCAGAGAATTTCTCCATGAATCTCGGAGATTCATGAATCTGGCATTCGGCCCCCCGAAATTGGTGGATAAATGGTCTGCCCCCCCCACCCCGGGACGGGACTGACCTTGCTCGAATGTCCCTGGCAGCGGCGGCTCCGGCCAGCTGCCCAGCTGCCGCCACCACCACCGCCACCGACCAGTGGCGCCACCACCGCCACCAGCTGCCGCCACCGCCATTTCCAAGTAAAAAAAAATAAAAAACAAACAAACGAGATAGGCTACGTAAAGATTTATGTAGCCTATCAGGGCTAGATTTTTAAAAAACACCGTGATAGGCTACGTAAATGTTTACGTAGCCTATCACAGCTGACTTTGGGGGAAAAAAAAGCGTGTACGCAAATGGCGGTGCCCATGGGTGCCGCCATTTACGTTCCTTATTTTAGCACGTGTAGTCTACGTAAACATTTACGTAGACTACAGCGAAAATAAGGGGAACGCAAATAGTGTTGCCCTTATTTTCACCGTAGTCTACGTAAATGTTTACGTAGACCACACGTGCCAAAATAAAGAACGCAAATGGCGGCGCCCATGGGTGCCGCCATTTGCATACACGCTTTTTTTTTTCAAAGTCAGCTGTGATAGGCTACGTAAACATTTACGTAGCCTATCACGGCTGACTGCAGGGACGCAAACGCCGGCGGCTACGACTGCCGCCATTTGCACCCTGGCAGGAGACGAGGTTTCGCGGCTGGAGGGAGGGGGCGCCTCCCCCCCGGCCAGAATTTCGGCGGGGAGGGACGGGGCGCCTCCCCCCCTGGCCAGAATTTCGGGGGGAGGGACGGAGCACCTCCCCCCCACCGCGAAGCAAGCTTTGGGATCAGTAAGTGACCTTCGTCCATCCCTACTCATTCAAAGTAATTAGGTGTTTCTTGACCATATGCCTATCCATCTCAAACTGCAATCCTGACCCTTCAGCTTGTACTTCGCCTTTGCCAGGGGGCTTTTGGGAGAAGACTGAGCCAAAGTAGGAATTGAGCACCTCTGCCTTTTCTTTGTCATCTGTTATCATTTTGTCATCCTTATTTAATAGCTGAACCACCATTTCTTTCCTCTGCCTTTTACTATGCACGTAGCTGAAGAAAGCCTTTTTGTTGCTTCTAGCATCCCTCACTAACCTCAGCTCATTCTCAGCTTTAGCCTTCCTGACGCCATCCCTGCAATTCTGTGCTACCTGCCTGTACTCTTCCTTTGTTGCTTGGCCTTCTTTCCACTTCCTATATGTGTCCTTTTTTGTTTTCAGGTCATCCCTAAGTTTTTTGTGAAGCTACATTGGCTTCTTCTGTTGTCTGCCACCTTTTCTTCTTGTTGGAATTGTTTGTAATTGTGCCTTGAGAATTTCCTTTTTTAAACGCTCCCACCCATCTTGGACTCCTTTTCTCGTTAGAGTCGCTTGCCATGGGACCTTACTTATCACCGTTCTGAGTTTATTAAAATCGGCTTTCCTAAAATCCAGGGTACGCGTTTGACTACACTCGGCTTTTGCTTCCCTTAGAACCAAGAACTCAAGTACAACATGGTCCCTTTCCCCCAGAGTTCCTGTAACTGCTACTTTATCCACTAAGTCATCTCTGTTGGTTAGGATCAAGTCAAGGATAGCCGATCCTCTAGTTCCTTCCTCTACTTTCTGTACGAGGAAGTTATCTGCCACACAAGTCAGGAATTTCCTGGAGGGGCCATGTTTTGCAGAATTTGTCTCCCAACAAATATTGGGGAAATTGAAGTTCCCCGTTACTACTACATCATGCTTCCTTGAAACATTGGCTATTTGCTTTTCAAAAGTTTCATCCTTGTCTTCTCCTTGATTGGGTGGCCGGTGGTAGACTCCGACCACCATGTTCCTTTTATCCTTTGCTCCATTTATTTTAACCCAGATGCTCTCGATGGGGCTCCCAAGCTCATCCTCCTGTATTTCTGTGCAGAGATATGTATTTTTCACATACAGTGCAACCTCTAGCCTCACTATTTCTCCCCCACCCCCCTCTTTAGGCCACTTTTGACTAGCCAGGTCCCCACACCAGCCGCTATGTGACTAGCCATATCCTCTGTGGCAGCCATTTTGTAATGGTGCCCACAGCAGGTTCTCAAATTCCCAAATGTGCCACAGGTCCAAAAAGATTGGGGGACCCTGGAGCATGTGTGCAGTCCAGGTGCTCTTGATGGGCAACTACAAGGCCCAGCTCTTTCTTTAATTGGTTCTTTTTCTTTATACTGGATTTGGGCTGGACAGCCCTTCAAATAGAGAGGACTGTCCTCTGTAATAGCTCACTGGGTGACTTTGGGCCAGTCACAGACTCCCAGCCCAACCTACCTCACAGAGTTGTTGTTGTGAGGATAAAATGGAGAGGAGGAGGATAATGTAAGCCATCTTTGATTCCTTGCAAGAGGAAAAAGGCAGGATATAAATGCAGTAAATGAATGAATGAATGAATGAGGACACATGGCCACCCTGGCCTTGATTATCATGTTTATCTCCATGCAGAAGAAACTTAACCTGCTAATTCTCATACACTGAGCCGCTGTTAGACACAAGATCAGGCAGGCTGGGTGGTTTTATTTTCCAAGCCAGTTGTCAACCTTAGAAGGTAGACTGTGGTCCAGTGGTAGACTCCTAGCCCTAGGCATGGTCTGAAAGCACATGACAGAGCAACCTTTCTGAAGTTAAGTAAGTTTTGGTCTGGCCAGTACCTGGATGGGAGACTGCCAGAGAATCCCGAGTTATGCTCCTTGAGTTCCATAAAGGAAGAGAGATGGAATATAAATACATGCACAGATGGTTCTTTGTAGGCTATTTAGTGCTGGCATTCTTCAGATCAAGCACATTAATTTGAGCATTTGCTCCAACTGCTTTGTGTTTGGGACCCTGATCTGATCCTACAATGCACACCTCCTTCGTGTATTTATTTACTCAGGATATGCTGTCTTTAACACAGATTGATTATGCCTCAATTCCTAACAGGACCTGAGTATGTGCTCTTGCCTTGTATGTATGTGCTCTTGCCTCACTCTTTCCTCAGCAGAGTGGAAGCCAGCGAACACAACAGTAAAATTAAAATAAAAGAATGCCAAATAAAAACACAACCCTGCAAATGAAAATGGAATAAAAATTAGAGTAAATAGAGAATAAAGAAGTGGAGAGTTAAAAGCAGCTGCAGAAACCACTTTCATTAACACACCATCCAGCAGGCTAAATGCACACAGAGTTCAAAGGCCTTTGGGGGCAAACAGCAGGTTGGGGGGGCACTTTTTGGTAGGAAAATGGCACAAGATGGAAGGATCGATGACCACGGAGAGTCTATATTTTTAAAAGAAAGATAGAGTAGAACACACAAGACTGAAATCCACCAGCCCTTGCTAGGTAGGACCAGCCTGCATGGTGCTATTACAGATATGGGGATGGGATAAGATTTCCCTTAATCAAGGTTTCCTGATGCTCTTCCTCAGAAGATGCGTTCAAGCATCACATCCACATTTCCAGCTGGGACTGCAGCTCAGCTAAGGGCATAATCCTACGCTTGCTCAGATGGGGAAAAAGGCCTACAACTCCTAGCATGCCCCAGCCAGCCATGCTGGCTGGGCCATGCTGGGAGTTGTAGGCCTTTTCTCCATCTAAACATGTGTAGGATTGCTCTTTCAGAAAATGAAACGCTGGAGCCATGTCTAGGAAAAGTATTAAAATATTTTAAATGTTAAATTACAGCTCCTTGGAAGCTACTCTGAGCTTCTGAATGTTGGAAGTCAATCCATCCTGCGATTTACATCTCATCATCTCTGACTGTGGGCCATGCTGGGTGGGGCTGATAGGAGTTGTAGTCCAACACAGCTGGAGGTTGAAGAAGGCTGACCCACACTGCCTGGCAGTGGCTGTCCAGGGTTTCAGGCAAGGGTCTCATCCTAACCTTAACTCGAGATGCCAGGGCTTGAACCTGGGACCTTGTGCATGCAAGCTGTGGTCATTCTTAGGGCATCTTCAAGACCAACAAACGTATAGCAGTCGTGTCGAAACTCTGCCACAATAAAACTGTGCACCTTTCAGGCGGCACAGGTCTCTTGAGTGGTGAAGAACCCCTTTGTATGGGGACCTTGAGCTGTGCAGAATCCTGCTGATGTAAATAACCTCAAGGCACTGTGGGACATTATGCAGTGGGCATCAGGGGTTATGTGACGTTTGATGTGTGTGTGAGAGAGATGATAACCCTCCACTTGTTAAACAAATTCCAGAGAATCACCTCCGGGATCACCACACAGTCTGATAACTTTGCATTAGGCCTGCATCAGACTTCCCCCTAGTACCCTTCAGCTGTGCTGGACTACAATTGTAGTCTGGGAAACACTGCCTTGCACCAACAAGCTCTGCTAAGAAAGCTGCCTTATACATGTTGGATTATTTGCTCATCTGGTCCAGCATTGTCTAGCCTTACTGGCAGCTGCCCTGCAGGGTCTGGGACTTTCACCTGGGACTTTCTGCATGCAGAGCATACACCTGGGGTCTCTGACCTAGCACCACTGGGTATCGATGTGCCCATGGAGACCTCTCTGGGCATCCACTGGGCCCTGCCTGATGTTCATTTTATTTTTAAATGTTTTTTTTTTAATTAAAAGTTATATTTTTAACTCAGAGTCTGGGATACTGCAAGGAGAAGCACCTTTATTTCCAAAAATGCCCCTGACACCCAGAGACATTCTTAGAAAACAAAAGGGTGGGTGGTTATTTTGGCATGGTATGTGTTTTTGCACGCGCACGTGTGTGTGTGATTCTCTGGACATCACCTATTTACTTTCTGCGAAATTGGTATTTTGTTGTGCTTTGTGGGAGCAAATATGTAATTTGGCATTTGGGGATCAGACGCCACCTCTGCATTGCACGCAGTTCCTTGGCCAATTTACTTGTCTCTGAGCCTCAGCACTTTGCCGTGTGTGAAATGGATGTTGGAGCACAAAACTTCTCTTTCAAAGGAGAGGTGTTGTGTTTTAGAGCTCTGAACCCACCTCTGCCTTGTACTTAGGTTCTTGGGCGAGTTACTTTTCTTTTAGTCTCACCAGCTTGCCTTCTGGGAAAGGAGTGCTTTGTGAGTGGCCACACCCCCATGGCAGCCATTTTCTGAAAGTGCCCATGACACTCTATCAAAATTCTAAATGTGCTCACCACCGATCCAAAAAGATTGGGGACCCCTGACATACACTCTTAAGTCCCTCGAAAGTGTTCCCCAAAGGGACATCCAGTTATGTCTCTCCAAAGATGAATACTCCTTTGAGCTAGAGGGGGTTGATTGTTGCCCTCCTCTGTTATAATTCTCACTACAGCCTCCTGTAGACTTGTTGCCCAAACTGCTGTCGAGGTCAGAAGTCCACCCCAACTTTTATGCATTATTGTGTGATGACTTGTGATGGATCTCTTCTTTTCAGCTTGCAGCTGTACATCTGATTACCCTCACACTCAAATTTTGAATATTTCTTTTATCTTTGAAAAACATGGGTTTCGGGCGGGGGGGGCATATTTTGCTTGGTGTTTACACAATAACATTAGCTGGAGAAACCAGAAATGTGCTCCTCAAACTAGCCTGTTAGTCCTTTTCCAAGAAAATCCTATACCTCTTTAAAGACATACGATTTAGCCAAGATGATTCTTGCCTGCTTGATACTGCCTACGCTCATGGCCACAACAATTGCTGCCCAAGGCAAAAACTGCCCCCCCCCCCCGCTTTCCCTGGTCCACTCTACAATTTGCTGCGTAGAGAGGTGGAGGGAATTTATGTTCCCTGCTTGAAGCTGGGATCCTTTTCCCCTGATCCACAAGTGAATGGGTAAACCACTGGAGATAGGATACACCTCACCTAGACCCTGTTATCACAAGGTACTCCTGTAAGATGTCTTGGAATAGCCTAGCATTGTTTATATAGTCAACGCTGAGATACTGATGATTATTTTTGTTTTATGTTTATTCTCAGGGTGGTTATCCAGATAACCAGATAAGAAATGATCAGGTATTTCATCCACAACCTGCTGCAAATTTTCCTGGATGCTTCACAAACCAGTGTGGTTCTCTATGGAATTGTGAAATCCACTGCTAATGTTGAGGTTATCCTGGTGCATAAAAGACGTGTCAAGAACCCTGATTTTGCCAGCAGTTGTTGGGCTTTTCTACATGAGGCATTTATCGCGCGCCCGTCATTCCCTCCTCATGGCTGTTTACGGGTTCTTTAGACAACAACGTGACCCTCCATTTTCACTTCTGTTTTTAAACAGCACTTTCAGCAAGTTCTTTTAGAGCAGGGAAAATGCAGCATTTTGTTTTGAAAGTGAAAGAAACTATTTTTTTCACTTGTGTATTTGCGCTATTCCACTATAGCACGGTGCCAGCTAGAGGTTATGTAGCGGAAAAGCAGGAAAGGAAATGCTCCTCATGTAGTGCTCAGATCTTGATTCTGTGACGAAACCTAAAGTAGATACAGTAGATGAACAGTCTCATGTAGAAAACCTCCTAATCCACAAAACAATCCTGTGAGGTGGGTTAGGCTAACAGAGAGAGTGACTGGCCCAAGGTCACCAGTGGATTAACAGAAAAGCTCCTTGATTCCCTTTCAGCTTCCTCTTACCTCTTGTAACAAATTGGTTGAAGAGAAAGAGATGAGGGGTCGTTATCCCAGGGATGTGTAAACAGGCCCAAGTACGCATTATAGTGTGTGGGCCCTGCAGGATGAATGTAGACTGGAATAAATAAAAATAAATGGTTTATTTCTGATGCAGCTAAAAAGACACACGACCAAGGTGCTGTACAACAGAATAACATATCACAATAATATAACAAACATTCACTTTTCATGTAATGATCACCAGATTTCAGGGATATGTCGCTGAGTTCAAAGGGGCTTATTAATTCATTAATTATTATTAATTATTGCCTCCCTGTGTCAAATTTTAATCTGTAAGCTCCTTAGGGCAGCAACCTGCCTTCTTCTATGACTTCTATTTCTACTTCGTAGTAGTAGTAAAGTGCCATGAACATTTATGGTGCTCAATAAATCATTATTATTATAGTCAGCACTCAGCAACAGTAATGTAGATGTCATGTGACAGAGTATAATGAACCAAACAGACAGTTCTCTGCCTCCAGGGAGCTTACAGTCTCAGTTTGGGGAGGAAGCAATGTAAGAAGGCGAGGGAGCAGCAGAGAGAGGGAAGCAACACAAGATGAATGTAAGCAGACCAACTCTAAGCAAACATGTTTTGGACTGAGCTATATCTCTTGGCCATATTTTTAATGAGTAACTTTGGCAGGTCAAGATCTTCAAAACATTATTTGAATAAGAATTAGTTCCTCTGTGTATACACTTCACTTAAAAAGGGTGAGGGAGAGAAAGCAATAGCCTTTTCCATAGCCCTCTTTCACTGGGAGGCACTGGTGGACAATGCTTGGACATTGGCTAAGAAGATACAGGTTCATATCCCTACTTAATCACAAATCATATTGGGTAACCTTGGGCCAGCTACTGTCTCTCATCCTGACCTACCTCATAGGGTTGTTATGAGGACAGAAGAGTGGAAGGAGGCTGTATATGCTGCTCTCTCAGAGAAAGAGTTGGATAAAAATCCAATAGCACTGACTTACCAAGAAAGAGCTCTTGGGGTTGTGGTGGACACCTCAATGAAAATGTCGACCCAGTGTGCGGCTGCTGTGAAAATGGCAAATTCCATGTTAGGCATAATTCAGAAAGAATTGAGAATAAAACTGTCAAGATCATACTCTGCTTATACAAAGCTATGGTGCGGCCACACGCGGAAAACCGAGTACAGTTCTGGTCACCACACCTAAAAAGGGATATTGTAGAGTTGGAAAGGGGGCCGCTAAAAGGATCAAAGGGCTGGAGTTACAACATCTGGGACTGCTTAGCTTAGAAAAGAGGTGAATAAGGGGAGACATGATAGAGGTGTACACAATTATGCATGGTGTGGAGAAAGTGGATAGGGAGACATTTTTCTTCCTCTTTCATAATACTAGAACCCAGTGAGGTCATCCCATTAAGCTGATTGGTGGGAGATTCAGGGCAGATAAAAGGAAGGACTCTTTCACACAGTGCATAGTTAAACTATGGGATTTCCTACCACAAGATACAGTGATGGCCTCTAATTTGGATGGCTGTAAAAGGGGATTAGACAGATTCATGGAGGATGAGGCTATCAATGGCTACTACTTGGACTCAATGGTCTTATAGGCCCCTTCCAACCCTGCTGTTCTATGATTCTAGTCCTGCTGCCTCTATGCTACCTCCAGTACCAGAGACAGTATGCCTACGTACACCAGTTGCCAGGGAACATGGGTGGGCTGGTGCTGTTGCCCTCCTGTCCTGCTTGTGGGCTTCCCATTGGGGCATCTGGTCGGCCACAGTGTGAACAGAATGCTGGACTAGATGGCCCCTGGGTCTGATCCAGCCTCAGGGCTCTTCTTATATTCTTATGTGCAATAGGTAAACAGATTTATTGATGGAGACAAAGGTGAAATTGTGAGTTGCACAGAATTCTTCTTCAGGCAAAAAGGGAAGGTCTCTAACTTTTGGGTATACAAAATATGATGAGGGATTGTAGCGTTTCCACCTTTTTTGCTGGCTCTGCTTCTGAGCTTAATGGCAGCACAAAATGTGGGGATGTGAGGAGAAAAATATTTCCCCGCTTAATTTCTTTAAGACAATTAAACAGGCTGCTTTAAAGGCCAGTAATAAAAGTGACAACCCAGCCTTAGCCTTTGAACAAATACATTTCAGTCCAATTTTTTTCCACCCTTTCCTTTCCGACTGCCAGGGCAGGACTGGACACGTGGATGTGAGTCATGCGGACGTGCCAAGACAGGTTATGAAGGCCAAACCGGGAAATGGTGGGGTGTGTTGCGATTTTACGCAATGCATTCCACGAAGCCTTTGGCATCCCAGTGTAATTATAGGAAGCCTTCGTCATATTAAGAAGATAGCTAAGTCTGAGGAAGGAGAGAAAAAAGAGGGAAACCATTTTGTTTGTGGAGGAGGAATCCCCTCTCTCAGGATGAAAACATTTCAAGATGAGAAAATTTTCCACTCTGCATGTTGCCTCTGAATGCTCGCCTCGGGGCTTCATGTTCCCATAAGGATGTCAAGGTGTGAATATTCATTAAAAATAATTGAATGTTAGGTAACCTCTTCAAATGAGACTTCTGTCTCACCTGGGCGGACTGATAGGAAACAGAGAGAAGAGGTTTAAAAGCAGCAGAGCCTGAAAGAGGACAGAGAGACAGACAGACTCAGCTCTCCAATAACTCTCTCAATTTACCAGGGACTGTCCATGTTTTTGGTCCTTGGTCTACCACCGCTGCCCCTAATTTTGTCTTTCAGGATGCCTTGTTAAAATGGTTAGTGTGTGTTTATATTTATTTATTTACTGGAAATGTTTGTATACTGCCTTTCGAGACAAAAGGTTTTTCAAGGCGGCTTTCAAAATAAATAAATAATTTTTGTGAACCGCCCAGAGAGCTTCTGCTATTGGGTGGTATAGAAATGAAATAAATAAATAAATAAATAAACAAGCAAACAAACCGTAAGACAATTATATCGGACAGCTAGCTAAGGCAGAGTTGTCATTCTATGGTCGTCATTCTTCAGAGTTCAGCTCTCTCTCCCTGAGGAAGTGAAATCTTTAAGTTAGTGGATACATTTTGTCTCTAGTGTGCATGTAGGGCTCCTTCACACAGGGTTTTTTATCCCGCAATTTACAGGGGCTTCTGCTTCCAGATTCTTTGAGGGATTAAGATCAGCTCCCTTACACAGGCTGACATGGGCTGTCTTTTTGGGGCTCTTCTTGCAGCCCCTTCACCACCTCCTCAGAATTTGTTGCCCCTCTCTGCTTGGCCTAGGAATTGAGGGAAAAGTGTGTGTGTGGGGGGGGGGGAATGCTGAGGAGGGATGCTTTGTCAGAATTTGCTACGCTTTTTCTTTTCTCCGCATCCTGCTGACTCCACTGAGGTAGCAGAGAGGGCACCCCAATTTACCCAGTCAGAGAGGACCACCCAGAATATGTGACATCAACTCCATATTACATGTTTATTCTGCCGTTCTTCCAAAGAGCTCAGAGCAGCATACATGTCTCCTTTCATTATAGAAAAACCCTGCAAGGTAGCTTAGGCAGAGGAAAGGGAGGAGGGGAGAGAGAGAGAGAGAGAGAGAGAGAGACTAGCTCAAACTATCTTCCCTTCTTCCATGATGGAGTTAGCTTATCATAGGAGCCACCCTATATTTATCTCATAGTGCAGTGGTTATAGCAGAATTGTGAAATTTCACACGGCCATTAAAATGGATTTCCATTTAAATACTGCATTATCTCCAATCTTTTAAAAAGCGGGATAAAGGTCAAAAACCTCAGGAGACACCCTGGAGGTTGACAACATTATGTAAAAGACCCGCAAACTTCTGTGAGTGACCAATCACAAGCGTGCAATAAAAGCCCCATGTAAAAGACCCTGTAGATAAAATGTGCTTTGTTTATTCACAGCATTTTACCCTGCTCTTCAGACAAAAACAAGGGGGGGGGGCTCCCAGAGTGGCTTACAAAGATTAATATTAAGACAATCCCTGCCCTCAAGCTTACAATCTAAAGTCATGACACAAAAGAAAATGGGGCTAGTCTGGTCTCTGCCTTGCCACGATGTTCTCCCTGGTCCCTGGCAGGCCGGGGGTAGCCTCCTAGTGGCCCTTGGCTCTCTGGTTAACAGCTGAGGCCAGCATCCACAGTCCCAGGGAGCTGTCAGGGGGAGCATGAACATGAAGACACAGCCCGCCATGTTGCCCCCTGCAGCTGCTGAGGTCCATTTGGAACTGTTAGTAACAAATCAGATCCATTGTATTATTTTTTATCCCCTGGCGTATCTTTTTAAGGGACCGTCACTCTTTGGGCTGGCTTTTTCAATCAGCGCAAGACGGGTTCTGGCACAATACCTGAATGCAGCGTGCAAGAGGCAGAGGCGGTGCGCCTTCCGCAATAAGTAACAGTGGAGACACGGCAGGAAGCGTCGTTTGCAAAGTGATCCTGTTGGGAGGAGAATAAGGCTGTTATAAGCACATCCCTGCTTTCATCCTTGAAATCTTGAGAGGAGTATGCAGCCCTTTCGTTTTGTTATGAGAACCTTCATTTGCATCACAAACGCAGGGCATTTTTGTTGGCATTCGCATTTATTTCAATGGGAGAGCCAGCTGCTTTTTACCTGCCTGTAGCTTCCCTGTTTTCCATCCAACTGGCAGGGATTGTTCAGACATGGACTGTTCAGGCTGGTACTCCCTCAGGGCATCCATCCTGCAGAGTTTCATGCAGGCAGAATTGTCCCAGTTTAATAGGCAGTTTAAGAAGTCACACTGGACGCGCATCCTAAAATCGATTTCGGTGGGAGACCCGGCTGTTTTTCTCTTCCCAGGGGGAGGGAGGGAAAGAGGAAGGAAAGATCTGTCTCTCCATGACAGGGCTGTTGCTTCTTCTGCAGGCACGCTGGCCCTGCCATGAGGCGCACTGTGGTGGCCATCTCCGAGAGGGCTCCCTCCACTCTTAGCTCCTCATAACAACCCTGTGAGGTAGGTTAGGCTGAGAGACAGTTGCTGGCCCATGATCGCCCAATAAGCTTTGCTGCTTTGTAGTGCCAGCTCCAGGATTTTGAAGGCCCCTGGGTAAGACACCATCCATGGGCCCCTGCCTCCGTGAGCCCCCGTTCTCACCACCATGGTCACCAGCTGCTGTTGCTTTCTCCTCTTTGCTACCTTTGCTTTCTTGACAGGTAGAGAGCCAGGGAGCCAGGCGGCCGGGGCATCTGCTGCTCTTCCTTCTCACCACTACCATTCTCTGGGCCAAAATGAGAAGCAGGTGAATAAGCAGTTGTCATGGTGAAGAGGAGCAACTCCAGGGCGATCTTGTCAGTGGGCCCCTGCTGGGGTGTGGGCCCGTAGCAGGTGCCCAACCATTTCATTCCATTTATGATATTTCTATGCCGCCCCATAGCCAAAGCTCTCTGGGCAGTTCACAAAAATTAAGAACCATTAAAAATACATTATACAAATATAAAACCATTTACATAAGAACATATAAACAGATAGGACACACACAGTCAACATATACAGTACTGTGCAAAAGTCTTAGGCCACCATTAGATTTGTTGTTTTAGCAATGGTATAATGACCATATATAATTATTTCTCAGTCTCTTCATTAGAATACAACCAGAAAACACAGGAAATTTGTATGCAGTATTCAACGACAGAAAAAAATCAGAAAAAACAGCTTCCATAGGCTAAAGTGGCAAGTATTTAGTGTGATCTCCCCTTACACTAGAGTAACAGCAGGCGGCTGGCCAGGAATGGTCTTCGTGGACGGGTAGTAGCCAAGAAACCACTTTTGCGGAAGGGGAGCAGGGTGAAAAGGCTAAGATATGCTAAAGCTCACAAAGACTGAAATTAGGATAAGTGGAAAAGATTATTATGGAGTGATGAATCCAACTTTGAAATTTTGCGGTCCAATCGTCGACAATATGTGAGAAGAAGAGTTGGAAAGAGATGGACGAATGAGTGCTTGCGGCCTTCAGTGAAACATGGTGGAGGGTCTGTCTTGGTTTGGGGCTGCATTTCTGCGAGTGGTGTTGGCAATCTTGTCCGTATTGATGGGATCATGAATGCTGAAAAGTACAGACAGGTTTTAATTCATCATGCCATTCCTTCTGGAAAGCGCCTGATTGGGAATGGTTTCATTTTTCAGCATGATAACGATCCCAAGCACACTGCTAATGCAGTGAAATCATATTTAGCGAGGAAAACAGCTGATAAAACACTGACAGTCATGGACTGGCCTCCACAGAGTCCAGGCCTGAATATTATAGAGGCAGTATGGGATTACCTCTTCAGCAAAGGAGATCGTTACCTTGTCGTGGTGCTGGAGCTTGAGTACCTCAATGACATCATGAGCTAAACCGTGAAGGGACACCCAAGACGGGAAGGTCATGGCAGAGAGGTCAGACTAAATACGATCCCTGGGGAAGGAAACGGCAACCCACCCCAGTATTCTTGCCATGAAAACTAAATGGATCAGTACAACCAGAGATATGTCGGTATACCATCGGAAGATGGGACTCCCAGGTCGGAAGATGGTCAAAATGCTACTGGGGAGGAACAGAGGATAAGTTCAACTAGCCCCAGATGTGATGATGCAGCTAGCTCAAAGCCGAAAGGACGGCTAGCAGCCGATGGTGCTGGTGGTGAATGACGAATCCGATGTTCTAAAGATCAACACACCATAGGAACCTGGAATGTCAGATCTATGAGCCAGGGCAAATTGGATGTGGTTACTGGGGAGATGTCAAGATTAAATATAGACATTTTGGGTGTCAGTGAACTGAAATGGACTGGAATGGGCCATTTGACCACCAGATCTACTACTGTGGACAAGAAGACCACAGAAGAAATGGAGTAGCCTTCATAATTAATAATAAAGTGGCTAAAGCAGTGCTTGGATACAACCCAAAAAATGACAGAATGATCTCAATTTGAATTCAAGGTAAGCCATTTAACATCACAGTGATCCAAATATACGCCCCAACCACACATGCTGAAGAAGCAGAAGTAGATCAGTTCTATAAGGATCTGCAGCACCTACTGGATAGTATGCCAAAGAAATATGTTATTTTCATTACAGGAGACTGGAGTGCTAAGGTGGGTAGTCAAACGACACCTGGAATTACAGGCAAGCATGGTCTGGGAGAACAAAATGAAGCAGGACATAGGCTGATAGAATTTTGCCAAGACAACTCACTGTGCATAACAAACACTCTCTTCCAACAACCTAAGAGACAACTTTATACATGGACTTCACCAGACGGTCGACACCGAAATCAGATTGACTACATCCTTTGTAGCCAAAGGTGGCGGACATCTATGCAGTTGGTAAAAGCAAGACCTGGAGCTGATTGTAGTTCAGATCACGAACTTCTTATTGCACAGTTTAGAATCAGACTAAAGAGAATAGGGAAGACCCACAGATCAGTTAGATATGAGCTCACTAATATTCCTCATGAATATGCAGTGGAGGTGAAGAATAGATTTAAGGGACTAGATTTAGTAGATAGGGTCCCGGAAGAACTATGGACAGAAGTTCGCAACATTGTTCAGGAGGCGGCAACAAAAAACGTCCCAAAGAAAAAGAAAACCAAGAAGGCAAGATGGCTGTTTGCTGAGACACTGGAAGCAGCCCAAGAAAGAAGGAAAGCAAAAGGCAACAGTGATAGGGGGAGATATGCCCAATTAAATGCAAAATTCCAGAGGTTAGCCAGAAGAGATAAGGAATTATTTTTAAACAAGCAATGCATGGAAGCGGAAGAAGATAATAGAACAGGAAGGACAAGACACCTCTTCCAGAACATTAGAAACATCGGAGGTAAATTCCAGGCAAAAATGGGTATGATCCAAAACAAAGATGGCAAGGACCTAACAGAAACAGAAGAGATCAAGAAAAGGTGGCAAGAATATACGGAAGATCTGTATAGGAAGGATAATAATATCAGGGATAGATTTGACGGTGTGGTCAGTGAGCTAGAGCCAGACGTCCTGAAGAGTGAGGTTGAATGGGCCTTAAGAAGCATTGCTAATAACAAGGCAGCAGGAGACAATGGTATCCCAGATGAACTGTTTCAAATCTTGCAAGATGATGCTGTCAAGGTGATGCATGCCATATGCCAGCAAATTTGGAAAACACAAGAATGGCCAACAGATTGGAAAAAATCAACCTATATCCCCATACCAAAAAAGGGAAGCACCAAAGAATGTTCAAACTTTCAACAGTGGCACTGATTTCACATGCCAGTAAGGTAATGCTCAAGATCTTGCAAGGTAGACTCCAGCAATTCATGGAACGAGAATTGCCAGATGTACAAGCTGGGTTTTGAAAAGGCAGAGGAACTAGAGACCAAATTGCCAATATCCGCTGGATAATGGAGAAAGCCAAGGAGTTTCAGAAAAACATCTATTTCTGTTTTATTGACTATTCTAAAGCCTTTGACTGTGTGGATCATAACAAATTGTGGCACATGCTTGGTGGTATGGGGATACCAAGTCATCTTGCCTGCCTCCTGAGGAATCTCTATAACGACCAAGTAGCAATGGTAAGAACAGACCATGGAACAACGGACTGGTTTAAGATTGGGAACGAAGTACGGCAGAGTTGTATACTCTCACCCTATCTATTCAACCTGTACGCAGAACACATCATGCGACGTGCTGGGCTTGATGAAACCAAGGCTGGAGTTAAAATCGCTGGAAGATACATTAACAATCTCAGATGTGCAGATGATACCACTTTGATGGCTGAAAGCAAGGAGGAGCTGAGGAACCTGATGACGAAGGTGAAAGAAGAAAGTGCAAAAGCTGGGTTGCAGTTAAACCTCAAAAAAACCAAGATTATGGCAACCGGCTTGATTGATAACTGGCAAGTAGAGGGAGAAAACATGGAGGCAGTGACAGACTTTGTCTTTCTGGGCGCAAAGATTACTGCAGACGCTGACTGCAGCCAGGAAATCAGAAGACGTCTACTTCTTGGGAGGACAGCTATGACAAATCTTGATAAAATAGTGAAGAGCAGAGAGATCACACTGACAACAAAGGTCCGCATAGTTAAAGCAATAGTATTCCCCGTAGTAACCTATGGCTGCGAGAGCTGGACCATAAGGAAGGCTGAGCGAAGGAAGATGGATGCTTTTGAACTGTGGTGCTGGAGGAAAATTCTGAGAGTGGCTTGGACTGCAAGAAGATCAAACCAGTCCATACTCCAGGAAATAAAGCCAGACTGCTCACTTGAGGGAATGATCTTAAAGGCAAAACTGAAGTACTTTGGCCACATAATGAGAAGACAGGATACCCTGGAGAAGATGCTGATGCTAGGGAAAGTGGAAGGCCAAAGGAAGAGGGGCCAACCAAGGGCAAGATGGATGGATGATATTCTGGAGGTGACGGTTGGGCGTGGCAACGGCCGACAGGAAGCTCTGGCGTGGGCTGGTCCATGAAGTCACGAAAAGTAGGAAGCAACTGATCAAATAAACAACAATGGGATTACCTGGACAGAGAAAGAAATAAAAGACAACCTACATCTAAAGAACTCTGGGAAGTGCTGAAAGAAGCCTAGTATAATATACCAGAAGATTACTTCAGAAAACTTCAGGACAGTCTCCCCAAAAGAGTTCAAGATGTGCTTACAGCCAAGGGAGGTCACACTAAATACTGACTTTTGCCTGTACATATTTCCTGTATTTTCTGTTTGTATCTTAATACAGAGACCGAAAAATAATTATGGATGGTCATTAAAACTTTGCTAAAACAACAAAGCTGGTGGTGGCCTGACTTTTGCACAGTACTGTACCTAAAAACAATTTGCAAACAATCAGCCAAAGACAATCCAGGGTATGATTTTTAAAAGCCTTATTATATGCTGCCAAATGCCTGAGAGAAGAGGGCAGTTTTAACCTCGCACTGAAAGGGTAACAATGTTGGCACCAGGCATGCCTCGTTGGGGAGACCATTCCATAATTGGGGGGGGCACCACTGAGAAGGCCTTTTCCCTTGTTGCCACCCCCCGCCCCCCTCAGAGGAGGCACTCGGAGGAGGACCTTCAATGCATGGGTTGGTTCATGCCGAAAGAGGTGCTCCATCAGGTATTGTGGTCCTGAACCATGTAAGGCTTTATAGGTCGAATTGGGCTCGGAAACATACAGATAGCCGGTGCAAGCAGGTCAGAATCGGTGTTATATGTTCGGACTTTCTTGTCCCTGTTATCAGTCTGGCTGCCACATTTTGCATGAGCTGCAGCTTCCAAAACATCTTCAAAGGCAGCCCCAAATACAGTGCATAGCTTGGCCACCATCTGAAGTTGGTAGAAGGCGCTCCATTCCACTGACAAAGTGTCCAAGCACTACACCACATTGGCTCATAGTGAAAGGAGGAAATTGAAAAGGTCTGGGGGGGTGTTTTTTCCTCCGTGCTCCACTTTTTTATTGCCATTAATAGGAAGCAAATTCATTTCTAAGGGAGGAAGTGGATTTCTTGGTCACATTAGATTGTGATGCAACCTTTACAACTGACTTTTTAACAGAGATTGCAAATGGGACCTGCAACAAAATGTTGAAGTGTGGAGTGCTGCTGTTCAGGGTTCCAGCCAGCCAGGCCCTTTCCAGAGTACTCTGTTCCACCCATCCACAAGGTTTTCTTCATAGACTGGGGTAGGGGTCCCCCTTTGCATGGGTTTTCTAAAGACTTTTTTGTAGTTCTGCAAATCTTGGGGTCCCTCGAAGCTGGCTGACCCCTCTTGTGCATAGATGGTGCTGTTTTGATACATAAGGATCCGTGCTCGGAGAACGAGTGTGCTATTAGTATACAGAATTAAGGGTGTGTTTCCCCCTCCCCACTCCCCCAATGGAACAGACACCTCTTGGGGTTTGGGCCTCTGGCACCAAAAATGTTTTTGGGTTGACCCAACCACCTACATACTCTGCAGATGGCTTCTCTTGCTGAGTCCCCATCTGGAACTGTACTCTCACTCTCTCTTTCTCAGCTTCTGTTTCTCTGTAAAATGGGGAGATGAAACACACTCAGTGTTTAGAGAAACTGCTGATGCTCTGGGAACTGTTCTATACATTTCTAAGGAGCTGAGCAGAAGAGTTTCTCTTCTGTGAGATATTTCATTTCATTTTCATTTATTATATTTCTATACAGCCCCATAGCTGAAGCACTCTGGGCAGTTCACAAAAATTAAAAACCATTAAAATACATTATATAAAATATAATAGCCATTCACATAATGACATAAAACAAATAACACACACAATAACAACGTATATCTAAAACAATTTAAAAACAACATTTCATAGAATCATAGAATAGTGGGGTCAGAAGGGGCCTACAAGACAATCGAGTCTAACCCCCTGCTCAATGCAGGAATCCAAGTCAAAGCATCCCTGACAGGTGGCTGTCCAGCTTCATCTTGAATGCCTCCAGTGTGGGAGAGCCCACCACCTCCCCAGATAATGGGTTCCATTGTCGTATTGCTCTAAAAAAAAATTCATTGGCAACTGGCAACAGACTGGCAACAGACACCCCCAAATATCATGGGGGTGTCTGTTCTGTAGAGCTTCAGGCATCAGGGGTGGCTCCTTTATGCCATAAAGTGGTGGAATTTGCACCTGGGGAAATGTGCATTTCTGGGTTGTTCTGTGAAGCCATGTGACGGGCTGCAGTGCATTTATGCATATTTCCCCAAAGAAATGTTTCAGTACTTTGTTTCTCAGGATGTAGCCAGATTTAACCAATTGATTCCTTTCTTCTAAAGAATACTGGCATTTCATTGGTTATCATAATCTTGTGCTTTCAGTTATTTCTTTTAGAAGCCTATGCCTGAATAAGAGTTTGGTATAACCTGAAGCCCTGCTCCCACCTTTGGGTTCATAGCTCTTTGGGGAGGCTCAGATCTCAGTAGTAGAGTGCACACTTTGTATTCATAAGGCCCCAGATTCAGTCTCTGGCACCTCCAGCTGATAAGGATCTCAGATAGCAGGCAACTACAGTTGCTGCCTCCCAAAAACGAGGGCGCTCCCAGCCTCCTGCACCTTGCTAAACCACATCCACCATCCCTTCCCTCTGCTCCACCCACCCAAACCTCTTCCCACCAGCTCCACCCAAGCTTCACCTGGGGAAGTTCCTCCTTTCAGCTATTAGTCAATGGATCCTCCATGTTTCAAGGCAGTTCACCTCTAAATACCAGATGCTGGCAACCAGTGGAAGCTGATGGCTCCAATGTCGGGGGGGGGGGATGAATCCGCTCCAGGTTTTAGTCAGAACCAGTCAGAATTCTAAAGGAGCTCTCCAAGGTGCAAAAGTCCTTAGAGTTCTGACTGGTTCATACTAAAACCCAGAGCAGGTTCACCACCCCACTGACATCAGAGCCACCAGCTTGGGAGGGTGGGGATGAAGTGGTTGCCTTCATGTTCTTCGTGTTCTCTGCACCTTGGAGAGCTCCTTTAGAGTTCTGACTGGTTTTGTCCGAAACCCGGAGCGGATTCACCGCCCCACTGACATCAGAGCCACCAGCTTCCACTGTTTGAGTTGATTTAAAAGGCTTTTCATTGATAAAAAGTTGCAACCCTAAAAAAAATCCAAGTTTTTTCTTATTCTGCCTCAGCTCCGTCTTCTTTAACCCACACAGCCCGATCCCCAAATTTTTCACTTGCGTTGTAGCCAGGATGATATCCACCCTCAGCCTCTCCAGTGCCTGCCTGATCCCTCAACGCCTCTCTTCCAGCTCCACCTCCAGGTGAGAAAACAAAGGTGCAAGATGTTAAAACAGGCAGCATTCAAGCCTTCTCCTCCGTGCACTTCACAGGCACTCATCCTTCCCCAGCCTGACACACTCCATGTGTCTTGGACTACATCCCCCATCATCTGTGCTGGCTGGGGATGATGGGAGTTGTAGCCCAACACATCTGGAGAGTGCCAGGGTAGAAAAGGATGCTACAGGGGCAGGCAGGGAGCAACCATGAGAATGCCTTTTGCACTCATGTACCAGCAGCACCTCAGAGCCTTGAAAAGCTGGGGGGGGGGATTTTCTTTCCAGTTGGGCCTGTCACTCCCTTGCACATTAAGGACCCACCTTGGAGGGTTGCTGGCCAACAAAATAGACAATATTGGCCCTGGATGGGCCAGTGGTCTTACTTGGTACAAGGTAAGGCTGTGATGTAAATTTCCCTGGCATGAAAAGTTGCATAAGCTGATTTCTGACCATCAAGTTGCTGTTAAAGGCACAACAGCAGGCCAAGACAGTTTTTTTTCCTCTGGTCATTTGGCAAAATCCTGGGAAACACGGTTGCCAATCCCCCCTCCTCCTGCCCCCTGGCATGTCTCTTGTGATTTTAACAGCTGCATGACTGGCAGAAATCCAGCGAGGGAGGCTTTCCACATAATTACATCCGCCTGCCAGGAAAAAAAGAAGAAGCACCTTCTGAATTTCTGCTTCTAATACATGTGCCCGGCCAGAATTAAAAGGTTGTCCACACTGCTTGGAGGTTGAATCTCTACCACTGCATATTTAAAAAAAAAAATTCTAAGAAGTCCGTAGTCCTGTCCCTTCCTCACTTGGACTCAGTTTGACTACTACAGGACTTGTTGTTTTTAAGCCTTGAAAGTGTGTTGTTTAGGAACACAGAACAGAGGAATGCCGGAAGGGCCTTATACTGGATCAGACCATCAGCCTCCTGATTGGCAGCTGCTCTGATGGGCTTCAGACAGGAGTTTTTCCCAGCCTGGAAAAAAGGATTTTCCTAATCCTTTTGCAGGCAAACCATGTTCTCCACCACTGAACTATGGTCCTTTCCTTAAAAATAAAGCAAGCTTCCAGTCCTCATGACTCTGAATAAAGAACTGATTTTAAGACGAACATAAGAGATCGCCTTTTACCAGCTCAGACCATTGGTCCATCTAGCTCCCCCTCCCTGCCCCAGTTCTAAAAGGTTGAAATGCCTAAGGCTTAATTACTGGCTAGAAGAGCTTTAAGCTAAAAGAAGCTGGCATTTGTTGTTATTTTAACCCCACCCCTTTTGCCTTTGGCCCCGCCCACCACTGGCATGAGCCCCCCCCCCCCCCCGAGAGACACCCTGAAATTGAATTTGGACCTTGGGCTGAAAGAGGTTCTATGCTGACCCATAACAACTCTCCAGGCTTTGAGATGGGGGTCTTTCTCAGCCCTACCTGGCAATGCCGGGGCTTGAACCTGGGACCTTCTACATACAAAGCAGGGGCTCTACCACTGAGCTACAACCGTGGTACATCATGTGAACAGGGATAAAGACTCAGCCTGTTTCTGTTGTGTTTATGGCATTTTTTTTTCCTGGCCCAGCCCCTCTGCCTTTTAAATTTTATTTATTTATTTATTTATTTATTTATTATTATTATTATTTATCACATTTCTATATTGCCCAATAGCCAAAGCTTTCTAGGCAGTTCACAGCAATTAAAACCACAAAATGCATCATAAAATACAACATAAAATGTAAAAGCTTAAAACTACAATAAAAAAGAACAACCCACAATTAAACCTAGCAACAGTGCAACCCACAATTAAACCTAGCAACAATGCAGATTTAAAATACAATCACAGATTTACAACAGCAGAGCTAAAAGACGAAAACGCCTGGGAAAATGCAAAGGTCTTCACCTGGAGCCAGACAGAGCACAATGTAGGAGCCAGGCAAGCCTCTCTGGGAAGCTCATTCCACAGTTGGGGTGCCACAGCAGAAAAGGCCCTCCTCCTGGTAGCCACCAGCCTCACTTTCTTTGGCAGGGGCTCCTGGAGAAGGACCTCTGAAGCCAGTCTTAGGATCTGGGCAGGTACATATTTACCAACCTGCACAGAAATTCAGCAGGTGAATGTTGTCTTCCCTGTGGGGAAAGACGTAACACACTGGGGGGCTTTTTACATTAGGAAAAAAGACAACTAAGGAATGGGGGGACATGACAGAGCTTTATAACTTTATGCACTGTGTGGAGAAAATGAATAGAGACATTTTTCTCTTCCCTCTCTATCATAATATGAGAACTTGGGGTCATCCAAATATATTGACTGGCAGCAGATTCAGCCCCCCTCCCCCACCCCATTAAAAAAAGGGACTTCTTCACACAGTACATAACTAACTGATGGAACTCCTTGCTACAGGATGGGGTGGCTATTGCATTCAAGCTGAACTGGATGGCATCTGGTTGGGCATGGTGTGGATGTTAGGGTGGAAGTGGACCCTTGTTCTGATCTGTCAGGACCCTTCTTACGTTCTCGTCCCAGCACTTTATCTCCATACCAGGAAAGTTACACCTGCTAAATCTCTGTGTCCAGCTGCCATTAAGCATGCAGGAGCAGGGCCAAGGGGAGGAGAGAGAAAAGGTGGCAACCCTACATCTTAACTGCCATTCCAGTTTTGCAGCTTTTGGCAGCAGCCGCTGGGATTTGGGAACGGCAGCGGTGCCAAAGCCACACGCCGATTCCAGGAGTTTTGCAACGTGCGAGAAAGGCATGTCTGCATTGCTTCAGGGAAAGGGCAGCATTCTGGCTACTCCTATCCTGACGTAACTAACAATTTTCATTCCCACAAGCTGGATTTGTTGAAGCGTTTCAGTGGCTCACAAGGACTGCAGTGCCAGCCAGCACTTGCTAGCACAAACCTAGGCAACAGCAGCTGGGGCGAACAGCTAAAAGTCTTGTATTCTTTCCCTTCTTCCTCTACGACGCGGTTCATGGTTACAAGCCTATTGCTTTCGGTCCATCTGGTTGTACTTCTAGTCCTGGCCAAAGCACTTGGAACGAAGAGTCGTCTGGTGAAATTTAGGATTCCGTATCTGCCCATGGACCAAAGCACAAAATGGGTAAGATGATCTTCACCAAAAAGAAAAAAGAAAAAAAAGAAACATGCTTTGCTGTTGTAAGACTATGCAAACTTTTGAGTTGCACAGGATTCTTCAGGATATGTTGGTGCAAATGCCAATGTTTGCGTAACATAGAACTCTTTATTGTGAACCATCACCTTTTGGTATTAAGCCCAGGCAGGGTGGAAAAAAATCTCTGGTGTGGTGCCTGATCCCTGGGTTTCTAGAATGTCGATGCCAAGAGACCTTGAACATTCTATACAGCCCTGATAGAGGAAGGACAATAGCGGCAGAGCACACGCTTTGCACGCAGAAGGCTCCAGGTTTAATTGCTGGCACCTCCGGTTAAAAAAGGATCAGGTAGGAAGTGGTGTAAATGCCAGTGTTTGAATTACATAGAGGTCATCCTTTGCTAATAAGCCCAGGGCACCACCAGACAGGGAATAACCAATACTGGGCTATGTGAATCCATAATCTGACTGGATATAAGGCAGCTCTCTATGTTCCTAATGACTGCAACGGAAGAATCTGTGTCTACTGATTATTACCATTATTAAAAGATGACTGATTATTAAAATATTGTTTCCTTGCATGGCACTTGGGCTTTTCCAAGAGTGTGAGGCATGAGACGTTGATAGAATACACACACCCCTGGCCCAGTGTTTGCATACGTCAACTGAGCTAAGGAGGCAGCGTGCAGACCTGCCTCTCCCTCATAATGCCCAAGACTGCGGACAGGTTTGGTGCCACCTGTATGTTTATGTTGCTTGACAGGGAAGTGGCCAGTAGGGTAACCACTTGCTTTGTCTAGGAAATTCTGATATCCTTGCTGTGCCTCCCCTGTCCCACCCGCAACACAAACATATCCGACCATTGCAGGAATTTACATGAAGCAAAGACAAAGAGCTCACCAGAGGAAGACAGATGCAATAGAAAGCGCAAGCTCAGAGCAGCTCTCTTTGCTGCAACGTAAGACCTGCGTACTTCCATCTTTGCAACTAAAATGACAGATATGCTTATTGGTGAATCGAATGCTGGCTCAGCCATCTTCTGCTCTGATGCTTCCTCCTTTCACTGCATGAACATTTATACATTTATCTGTTCATATTCATGTTTATCTGTTCATTTGTTCTTGTTAATGAAATAATAACACTCTTGAGAGCCAGTGCATCGCAGTGGTTCAAATACTGAACTACGACTGGGAAGACCCAGGTTCAAATCCCCACTCAGCCATGAAGCTCTCCTAGTGGCCTTGGGCCAGTCATTACCTCTCAGCCTAGCCTACCTTACAGGGTTGTTGTGAGAATAAAAGCGGTTGGGGAGAACCTTTGGATTTGCTAGCTGACCTGAAAGCACATCTTGAAGGGTGTGATAAAAATAGCTTAAATAAATAAATAATGCATCTTTTCAAAATGCAAAACTGCTTTGGGTGTGGTGGAGGGAGGGGATTTGTAATGACATCACAAAGGGCCAACTAATCAGCACTTGTGCCCAGCTGAGTTCTCCTTCAAACTTGCAGAACTGTGCTGTGGTTTTTCCTCTTCCCCAGAGCATAACCCAGGAAAGGTATCTTTGGTCTGATGAATGCAGTGAGGGCACTTCCACTATGGCCTTGATGCACTAACTAGGTTACCTCTCTCATCACCCTCTGACTGCCAGTTTGTTTTGTCTTAAAGCTGCTTTGCACATTACAGGGATGCGAAAACAGCATAAATGGTAAGTAACTTGCACATCCTCTTTTCACAATTCCCCATGTGTAACATGCAAATGAGGGAGTCCTGTATCTCTTTGGCTATGACATTTGTTCCAAGCGTGTGTGGAGTTTATGCTGTTCTGTTCAGTCGTTCAGTCGTGTCCGACTCTTCGTGACCCCATGGACCATAGCACGCCAGGCCTTCCTGTCCTGCGCTCTCTCCCGGAGCGTGCTCAAGTTCATATTCATTGCATCCGTGATGCTATCTAGCCATCTCATCCTCTGCCGTCCCCTTCTCCTTTTGCCTTCAGTCTTTCCCAGCATCAGGGTCTTTTCCAGGGAGTTTTCTCTTCGCATTAGGTGGCCAAAATATTGGAGCTTCAGCTTCATTATCTGTCCTTCCAATGAGCACTCAGGGTTGATTTCCTTTAGGATGGACTGATTGGACCTCCTTGCAGTCCAGGGGACTCGTAAGAGTCTTCTCCAGCACCACAGTTCGAAAGCATCAATTCTTCGGCGCTCAGCCTTCCTTATAGTCCAGCTCTCACAGCCATACATTACTACTGGGAAAACCATAGCTTTGATTAGACGGACCTTTGTCGGCAAGGTGATGTCTCTGCTTCTTACTATGCTGTCTAGGTTGGCCATAGCTTTCCTCCCAAGGAGCAAGCGTCTTTTAATTTCATGGCTACAGTCACCGTCTGCGGTGATCTTGGAGCCCAAGAAAGTAAAATCTGTCACTGCTTCCATTTCTTCCCCTTCTATATGCCAGGAAGTGATGGGGCCAGATGCCATGATCTTCGTTTTTTTAATGTTGAGTTTCAAACCAGCTTTTGCACTCTCCTCTTTCACCCTCAACAAGAGGCTCTTGAGATCCTCTTCGCTTTCTGCCATTAGGGTGGTATCGTCTGCATATCGGAGGTTGTTGATAATTCTCCCAGCAATCTTAATTCCGACCTCTGATTCATCCAACCCGGCATTTCTCATGATGTACTCTGCATATAAGTTAAATAAGCAGGGTGACAATATGCAGCCTTGTCGTACTCCTTTCCCAATTTTGAACCAATCGGTTGTTCCATGTCTGGTTCTGACTGTTGCTTCTTGACCCTCATACAGGTTTCTCAGGAGACAGGTAAGGTGGTCTGGTACTCCCATCACTTTAAGAATTTGCCACAGTTTGTTGTGATCCACACAATCAAAGGCTTTAGCGTAGTCAATGAAGCAGAAATAGACGTTTTTCTGGAATTCTCTTGCTTTCTCCATGATGCAGCGAATGTTGGCGATTTGATCTCTAGTTCCTCTGCCTCTTCGAAACCCAGCTTGTACTTCCGGTAGTTCTCGGTTCACATACTGCTGAAGCCTAGCTTGTAGGATTTTGAGCATCACCTTGCTGGCATGTGAAATGAGCGCAATTGTGCGGTAGTTTGAACACTCTTTGGCGTTGCCCTTCTTTGGAATTGGAATGTAAACTGACCTTTTCCAGTCTTGTGGCCACTGTTGAGTGTTCCAGATTTGTTGGCATATTGAATGCAGCACTTTAACAGCATCATCTTTTAGGATTTTAAATAGCTCGGCTGGAATACTGTCATCTCCACTAGCTTTGTTGTTACTAATGCTTCCTAAGGCCCACTTGACTTCACTCTCTAGGATGTCCGGCTCAAGTTCAGTGACCGCACTATCATGGTTATCAGGGACATTCAGATCTTTCCTGTATAGTTCTTCTGTGTATTCTTGCCACCTCTTCTTAATCTCATCTGCTTCTGTTAGGTCCCTGCCTTCTTTGTCCTTTATCATGCCCGTCTTTGCACAAAACGTTCCCTTGAGATCTCCGATTTTCTTGAAGAGATCTCTAGTCTTTCCCATTCTGTTGTTTTCCTCGATTTCTTTGCATTGTTCATTTAAGAAGGCCTTCTTGTCTCTCCTTGCTATTCTCTGGAACTCTGCATTCAGTTGGCTATATCTTCCCCTTTCTCCCTTACTTTTCGCTTCCCTTCTTTCGTGAGCTACTTGTAAAGCCTCATCAGACAGCCACTTGGCTTTCTTGCATTTCTTTTTCTTTGGGATGGATTTCGTTGCTGCCTCCTGAACAATGTTACGGACCTCCGTCCATAGTTCCTCAGGCACTCTGTCTATCAGGTCTAATCCCTGAAATCTATTCCTCACCTCCACTGTATATTCATCAGGGATATGATTTAGGTTATACCTGAACAGTTTAGTGGTTTTCCCGACGTTCTTCAATTTAAGCCGAAATTTTGCAAGAAGCAGCTCATGATCTGAGCCACAGTCAGCTCCAGGTCTTGTTTTTACTGACTATATGGAGCTTCTCCATCTTTGGCTGCAAAGGACATAATCAATCTCATTTCGATATTGACCATCTGGTGACGTCCATGTGTAGAGTCGCCTCTTGTGCTGTTGGAAAAGAGTGTTTGCTATGATCAGCATGTTCTCTTGGCAAAACTCTATTAGCTTTTGTCCTGCTTCATTTTGTACACCAAGGCCATGCCTGCCTGTTATCCCGGTGATTTCTTGACTTCCTACTTTAGCATTCCAATCCCCTATGATGAAGAGGACATCTTTTTTTGGTGTTAGTTCTAGAAGGTGTTGTAGGTCTTCATAGAACCGATCAACCTCAGCTTCTTCGGCCTCAGTGGTTGGGGCATAGACTTGAATTACTGTGATGTTGAATGGTTTGCCTTGGATTCGTACTGAGATCATTCTATCATTTTTAAGATTGTACCCCAGTACTGCTTTTCCCACCCTTTTGTTGACTATGAGTGCTACTCCATTTCTTCTAAGGGATTCTTGCCCACAATAGTAGATATGATGGTCACCTGAATTAAATTCGCCCATGCCTGTCCATTTGAGTTCGCTGATTCCCAAGATGTCGATGTTCAATCTTGCCATCTCATGTTTGACCACCTCCAGCTTACCTTGATTCATTGATCTGACATTCCAGGTTCCTAAACAATATTGTTCTTTACAGCATCGGATTTTCTTTTCACCACCAGACACATCCACAGCTGAGTGTCCTTTCGGCTTTGGCCCAGCCGCTTCACTCTTTCTGGCGCTACTTGGAAATACCCTCTGCTCTTCCCCAGTAGCATATTGGACACCTTCCGACCTGAGGGGCTCATCTTCCGGCGTCATCTCTTTTAGCCTTGTGATACGTTCCATGGGGTTTTCTTGGCAAGAATACTGGAGTGGGTTGCCATTTCCTTCTCCAGTGGACCACATTTTGTCAGAACTCTCTGCCATGACCTGTCCGTCTTGGGTGGCCCTGCACGGCATAGCTTATGGCTTCACTGAGTTACGCAAGCCCCTTCGCCACAACAAGGCAGTGATCCATGAAGGGGGGAGTTTATGCGCCTTACCACAATAATATCACTTATTACTTGTTTGAGTCTTCAGATCACTCTCTCAATGGGGACCAATGTGGCATAGTGGTTAGAGTCAGACGAGGACTGGGACCACCTGGCCTCAAATTCCCACTCCGCCATGAAGCTCACTAGGTGACCCTAGACTCTCTCACTCAGCCTAACCATCCTCGCAGGGTTGTTGTAAGGATAACAGGGGGTGGGGGGAAGAACCATGCCACTTTGAATCCCTTGGAGGAAAGGTGAAATATAAAAATAAATATGTCTCAGTAATCCTTACAACAGCCCGATAAGATAGACCGGTATTACACCCATATTGCAGATGGAAGGCTGAAGATGAGCAATTAGTGTCTTCCCTAAGGCTGCCTGGTGACTTGATGGCTGAGGTGAAACTGAATAGTGAATTTCCTGTCTATATCACAGACTTAAACTGGTTCAATAGGCATTCCCCCTCCCCATAGAACTCTGGGAATTGTAATCTACAAGGGCCTCTAGCATAAGCACAAGCAAGGTTTTGAGCCACATAGAGTTCTGGAGGGGTCTGTGTAGCTCAAACATTTACAGTGAGTACATCAGCCTTCCCTGACCTGGTGCTCTCCAGATGTGTTGGACTACAACTCCCAGCATGGATGGGTATGATGGGAGTTGTAGTTCAACCCATCTGGAGGGCACCAGGTTGGGAAAGGCTGGGGTACATCATCTCCACTGAGGCTTGTCTTGGAGGGACTCCAGAACACCTTATTCTTATTAGGCTGCGTGGACAATACTCTTCTTTTAGGAAAACAGGCAAAAAGGGAGGCAGGAAACATCCTGGGTACCTGGTTGTCTAGAAATGTGAATTCTTTACTCAGCTCTATATAGGCCTGGTGCCTTAAAGAAAATAAAAGCTGGTGGCAAGACCCATAAAACAGAGCCTGGCACCCAGAAATTTGAAAATATTTTTCCAGGCCCGAAAGGATGCCAAAAGTTGAAACTAGATTCTGAGTCCCAGATGTGTAGACCCATGTAAGAGGAAGGCCTGTCGAGGGTGTTTCCCCGCAGCCACCTCTGTGCGTTGTGGGGCAATGGAGAGAGCTGAACGCCTTTGCTGAATCCGAGCGGGTGGCGAAGTGGCCGTGGGCCCCACCAGCTGGAAGTCAGCCCGGGCTTAGCTTCCTCCTGTGGTTACCCTGCACCAGCATGGCAATGCAAAGAGCCATTATTCCTTTCTGCCACCACTATTAAAGTAAACAACCGCAATACACCACCCTTAATTTTTATTTTGCCAGCAGACCTTTACGAAATAGATCTTTATATACTCAGGTGTGTTTTAATTTCACCAGTGAGGAACAGGTGGGTTACTCCTTAGCTTAAAACATGCATTAAGTACATCTTAGCCTTCCCTTTAATAATATATGGAGACCAAGATTTCCACCCCTAACCTGCCCACATACACACATTAAACATGGGGTGGGGGGCAGTGGGGAGGTTGAAGACTTGGTCTAACAGCATGCATACCCCTCCTCCCTCAACTGTCACCACCAGCAGCCATTCCAGCAGGCTGTATTGAGGGAGATGAGAAGGGGAGCCAGGGCCATTCCAGCAGCCCTGCTGAAAGACTTAAGGCACAGTCCTCTGTGTTTAGACAGAAAAAGTCCTACAACTCCCAGCATGCCCCTGCCACCCATGCTGGCTGGGGCATGCTGGGAGTTGTAGGACATTTTTCTGTCTAAACATGCATAGGATTGCATCCTTAATTCCCCCCCCTTCCTTTCCCATTCCTTTTTCCTTGCATGCTGTAACCTTTTAAATTGCACGCCTATGGGCAGGGACTGTTGTCTTTTACTGACTATTTGCAGCTCCACCCAGGGAGCTTTTTTGGCTGAGGAGCAGGATAAAAATGCTCTCAATAAATAAATCAACCAACCAACCAACCAACCAATGGAAAGTGGACCACTTAACAGATCACCCTGACCACTTTGCATCACTCATTCTTCTTGGAAGGAGTGTTAAAGTTAACTACAAACCCTGAAGTCTGCTATCTCTTCAAACCCTCAGCCAAAGCTCTGTGCCACGAAACCCAGGTTCTGTGCTGCCACCTGCAAGTGTGCGCTTGACATGTCCAGTCGAGGTCCTCGTGCAACCCTGCAAAGAAACGTGCACAAATGATTTGCTGGACATTTTACAACCCCCTGCCAAATTCCAACGTATCTTAGGAGAGTAAAATGTCTGCAAACAAAAACGTGCTGGGGTATGCTGGGAATTGTAGGACTTTCCCCCCCCCTCTGAACATGCATAGGATTGCACCCAAAGTCTATTCTTTGCATCAAATGTTAGTGGTGGTAGGGAACCCGGGACATTTTTTTACTCCAATACTTTCCAGGGCAGGGACAAAAAAGCACCTCAATAGCAAAATTCTATAAGGGCACCATCCTATGCATGTTTAGACAGGAAAAAAAGTCCTACAATTTCCAGCACTACGGGAGCTATAGGACCTTTGTCTGTCTAAACATGCATAGGGTTGCACTTTTAATTTTGTGGGATATTTTGTCTGTTCTCCCTGATCTTCATGGGTATCCTATAAACCAAATGGAGCCTAAAGTCTCTCTCATGTGGTCCTTTAAACCATAGCTGCTTCTTCCTGTCCCATAACATACCTTTCTCCTGCATGGTGCGGTGTGTAAAGCGGCCTTCCCCAACTGGATCCCTCTAGATGTGCTGGGCTGCAATTCCCATTATTCGCACTGATGGGATTTTGTGGCCTAACACATGGGGGGGGAGGGCAGTTGGGGAAAGATGGTGTAGGGTGTTGGAACAGGATAAGGGAAACTTGGGTTCAAATCCCCATTCGGCCCTGAAACCTGCTGGGTGACCTTGGTCCAGTTGTCTCTTAGCCCAGCCTACCCCACAGGGTTCCTGGGAGGATAAAATGTTCACAGGCCTGAGCTCTTTGGCAGAAGGGTGGGAGAAAAATGTTATACAATAAACAAACAAACACCCCAATTCCAGCTGCAGTCAGGCTGGAATGTCTGGCAGCCAGGTGCATTTGGAAGGTGATGGTCTCCAGGGTTGCAGAGGAAATGTTTTCCAAGTCCACGCTAATAGGGGCCTCTCCTGTTTCTTCTCAATGGTTAGTGGAGCAATTTCCACTAGGGAAATGGCACCAGAAAAAATAATTAAAATGCCCCCCCTCCCCGCACGCGCGCACACACGTACCATAGACCCAAGCCAAGTTCCTTCCACCACACCACCACTCCCTGCAACTTTTCTTAAGCAAACAAAAAGATGTTGGAAGATCTTCTGATGTGTCTCCTATGTCATGTATAGTTTGGCCTTCACCAATGTCATTCACAGCTCTGCAAAGATCTTTTAGTGTGAAGCACCAGAGATTGGACCTGGGACATTCTGCATGCAAAGCATGGGCTCTGCCATTGAGCTCCAGCCCCTCCGGTAGCAGTTTGCCCATTCCTTCCTCAGAACAGGGACATCCCTGGGAAAGGAAAACAGGACCTCCCGCATGCAAGCAAGGACCATGCTCCCCTAGACCAACAAAGGCTGGGTGGTGTTGTGAAGCCCGTGCTGGATCGCAGGACTTTGGGATTAGCAGGGACGCTGAGGTCATCTGCCATGCTGTCGCCCTCAGACTACCCTGTTCCCTCTGAGCAATCCTCACAGCAGCTCAGGAGACATGGATTTTCCCAGCAACAATACATTGTTCCCTGTTGTAATGCAAGGGATCTGGAGTGGAGGCTGGGTCTGGAATGGGCAGTTAAGAACCATTAGCTTTACAAAAGACCTGCTCCTGGCAGAGATAAAAGCTACTAGAAAAAGGAAAGGAAAGGTTCCTCCTGTGCAAGCACCAAGTCATTACTGACCCCTAGAGGGATGCTGCTTACACTGGCATTTTCATGGCAGACTATAGCGGGGTGGTTTGCCATTGCCTTCCCCAGTCGTGCCTACCTTTCCCCCCAGCAAGCTGGGTACTCATTTTACCGACCTCGGAAGGATGGAAGGCTGAGTTGACCTGAGCCGGCTACCTGGGACCCAGCTTCCGCTGGGATCAAACTCAGGTTGTGGGGAGAGTTTCAGCTGCAATACAGCCGCCTACCTCTCTGCACCACACGAGGCTCGTTAATGTGGGTCAACACAGCTGCCAGAATTTTTGGACTCTCCTTGGGTGCCTGGTTATGGGGACTGTCATGACGAGCTCCCCTGCACCCCAAAAGGTGTGCCCCCTCCATATATGCATACCCCTCATAATATCTCTATTGGTGTTTATTCGTTCAATCACTTCCGACTCTTCGTGACTTCATGGACCAGCCCATGCCAGAGCTTCCTGTCGGCCGTCGCCTCCCCCAAGGTCGAGTACGTCACCTCCAGAATATCATCCATCCATCTTGCCCTTGGTCGGCCCCTCTTCCTTTGGCCTTCCACTTTCCCTAGCATCAGCATCTTCTCCAGTATATCTCTATAGTAAATGGAAAAAACGAAAGGAAAAAAAATCTTACAGCCTGCACTTCAAAGTTTACTGCTACACCACTGGAGCACCGATTCAGCATTTACTGATGGCTCACTGACCCACATCTCATTGCTGCATTAAGCAAGGCTGGCTGTATCGGCCCGAACACTCTTTGGTAGAGGCATTAGAATTCCCAACATGCTTATCTGCTTCTGCTCCTCTGCCTGTCATAGCAGCCTGACATACCAAAATCTAGCAGGTGAAACTTTTCCTCTCATCTTATCTTCATGCTAGGAAAAGCTTCACCTACTATGTCTGCTTGTGTCAGGCTGCTGTTATGGGCCTGCGGGGGAGGAGGTGAGGAAAAATTAAGAGATGCCAACCCTGCCCAGCACATGCCATCCTGCCCCAGCATGCATACAGCATGGAGCAAGTGAAACAATAACTTCACTTTTATTTGGCCTGGCTGATGTTAAAAGATGCTGGGAGGAAGCTTTTATATTATTAATATTTCTTACAGTTATATATATATACCATCTTTCAGGAGACAAATCCTACCAAGGTGGCTTGCAAGTAACAAAAAATAATAAGCTTTTGAATTACATAGAATTACATAATAAGCTTTAGAATTACATAGAGCTCTTTCTCACTATGGATGTTCAAGAGGAGTGTGTGTTTGTGCGTGTGTGTGGTGGGGAAGGTGAGACAGAATATGTCTTATTATGCCAGATCATGATATCAAGTGTTCACGCATCTCTACTCTTCACTTAGTCATACCTGCGTGATCAAAATGGAGAAAGGAAGCTGCCTGCAACAGATGCTTAAACAGATTACAAGCAGGGCATGACAGTAAGTTTTTTGGTTACACAAAGGCTCCTCCAACCAGGGATGTAGAAAACTATTATAACACCTTAGAAAATATAGGAATACTGCAGTAAGATATGCCAGTAACTTCTGCGTTGTTTGGGCCTGAGCGTTTAACTAAGCATTAGTACCAGGCTACAATGGGGTTCCCAACCCAGTGCTTCCTCTGGAACACTAACACAGAGGGGATCTGCAGGGGGGAATTAACAGGCAGGAAGGGGGGTGCTTAACCCTTCCTCCACCTGCCAATCCTCCCCCACAACCCTCCCGCTGTCCATTTTCCCTCAAGCAACCAGAAACAAGCCTGGCTTAGGGAAACTCAACATTAAAAAAACTAAGATCATGGCATCTGGCCCCATCACTTCCTGGCATATAGAAGGGGAAGAAATGGAAGCAGTGACAGATTTTACTTTCTTGGGCTCCAAGATCACCGCAGACGGTGACTGTAGCCATGAAATTAAAAGATGCTTGCTCCTTGGGAGGAAAGCTATGGCAAACCTAGACAGCATAGTAAGAAGCAGAGACATCACTTTGCCGACAAAGGTCCGTCTAATCAAGCCTATGGTTTTCCCAGTAGTAACGTATGGCTGTGAGAGCTGGACTATAAGGAAGGCTGAGCGCAGAAGAATCGATGCTTTCGAACTGTGCTGCTGGAGAAGACTCTTACGAGTCCCCTGGACTGCAAGGAGGTCAAATCAGTCCATCCTAAAGGAAATCACCCCTTAGCGCTCATTGAAAGGACAGATGCTGAAGCTGAAGCTCAAATATTTTGGCCACCTAATGCGAAGAGAAAACTCCCTGGAAAAGACCCTGATGCTGGGAAAGATTGAAGGCAAAAGGAGAAGGGGACAGCAGAGGATGAGATGGCTAGATAGCATCACCGATGCAATGCATATGAACTTCAGCACACTCTGGGAGAGAGTGGAAGACAGGAAGGCCTGGCGTGCTGTGGTCCATGGGGTCACGAAGAGTCAGACACGACTTATAACAACTGAACAACAACAACAGGGAATAAACGCGGGAGGCAGGGGAGATTGCGTGGGGAATAGGTGGGCAGGGGAGTGGTGAAGCACCCCTATGATCAAGGGGCTGGACCATTTCCCTTGTGAGAGAAGGTTACAACAACTCGGATTGTTTAGCTTGGAAAAATGGTGAGGGAGGGGAGACATGATAGAGGTGTACAAAACTATGCGTGGTGTGGAGAAAGTGGAGAGGGAGACATTTTTCTCCCTCTCTCATAATCCCATGAAGCTGATTGGCGGGAGATTCAGGACATATAAAAAGGCATCCTTCTTCACACAGTGTATACTCAAACTATGGAATTCACTACCACAAGATGTAGTGATGGCCACCATTTGGATGGCTTTAAAAGGGGGTTGGACAAATTCCTGGAGGATCAGACTATCAATGGTGACTAGTCCTGATGGCTCTATGCTGCCTTTAGTATCAGAGGCAGGATGCCTATGTACTCCAGTTGCTGGGGAACATGGTGGGAGGGTGCTGATGCACTTGTGTTCTGCATGTGGTTTTCCCATAGGCAGCTGGTTGGCCAGTGTGTGAACAGAATGCTGGACTAGATGGACCCTTGGTCTGATCCAGCATCAGGGCTCTTATGTTCTTACGTCCTGTGCCCCGATTTTTCTCTGCAATTGCTTCTGTATCCCCATTACTGTTAACTAGCAAACACATGTTTGCCAATGTAATGTGTACTTCTGCTCTTTGAGAGCCCTTGAGAGGCGAAGAACTACTGAGTTAGATGTGGAATAGATTTATGAATTCGTAGTTTCTGCTACTTTCTTTGTTTTTGTTTGTCAAAGTTCATATCAAAGATTAATTAAAGTGGGTGGGGGGAAGCAATAAACTTCATGAGAGGATCAACGTTCAGGGATGGCATCAGGAAGGCTAAAGCTGAGAACAAGCTGAGGTTAGCAAGGGATGCTAAAAGCAACAAAAGGGCTTTCTTCAGATATGTGCATGGTAAAAGACAGAGGAAAGAAATGGTGGTTCAACTATTAAATAAGGATGGCAAAATGATAACAGATGACAAGGAAAAGGCAGAGGTGCTCAATTCCTACTTTGGCTCAGTCTTCTCCCAAAAGAGGGTCTATTACCCCCCTGGCAAAGGCGAAGTGCAGGCTGAAGGGGCAGGATTGCAGCTTGAGATTGATAGGCATATGGTCAAGGATCACCTAATTACTTTGAAGGAGTTCAAATCTCCAGGGCCAGATGAACTGCATCCTAGAGTAATAAAGGAACTGGCAGAAAAATTCTTAGAACCACTGTCTATTCTTTGAGAAATCATGAGTGCCAGATGATTGGAGGAGGGCTAATGTTGTCCCTATCTTCAAAAAGGGCAAAAAGGAGGAACCTGGGAACTACAGACCAGTCAGTCTGACATCAATCCCTGGGAAAATTCTGGAGCAGATTATAAAGCAGTCAGCCTGTAAGCACCTTGAAAACAATGCAGTGATTACTTGAAGCCAACATGGATTTGCCAAGAACAAATCCTGCCAGACAAATCTGATCTCATTTTTGGATCAAGTAACCTCCCTTGTGGACTGTGGGAATGCTGTAGACATAATATACCTCGACTTCAGCAAAGCTTTCGACAAAGTGCCCCATGATATCCTGTTGAGCAAACTAGCTCAAAGTGAGCTAGATGAAACAACGATCTGGTGGATCCACAGTTGGCTACAGGATCGGACTCAAGGAGTGCTTATCAATGGGATCTTCTCAGACTAGGGAGACGTAAGGAACGGGGTACCGCAAGGCTCAGTCCTGGGCCCAGTGCTCTTCAACATTTTTATTAATGCCTTGGAGGAGGAGCAGGGAATGCTGATCAGATTTAGAGATGACACAAAACTGGGTGGGATAGCTAATACCCTGAAGGACAGAAACAGAATTCAAAGTGATCTTGATAGGCTGGAATGCAGGGCAGAAAACAACAGAATTACATTTACTAGGGATAAATGCCAAGTTCTGCACCTAGGAAAAAGAAACCAAATACACGGTTACAAGATGGGGGATACTTGGTTCAACAGTACTACAAGCAAGAAGGATCCTGGAATTGTAGATCACAAGCTGAATATGAGCCAACAATGTGATGTGGCTGCAAAAAAGGCAAATGCTATTTTGGGCTGCATTAATAGAAGCATAGCTTCCAAATCCCAGGAATTACTAGCTCCCCTCTACTCAGCACTAGTGAGGCCTCATCTGGAGTACTGTGTCCAGTTCTGGACGCCACACTTTCAGGAGGATGCAGACAAACTGGAGAGGGTTCAGAGGAGGGCAACAAAGATGATCAGGGTACTGGAAACACAGAACTGGAAGAGAGACTGAAAGAACTGGGCACATTTAGCCTTGAGAAGTGTGAGGGGAGATATGATAGCGCTCTTCCAGTACTTGAAATGCTGTCACAGAGAGGAAGGCCAGGATCTCTTCTTGATCATCCCAGAGTGCAGGACATGGAATAATGGGCTCAAGTTACAGGAAACCAGATTTCAGCTGAACATTAGGAAAAACTCCCTGACAGTTACAGCAATACCACAATGGAACCAATTACCTAGGGAGGTAGTACGGTCTCCCACACTGGAGGCATTCAAGATGAAGCTGGACAGCCATGTGTCAGGGATGCTTTGATTTAGATTCCTGCATTGAGCAGGGGGTTGGACTCGATGGTCTTATAGGCCCCTTCCAACCCTACTATTCTATGAGCCACTATGTATTCATGGCACTCAGGCATAAGAGTTAAATTTAGAGCATCCATGTCCCAAAGCAGTATTCTTCAAGTACCAGATGCTGGGAGCAAACAGCAGGTGATGGTTTCCACTTTCGTACTCTGCTTTACAAGCTTCCAGAGGCACCTGGCAGGCAGAATGCTGGACCGTAGTCTAATCCCACAGCTCAGATATTACATTCATCATCAGAGGTTCTTCTCTGGGAACCTGAAGTTAGGAAGCTGGTGGGGAGAGGGGGGCATTTTGGTAAGGGCACCTCCATCTCTGGAATGCTTTTCTGAGGGAGGCTTGTCTGGCGCTTACTCTTACATAATTTCAGTGCCAAAGGCCTTCTTAAGATTTTCCCAGGCCTTTTAAAATGTCAGCTGAATTCTGTGATTTTTATTATCTGCTGTTTTACATCTTGCTGTGCTATGCTGCTAATTTATTTTTCTGAATTTTATTCCATTTATTTTTAATGTTGTAGGCTACCTTGAAAGAAATTGCTGAAAGGGTGGGGCACAATTGTTAATAAATAAATAAAATAATCCAGCAAGGCAATTCTTATGTGGTTATTATATTAACAAAGCTGGAGACTAATCCTGAAAGCACAGTAAACCACTATCAGGGAGAGCCTATGTATGTTTACTTGAAAGTAAGTCAGTAGGGCTTACTCCCAAGCAAGTGTGCATAGGATGGCAGACTACAGCTAGTATACACACTTGCCTAGGAGTAAGTCCTACTGAACTCAATGAAGCTTACTTCTGAGTGTAGAATTGCTCTGTAAAGCTTTGATCCAGCTCTTGATCCTTTTAACCCATGGAACTAATTGCAACAGGATTTTATGAAGTGGGTCAGCAGTATTCAACATTTCAAAACTAAATGATATAGCAAATTCAAAGAGGATTGGAAGATTAATGGATAATATCCAAGGAAATCAAGGGGTAGAATTCTTTACACTTCAGACTGCTAGAAATTCTGAATAAGCTGTAAAGCACTATTTCCTAATGTAAGATATTAACTTCTTGGAGAAGCTGGGAAGTGAAGGGTAAGGAGGGAGTGCAACCGCCTGCCATTTTTGCTGCAAATCCTGTGTGAAACCAAAACTGAAGTCCTACCTTGATATCCAGTGTTCTCCGATTTGTTTGGGAGTGGGGGAACAGAAATGATTCATATGCAATTACTACCATCCAACTGGAAATACTAGGGTCATGTGGCCTTAAATTTTAAAAAAGAATTTCTACAGGTGCAGCTTCTCCAGTTGTAATTTCTAGTATTTGAAAAAACTGCACCTCCTAAAATTGTCTTCTTTCAGCCACACATATATAACAAGTAAATATTCTGAGCTGCTAGAGACTCTCCAGGTCCCAGGCTGACACCCTTTCCAGGAGACCAAGAAAGTACTAAACCTGGAACTCTGCGCATATAAATGCTAAGCAAGTCTCAGCAGCTTGGCTGTTGTCAGGAGCTGCCCCTTTTCAGCATGTAACTCCTTTGTTGAGGGAACTATACTGGCTGCTTATTCTCTACCGGGCCAGGTGTAAAGTATTAGTACTAGTGTACAAAGCTGTAAACAATTTAGGACCACCATATGTGAGAGAGCGCCTTCTCCCTTACCAACCTGCCCAGTCACTGAGGTCATCGGAGGGCATGCTCCCGGTGGCTCCACGTGGACCTATGGCCCAGTTGGAGTCCACCAGGAAGACAGCCTTCAGCGCAGTGGCCCTCTTCCTGTGGAATTCCCTGCCTTGGGAGGTCAGGCAGGCACCAACATTGTGTTGCTTTTGGCACCTCCTGAAGATGTTATTTGGAGAGGCTTTCCCCGAGTGACCAGCTGCAGTTTATTATGTTCAGAATCTGTCCTTTTAAAGTGTTTTGGTTGTTTTAATTATGAGGTTTTATTCTTTTATCTTGCTGTTCATCGCTCAGAAATCTTAGATGTGGAGCCATATATAAATATTGTAAATAAATAAAATAAATAAATAAGCAACAGCACCAAACTAAGGTTCTTCCTTTATTAAAGACATAGGTGCTCAATTAACTCTGTGTTTAAAGTGCACGTGAAGAGTCAGAAGTAAGGCACACTCTGCTGAATAACCCCCCTGCCCTTACTGAAGTAAGGGTTTTCCTCATGTTCATGTGAACATAACTCCACACATCATATTTCATGATTTTCACATCATATTTCAAAAACACTTTGCTTTCCACATTATGAAGTTCTGGAAAATATTACAATCTGCTGTACATGGTCATGGGTGGGAAAGTCAGTTCCCAAAGAAGGTAAACCAGAGGGCAGCCCATGTAGTTCCAGATGGTAGGTAAACCACAAGAATTAGAGACCAATTCTGCATAGCCAAGCAACCTATACATGGAATGAAAAAAAGCATCACTTTTTTAAAACGTTCATTCGGACGGTATGCTTCTTGTCAGAGTTTAAAAATCAGAGTAATGCGATTCAGAATGAACAAAGGCGCCTTTATAAATGATTAGTTATTACTCACTGAGCGAGACTATTGGCCCACCTATAGCCTAGTACCATTTACTCTGATGGTGTCATACCTGCTACCTGTTCCTTTTACCTGGGGATGCCAGGGTGTGAACCTCGGATTGTCTACATGCAAAACATATGCTCTGCCTATGAGAGAGAGCTATGTCCCTGTCTGACACACACGCGGGCACGCGCACACACAATGGCCCTGTTCAGACACATTGGGGAAGGGTGGTTAGGCTAACCATGGTGCATGGTGGTTACCATTAACCACTGCGAGTGCTACTGCCATACATGCAGGCAACCATGTTCCGCAACGTGGTTGGACTAACCATTTTCTAACCACCCTCCCCACTGTAGGAACACGCAGTCCTCCGGATGAGGGGCCATGCGTCCCAGTGCCCTTTGCGCTGCCAGCCATTTTGGTGCTTGGTGCTGCTGGCCATTTCAGTGCTAGGCGGTTCAGCAGCCTGCTGCCCCCTGTGCCATGGCAATGGCCCCAATGGCCCCATGCCACAGCATAGACTCACATGGTCTGAGATCCTTCTTTTCCATTCCATTCCAGAGGCCTAGAATCGCCGCTCAGCGCTGGAATCCATTGTTCCGATGCACAGCGCATTCAAGCGTCCCCTGCGGTGCAAACGGAGACAGGCGGCCATCAGGAATCAGCTTCCATCGCTTCCACCAACCGTTTATGCCACTGCAGGTGCGGTGCCAGAGTCCATGCTGCCTCTGCAGTCGCATTGTAACAGATGCCATCGCACGTGGCGGCGCCTGACCATGCCCACAGCAGTGGTGGGCCAGGGCACAAGCGGCAGAGACTGATGTTTGTAAAGACGTGTGTTACTCTAAAACACAGTGTACAATGATGCATATATAACCATTCCTTTTGTGAGGGGGGAAGTGTGGACAGTCTGTTACTCCAAAACTCCTTTTGGAAAGTTTGAATGACCACATATCCTAGAGCAATTCCGTTCACAACTCAGTCCATCCTCCTGAGGAGAGTGCAGCAAAGCTGAAGTCTTCTCCTCAGGCATCTCCTCCTGGGCGCTTTTTCACAGCAGAAGGGGTGGAAGGCGGGGCGTGGGAGAGAGACATGCTACTGCCCTCTTCCCATCCGAGGCCACAAAATTAACCTACAAGAAACTGCAGCAAACGTCCCATCCATCGCTCTGTTTCTCCTGAGCCACTGTTTTGCCATTCTCTGGACACTTGCTGCTACAGAATAAACACCAAAGGAGCCCCCCGGCGAGAACTGAAAGCAAGAAAATAAAAATTGTAAAAGTCAACTGCAGAATTAGCAACAGAGGCCCTTTGAGGCAGACGGAGGAGGAAGTAATGCTCATTTGGTCCTCAATTAAGCTAGCCATATTTAGCCAAGGGGGCCGCCAACTAGCACTTGGCCGGCGGCTTCAGGCTGAGTCCTACACTGTTCGTTAGGATTACTCTGCCCACACGCCTCAGCACAAACACAACACACACACCCCAAACGCCTCATTCCTCCATGGGCCATGGGGGCGGAGAGCAGGCGAAAGAGAGTAACTGCCTTTTACAGGCAACAGTTTCGATCTGTTGTTCTTCCTCTTCAGAACTGTGAGGCATAACATGTCAGGCCCTCCATGCAGTGTGTGTTTGTTGGGGGGGGGGTCTCTCTGTCTCTCTCTCTCTCTCTCTCTCTCACACACACACACACACACACCCATTTTACTCTGATCTACCTTGCTATCTCTTCCCATTTTATTTAAGACCCGGGCTTGCCAAATTCTGGCAAAATTACCTCACTTCATCCAACCCTTCTGAGCCCAAGTTGAGGGCCAATTCACAAATCATCCAAGGACAGAATACACACAACTTGCAATCCTACCATACTTGGGAAAGCAAGTGGGTGGACCATTTTACCATGAGGATAATACACGTCGGAATCACCTCATGGTGGCTTTTTTTGCCACAAAGGGGAAACGATGGCCTTGTGAATCCTCCCAAATAAAGATCTGAAGTGAGGGAGGCCTACGCGTTGCTTTCTAAAGGAAGTTAATTCTCCTACTTGTGAACAATGAACATTGGCAGAGCCGGACCCTTTTCACTGGGTCCCCTCACCACAGACCATTCCCATTTCAACCCTACTATTCTATGAACCAAATTACAAGGCATTACATAGGCATTGATGGAGGCCTATGAAACTTCAAAGGGAGATTAGAGCGAGAGATTGCTGATTTAGAATTTATTAGCAGGTTTAATTCTGTAATCAGAGGTCTGAATCAGGAGAAAGGATTTTTATCACACTACACGTGTTACCTAGGGTCAGGGTGTTTGTGTTATCAGTACCAACTGCACTATGAATGACTATTCTTAATAATGTGATCACCGTTTTCTGCATTTAATTTCTTTCTGACCTCACTGCTTACAATTCTACCCCCACATCCACACACCCACACCACGTGCACTGTATATAAAACTGAAACTCTCTCTAGTACCCTATGAATCTAATGAAGTGGGCTATAGTCCATGCAAGCTTATGCAACAATAAATGTGTTAAGTCTTTAAGGTGCCACAAGCTCTTTCTTGGTTTTGCTGCAATAGACTAACATAGCTACCTTCTGGAAAAATCTTCTCCAGAGTTCCTAAGAAGGTAGACATTCTGAAAAAAACAGGTCTATACATTTAATCTTCAAGCTGCAACTAAATCAACTAAAATGAGAGGGTGACAATGCATGAGTATAGCACAAACATTGCTATGATTATTGCTAATACTTAAAAGGGAACAAATATCTACCAGAAAGAAAGATATAAAGTGCCTGGAGAGGTTTGTGTGCTATTGCAAAAGAGCCGGTTACACAAACAGAACTTTGTACATTTTCACTTGAACATTAGGGTGTGTATTAGAACGAGGAATCTATACATACCAGGAATGCTCATATTTCATAGGAAGGGAACATTCAAAAGTTCTCCCAATGCAGCCTAAATGCCACTTAATAAATACTCTTAACCATTCACACAATGAGGCTGACTGAAAGACCGTAGGCTCTTTCTGCTCTTACAAACATATTTAATAAAAGGAGAGCTGATTCTCCCCGTTTAGCAATTTATGAGAAAGACTTCAGGCTCATGAATCCAGAATAAAAAGCAAAGCTTTAACACTGCACCATGACACTTTGGAAGCATGTCGGGAATGGGTTTCACCATGATTTAATCACAAACTTTATGTGAACAAAATGATGGTTAAGGATTAACCCACATCCAGACTGGAAGTTTTCCTGCATTCCGCTGCAGAAAATCATGCGAGAAAGCACCAAACTCTGCACCATGTTCTATGACCCGTTGCTGGTTAGTACTTGGCTGCCACTTTTCTCATGGGAAAGTCTGTACCTCATTAAAGTGGCATATATCTTCCTGCGTGAATGAACCTCTCACAGAGTATGACTAGATACAACGCCAAACCGAACTCTTTTGCACCTTTCATAGTCCTGCGGCAGAGGGTATCTGAGCAGGTGCAGCTGCATGAGAAGCTGCATGTGCTAAAATTCCCTCTTCTATACAACTACGAAAGGAATGGAATCCCTGAAGTCCTCCACTGCATTATCCCAGCCTCATAGTATCCCCCTTCCTTGCCTTTGTTCTACTCTTCTTTATTAGAAATACACACAACTTCACTCTTTTTCTTTGCTTTCACCACTTACCCATTCACTTTTTTCTTTTCTCTTTTTTTTTAGTGGAAACGGAACCAAGCTATTTCGGGATCCCTAAAACTATTTTACAATCCCACCTCTAGCCTCTCCCTGGTCTTTCTCCCAGCACACCGCATCAGATTTATTGGTGTATCTAAGCCTGCCAATGTTTCAACCATCCTGTGTCTCTGGGCCTTTAACAGCCGCTTGAACTGCAGGAACAAGCAGATGAAGCTGTTCATGTCATGGACATAAACATGAACACCTGCTAATTGCTGCAGATCTAGCTGCAGTTGCCCATACAGCTATAGAAACTATTTAAGAAGTTGTCAATTCTACATGTATACAGTTGCACAAGCACAGCATTTAGTTATTCATTTTTTAAAGACCACAATTCTGGGAGAAGAAAACATGCATGTCCAGGAAAATGTATGAACCTGGCAAAATATTCACTGTTCCCGGAACATGAGAAAGGCAGAAGTTAAGTAAAATGAAAGACAAGAGGGCTAGCCTGAATATGGCCCATGTCTGCAATTCTACACATGGTTGCCAGTACACCCCCTGCCCCCCGCCCCCCATCTCCCTGTAGAAATCAATAGCACAACTTCTGATTAACCATACTTGGGACTGAGCTTTAGAAGACAACCTGGAAATGGTAACTTCAACTGAGCGGTAGGCCAGCAGAAAAGAGAACAGGGAGGGAATGGTATTGCATTGGCATTGTGGTTCATAAGAACAGAAGATGAGCTGTGCTGGATCTGACCAAGGGTCCATCTTGTCCAGCATCCTGTTCACACAGTGGCCAACCAGCTGCACCACTGGGGAACCCACAAGCAGGACATGAGTGCAACAGCACCCTCCTGTGCATGTTCCCCAGCAACTAGTGTACATAGGCATACCGCCTCTGATACGGGAGGTAGCATATTGCCATCAGCAGTAGTAACCACTGACCAGCTTATCCTCCTTGAATTTGTCCAATCCCCTTTTATAACCATCTAAAGCAGTGGCCATCAGGGTTACTTCAAACATTATGGTGTACACCTGGGGCCAAAACTAGATGGAACAACGGAGATGTATGAATGCATCTCTGCTCTTTTTAAGCGTTTGCAAATAGCAATGGGTGTGCATGAATTTTAACGCTTTCCCCCGCATTTTCATAATGAAAATCCCCCTCCTCTGGCAGTAAAAACATGTGCAAACTCCGTTGTCACATCTACTTTGACCCTAAAATGCTTTAAGTGGACACCTAAAAATGATTGCCACAAACAAGGTACATACAGGTGCACTCATCCAAGAATTACCAGCCAAAGCTTCCTGCCAAGTGCATAACTGGGGGCAAATCCAGGTTCCATGAAATGTGTGAACTGGGCCTCAGTGGTAATGTACATGCTTTGCTTTGAACGTGGCATGCCCCTGGTGCAGCTGTGATGCCCACCATCTCTATTTAGACCTGAAGTTGTGAGATGTGGGAAACCCTGTTTCCATAAAGCTTTCGCTTGAGAACAACTACTAGTCAGCACGGATAGGTCTGGATTAGAGGAGTTTCTATACTTTTGTCTCAGAATGAGATAGTTAAGACTGTTCCTGCCCTAAGTTCAGAGCAATATTTTATTTTCTGGTGCTGCTTATCCTCACAAGAAACTTGCGACCATTACTGTAACCATGCCCCTTCCAGAGCAGCTGAAAAAGTTTAAAAGAAAAAGCAGCGACACGCGAAAGACCATTCCGCCAGTCCGTGGCTGTGCAGCATTTGAACCCGTCTCCTACTTCGAAGTCTAGAACACAAACCCTTAGCACATTGCAGGCGAGTTGAGAGGGCGATCTCAGGAACTCCAAGGCGCAGATATTGTGAAGTGCTCAGGAACTTAAGGCATTTAAAAATCAGAAAATAAGAGTTGTTGTACAAAGCAGAAGAGACATTTGACATTTAAATGTACAGCGTGACTTTAAAATGGGTCAGACCCGGGAACATGCGAAACTGCAGCTATTATTATTATTAATAATAACAATAATTACAAACAGACGGGGGGGAATAGAAACCACCAGCATAAAACGTCGATGGTAAGTTTTTAAAAATAAGATTTGCAAAACAGAACAGAGCGAAACAGGTCCATGCCGCTCGGGATCGATAAGTTGCTCCGTATCTCAGTAACGCACCACTTTTAAAGCAAAAAAAAAACCACACCCCAGCGACATAAAACCCCTTCCCCTTGCACCCAACCGCGCAGCATTACAGACAAATCTTCCCTTCCGCTCTTCCTTTCGCAAAGAAGGCGGCGAGAGCTAAAGTCCATTCCACTGAGCCAGGGTCATGCCGGCGTCCCGGTTTTCTTAAGCGCCTTAATCATAAATGGCACAAGCCTCGTCCAATAACACACCGCAAAGCGTCAACATCGTGTTCGCTCGACACCATTGGCCAATGGTCATCGTCGGAGCTCGAGATCCCGCCTTCCGTGGACAAGATCGGCACTGGCCCGGCGGCCATGTTGAGTGTGGCACAAGAACGACTTCGGCTTGGGGAGCCTTGTTCGCCTATTCCGAGATGTCGCTGCCAATTCTGGGCACCGGGAAAGGCTTTCTTAGCATGCAGGGGAGCAGGCTGGGGCGGATCCGGTCGATCAGCGGTCCTAGCTGCGTGGTGAAGCCGAGTGGTGTCGACACCAAGAGCTCCAAGCGCCATCTTAAGTGTGGCAGATCCTTCTTGCCTCGGTTACCTTGCCGCCTCCATTGGGTATTGCAAGCGTGGGCTGGTGCTAAGCTCCCTCCTGCGCTATGCATCCAGCTGGGATGGGGGTCAAATCTCCCCCCCCCCCGGAATGTAGAGTTTTGCTAATTTTGCAAACAGCAGCAAAAAAGCATCTGGGGCTCAGTTGCATCAAATAAAAGCAATTGCATGTCCCCCCCCCAGGGGAGAAAGAGGTAATTGTTTTTTCAACAATTGCAATTGCGAGCGTTTCACTTCCGTTGGCGAGTTTTACAGATCCGTGAATCGTTTCACCAAATCCCTTTGCAAAGTTTTTTTGGGGTGGGGGACGGTGGGTTTGCAAAAGATGGGCGCATCGAACTTCGATTTAGCTGTTTTAATTAGTTTGGCCAAATTCCTCGGATGTCGCCGCGGGGCGGGGGCCGGGAGTAAGTTTGGCCAGTGCCTTTATTAGAAACCAGTTCGGGGGGGGGGGTGTAATGGGGGCGCGCGCTCTGCTTTGTGAAATCGGGCTGACAGCAAAAGGGAGTAACAACAGTGGCGAAGGAGCCAGCTCGAATTTCCCGGTTTTCTCCCGCTCAGAAATCGAATCTTTCTCTCCCCCCCCGCCTCGCCTATTTTATTTTTTTAGGCGGAGTTTTGAGTTCCCTCTCCGCAAAGCGATTAATGTGGCAAAAAGCCGAAATATCGCCATGAAATTGAATTAGAGAGATGATGAACTGGGGCAAAATAGTAATTGGACCAAGATTTGCCGGCTTCAGCAGCACTCCCTCCGCCCGCTCTTCCCGTCATCCCCAGACACGCGAATGGACGTTTCCACGTGCGCGGGAACTCCGCTCTTGGGCATTGCATTGTGCAGCCAATCATGGGGCATTTCTCCCCTCGGCGCCGGTGGAAAGCGCACAAGCGTGCCCGACTGTGCGTATTTTTGCGCGGCGCGGGGGAAGTGCGAGCGGGGGCCCCCCCGTGCACGTTTGTTTACTGCTGCGCGATCCTCAGCGTGTTTACTCCGCCAGCGGCCCCGGGGACCTTGCTGGGCCTTGCTCCCGCGTAAAGAGCGCATACACACGCGCGCCCTACCCAAGACGCTCCTTCACCCTCTTCCCGCAGGTTCGCAAGCCCGCGTCGATCCGGCGGGACGGCACTTGCTTGCGAACGTCCAAAACAAGAGGCGGCTGGGGAAGGGGCGACTTCGGCTCAGCGGGGGTGGAAACGGTGTGAGCGCGCCTTTGCAACTTCGAAGCCGCCCTCGACGTAGCGCTGGCGCGTTCGGAGCAGAGAGAGAAACGTAAGAATTCGGCGTTTCTGCGCCCCGCTCCGAGCCTTTGCCGAAGTGTCGCGTTTTAACAATGCCGCCGCGCTCATGCGCTTTTGCAGTGCGCAAACCCTTGGCCCCCCCTTCCACCCCCACTGAGGAGGAGGCTCCCGAGGGTGCGTGCCCCCTTTGCCTCGCTCGCTTTGCGCCGCCTCCCTCCTCTGCATGTTTTGTACGCTAAAAAAAACCCCTCCCTCCCTCCTTTTGGACGGCTGAGGCCAGGCATAAACTCATCGCAGTGGTGACAAGACGGGCGCGGAGGGGCGGGGGGCAGGCTTATACAGCTTTAGGCGGCCTTGCCCATTGTTCGCCCCTCGACCAATCCCCGGGCCCATCTTTCCCCGGGCCGCCCAATCAGCGCCGGGCAGGGGAGTGAGCGCGCCGCCCACTAATCTATATTAAAGGTAGTGGCGCCGCGTGAGCCTTCCACTGGCTCGGTCCAAAGCCATCTTTGCATTGTTCCTGCCTTCTTGCTCGGGCTCTCGGGGCTTTTATTTTTTGCTCTTTCCCCCCCTCCCGCTCCCGGTCTTCCCACCTTCCTGGGCGCGCGCCACCGGACCTGTACACTTTGGGGCTTATTTTTGTATTTTAGCTCTATTTTATATACCGCACAAACTCCCCAGCCAGCCATGTCAGACACCGCCGTGGACACCAGTTCCGAGATCTCCACCAAGGTAAGGCTTGGACGGACTGCCGCCCTGTCCCTCCCCCCTCCCTCCCCCACTTATTTATGGACCCGCTCCAGCAAATAATCCCCAAAGTACCGTTTTATGCGTGCCTCCCGCGGCTCTCTAACGTGCGGCGTGCGCTCGCTCGTTCCCTGCTTCCCTCTTCCTTTGTTTGCGACAGGCTCCGGGCTTGCAAGATTCCCGGCTTCTTTCTCTACCCTTCTTCCAGTACAAAAATTAAAAATAAATAAAACCACCTTGGGATCCCCCCCCCCCGAGGGGGCGGACAGATCGTGCCTTGTGGGGAAAGGGTGAGAGAAAGAGGCTGCGACGGGGGAGGGTTGCATTACGCTGCTGGAGCGGCTCTCGCTCTTCGCGCTCCGACGTTGCCTGTAACAACAGGCAGGCGTTTGGAAAGAGCTTCCATTCAAAGGAGGCTTCTCGGGTTTGACAGACGCATAAAACTTCAGAGGTCTCCTTCCGTTGTCTTTTTTTTTTTTTAAGTGGGAGGAGGTGGAGGGGAGAAGGGAGGGAGGGAGGAATCCGAAGGAGGCTGGCGAAAAGCCCCCGCCGTAGTAGGCGGCTGTAGAGCGCATTGCAATGTTTCCCCGGACCCTCTCCACCTGAAACTGAAACGAGCGAAGCGAGCGCGCAGCGCCACTGCTGAGCCGCCTTTGTGATGGTTCCGACGTACTTAAATGGAAGTTGACTGTGCCGCCCCCCCCTTTAATTTGTTTTTCCTAATTGCACGGAAATAACTTTACGACCCCCGGTGGCTGTGATAAAAATCGGAAGCGGTTTATTTGGGCAGGAGGAGGGGGCGGGAAGGAGGTCTGGGGGATTGGAGGGGGGGCGCGAAGGGGGGAGCTATAAAGACAGGCTTCACTTTGATGGGGAGCGATCGAATGGGAGACGGGCAAATGTTTGCGGCCATCCAGCGCAGGCTCTTTGTTTTAATGGAACGGGCGCCCCAGCCTCCCGGGAGCTTTCCATATTTTCTACCTGCTTTTTCGCCCTCCGGCAACCCCTGCCGAGCCCTCCACGGAAGGGGTTTCCCCTCCCACCCCCCCAAAAGAGGGCGATCTCTTCCCACCCCGCGCAGAGGGGTTCACAAGCGGCTTTTAAACCGAACGGAAAGTCTAACCTTGCGCCGCGAAAAAAAAAAGGAGCAGGTTAAAGAAAGAAAAAGGTGGTGAGTTTCTCTCCCGCCCCCTCCAAAGTTGAGCTGCCCCCCCAGCTGAACTAGGTTGACCCTGCCCGCCCCCTCGGAGACCGAAGTTGAGGAAACGGCTCCCGCTGGGGCTTCGGGGGTCGCAGCAGGCGAGGGGAAACGGCGGGCAGGAGGGGACTTGGCGGCGGAGCCCACGCGTCCGCGGGCGCAGATGGGTGGGGATGAATGGGAAGACGGGCTGCGGGAAGGCGGAGGGGGAAACTTGGTGTGTTTCTGACGTTGACGGCTGAAAATACCCCCTCCCCCCCCGCGCGGTACTATTCTCGGGAAGGGCGGTTGTGGGGCTCGCACGGGCTCTTCTCCCCTGGCCTGGACCCCCCCCCCCGACGGGCGGTGGATACAGTGTAGCAGCCGCCGGATACGTTGTGCCAGGCGGGCGGCGCGCGGCTCCTCCGGCCTCCTGGCCACTCGAAGACCCGGGGCGGGGGGAGGTCGCAACCGTCGGGCGGCCTTTTTTCTCCCCCCCAAACCGCGACGCCTGTTTTTAGGGCCCCACGGGGCATTCGCACGTTCTTTGGCTGGCGCCCTCGATGTAGTCGCAGACGGGGCTGCTCTGCTCCCCCCCGCTCAGCCCCTCCTCTTTCCAGCCTCGAAGGGTTGTGAGGCCGGCGAGGGAGAGCAGGAAGGTCATTCCGCGGCACGCAGCATCCCCTCCCCCAAGCCCCCCTCGACGGACCGCGAGGGAGGGAGGGGACAGAAGAAGCGGGAGCCTCATGCTGCTGCTGCCGGCTGCCCCCCCCCCCGGTGTTTGCACGCCACCTCCAACCTCCCGTAAGGGCCAGTTTCTCTCTCGTCCCCCCCTCCCCGGCCGGTCCGCCCGGCCTGCCTTTGAAGCTCCGTGCTCGCCCCGACGGGACGTCGCTCAACAGCGGGAGAGGGGCGCATTTGAAGCCAAGATCCACACGCCGGGAGGTGCGGGTCTTCTAAATAAAGTGATCCGAGTTAACGGCTTGAGCGGGATCGGGATGGCGACGTGTGGTTCCATGTTCCGAAATCCCCTTCCGCCCGGAGGCGGGGGTGACTGCATGAATCCCCTCACCCGTTTTACGAGAGCGAGACCCCCTCCGGTGTCCTGGCAGGCGCGGGTGGGCGTCCTTCATATGACAGGACGCACCCTGCGGGGGAGGGGGTGTTTGGGTCCCCTCCTGCAAGAGGGAACGTACTTCTGAAGGGGGGCGTTCTCACACACACACACCCCGTATGTAGCGTCCCCGACCCTATTTTTTGCAGACGGGGCAGCTTTCTCCATTCACCTAAATGTGACCCTTCGGGGGGTGGGAGTCGGCGCTGCCCCATATGCAACAGAAAAGCGCTCGCACTGTTTTCTCCCTCTTCGTGCTTGCAGCGCCAGGGCATTGAAATGCTCAGGGGTAGAAAGCTGCAGATTTATTTCCCAGGCGGGCGGCGGCTCCTCTCTCCAGCGCCGCCCCCGGCTGTCTGCGGCCGCAGTAAACAGCGAGCGAGCAGCAAGCCGAAGCGCCCCACCACGTGCCGCTTTCTGTTCTCTCTCGCCTCTTCTAGTCCCCGCCCGCGCGGGGCCTCTTGGGGATCGTAGTCCGCTCCCAACCCGCGCCCTGCCACTTGCCCTCCCTTGGCCGGGCCCTTGGCCGCCGGCCTCCCGCTCGGAGCGAACTACACGTCCCGGCGCGCCTTGGGAGCTCGGCGGCGACTGGCCAATCGGAGTGGCGCCAAGTGTGGCGCGCAGGTTTGAAATGGCCCAGGGCGCATGGCAGTACCGCCAGCCGTGAGCGTCCAGTTCATGCGCCCCCTGCAGGTGGGAGGTTTGTGTTCATTGAAGGACTAATATTAAAGGCGCTTCAAAAAACATGTTGCCTGCACAACCGGGGGCTTAATAGGTGTATCTGTGACTGGGAGGAGGGGTGGGAGGCTGCGCTTTGAAAAGCTTGCATTTAAAAGAACAACACAAATGTACGTGAGAGTGGGGTTACCCTGGGCTGCACATGTTTTTTCTCATTTGAAGAGAGAAATTCGTTTGCCACGTGTGGCCCATTTTATTGCCACTCTTCAGTTATCAAATGGGATTCTTCTAAGCTCTTGTTTATGTTTCCTCTGCCAAGTGCCTTGTATATTGATGGTTCTGTGTATTCTTATTAATAAAAGATGTACATATCCCAAGTTCAACTTAGCTGCTTGGCAAGTTTCCCTTGACCGATACACAGCATGTTACAGTAGGCATAGTTTATATTGCATTCCGTGGCGTGCTTTGTTTTGTTTTAAATCACAAGTGTAGTCGATAGCAATACTGTGGCTGCTTTTGAAGCTACAAGCGGCTCTACTGGGCCTATGATGATAGAGACTCCTCTGTCAAAGGAGTTGAGTCAAAGCGTTGAGTTAAAATGTGTTGCTTCTAACCTGGAGTCTTTTGTAGGTGGATGTGTTCTTAGGAGGTGGAAAAATCTGGTGGTTGTAACTTTTAAGTGCCACTGCTCCATACAAACTAGCCCTGTCTGACAATGCAATTGACCTGTTATGCTGTATGGTGAAGTGTTCCAAGTTATGAGATTTTCTTCACCTGTGAAATGTGCTGCTTTTTAGGAGCATTATCTAGTAATTAGACATTGTGGCTGCATGAGAGTGAGATGGAATTTTCTCCTAATTCAGTCATGCTTGTTGGTGTATAAATGCTGCAAGTCTTGCTGGATGAATGTAATCAGATTTTCTTTTTCTTATTTCCTTTTTAAAAATACCATGGAGCTTGTTTGGATTTTTTTTTTCCAGAGGTTAGTTTGAGCAACAGGTGTGTGTTAGTGGTACTGGTGCGACACACTATTCTGGGTTCTTCTGGGCGATGCGGTCAGGGTTTGCTAATCCGTTCCTGATTTACCCAGAAGCCTCGGCTGTCCTGATCGAGGCTTAATCGGAACACCCTTGTCTGGGGCCTGCGCTATTGGCTGAATAATCCAGAAGCAAGTCTAATCCAAATAAAGAAGAGGGAGGGGGTTGTGTGGGATGGGGGGGCTTTCCATATTGATGGTGGAGCTGTACGCACCACAGCTGTGTCGTCATTGTAACACCACGCTCTGTGGGGAATGAAAGTGAAGCATATGGTGGTTGGGGCAGCAGAGCGGTCAAAAGCCTGGCCCAAGCTTGCCCCATCAGAGGACGGCACCGCCAAGGCATTTTTGGGCACCACATGGCCTTGTTATGAGGCAGCTTTGTGCCTGTGGAAGGCCTCTTAGCTGTGCTGAGGAGACTCTCCTTTTGCCTGGGGCATGGGCAGTTTCCTGGTGATAAAGGGGACCAGGGGGTAGGTGGGCTCTTCTCTGGCTCCAGCAGCCTCCTTGGCTTTCCCCTGTCTTCCTGCTAGCTGACAAGCAAGAGGTACAGACATCTGTTCTCTTTCAGTTTTGTGGCTTGAAATTCAGGAGGCTCAAGATGGGCTCCTGAAGCCTTTCCGTGTGGTTTTTAGTGTTAAATCAGTGGCTTGCCGATGACTCTTAACTCACCCAGGCCTCTGTCTGACCTTTTTTGTAGGGGAGGGAAACTTGCCATAATATTGTGATGCTGGGGTGGCAGGGGGGAGAGATGTTTCTCTGCCTTGGACAAGGAGCCTAATCTAATAAAGACTTGGCCCATTGCGGGGAGCTGATGCCGTATAGGGAAAGCATTAAAAGCCGGCTTTTCCATTTGAGAGTTCTGAGGCTTAAGCATGTTTGTCCAGCACCAGATGTTCTAAGCGCAATCTTGTTTTTTTGGGGGGGGGGAGCAGCGCTTGCTCTAGCTAGTCAGACTTCAGCATTCAAGCTGTTCCACACGTGGGTGGGGAGAAATATTCCCACACTTTTCCCAACCGCTGTTGCTTTAATGTTCCTGGTCGTGTCCCCCCCGGCTTCCCTGGGGGTCCGGGAGATTCCAGCTTCCCAAGAAGAACACCAATCCTATTGGAGTCTGGAATCCTGGTGACTCATTCTGGTTTATTTCTGTCCCCTTTAAGGACTTGAAAGAGAAGAAGGAAGTTGTGGAAGAGACAGAAAATGGCAGAGATGCCCCAGCCAATGGCAATGCTGTAAGTACCTCTGCCGGGCAAAGCAGTGTCAGCAGGTGAATTGACATGAAGTTACCTTTTCTTGAGTCTGACTGCAGGTTCCACCTAGCCCAGTATGGTTTACTTTGTCTGGCAGCTTCTCTGTGGAGTCTGTTTTCCTTCCCCAGCTATGCTACCCGAGATCCTTTAAAAATTAAAATCTGGAGTTAGCAGGGATTGAAGTTGGGCCCCTGGTGTGTGCAGATCCACTGCGGTGCCACTGAGCAGCAGCCTCCAAGATGTTGAGGCCTGTCTTGCGTATGTGTGTGAAGGGATGCAGTATCTTAATTCTCCTCCCCCACGCTAAATTGAAAATCTTGATGGTAAAAGCATACGAGGGTGAATGAAAACCCAGTGGAGTGGAAAAGAATCCTGGAGGCTTTATTAACGCAAGAATATTCTGCAAACATGGAATGGTCACTCTTCCGACTGAAATGTTTTGCACGCCCTGAAAATACCTATAGCACAAGCAACAACAACAGTAAATAGTAGGCAGAAGTTTGTTGGTAAAGTGTGTCCCCCGGAGTTGGGTCTCTCTTTTGGATGTTGCTCCTAGTTCCGAACCACCAACTTAGGACTGATTGGAAAGCCCCCTTTGCGGCATCCTGTTTTGATTGCCTTAGGGTGCAGTCCTAGGCATGTTTAGACGGAAAAAGACCTACAACTCCCAGCATGCCCCAGGCCACTGTGGTTCCCACTGACCCGCAACTAGAGAATCGCTAGGGTGCCAGTGGTATCACAACAGCTGTCGCGAGAGAGGAACTGCAACTCCCCATTTAAAGCACAGCCCTTAAGTGACAAGCACCTGTGTTTTGGAGTGAGTTCCAGCCAGTCTGGAACTGCGCGCCGCATTGGGATTGGCTAGGGCCAGCAATCATTGGTTGGTCTTGGGGCGCTTTTTTTAAGTGTGTCTTGTTTCAACAAGGAGAACGAGGAAAATGGGGAGCAGGAAGCAGACAACGAGGTAGACGAAGAAGAAGAAGAAGTCGGTGATGATGAGGAGGATGAGGAAGAAGGTGATGGTAAATGTCCTTTTTTCTCTCTCTTCCCCCCCCCCCCCCCATGATGCCCTCTTGCTCTGGTTGTGACGGTTTGCAGAGGGCACCGTCTCCCCCTAGTGACAACTTTGAGTTTAGCACGAGGAACGAGGTGGTTGGCCCTTCCACCAGTGCCCCCGCGAATTAATTCTTAGTGGTGTGGCTCTCTGCTTGAGGAAGGTGAAAGGAGAGGTTTGTTTGCCTTTGGGCAAACTGGTGCCAGGGGCTGGGGTTGAACTAAATCAGGGGGGGCAACTTGTGGCCCTCCAGATGTTTGTCTAAAACTATCACGATCCTTCACCACTAGCTAGGGCTGGTGGGGGTTGTTGGTGAAAACATCTGGAGGGCCACAAGTTGCCCACCCCTGAATTAGATGACCAGGTGGGAGAGCTAACTTTTGCTTGGCCACTCGGTAATAGGGAGGCAGCAATGGGAAACAGGTCCTTATTTATTTTATTAATTTTTCAAGCAGCATGCATTGTTTTCTTCTGTTCTTCCCCCGTTCCTCCCCATCTTCACAACACCAACCCTGTGCGGTAGGTTAGGCTGAGATTTAGGGACTGGCCCAAGGTCACTCAGTGAAAGCTTCATGGTTGCTGAGTGGAGACTTAACTCTGGGTCTCCCTCATCCTAGTCTGAGAGGTCCAGTGGCCATGCTGGCTGGGGATGATGCAAGTTGGTAGTCCTACGCATCTGGAGGGCACCAGGTTGGGGAAGGCTGCTTTAACTATTACACCACCCTGGCTGGGACTAGATTGTAGAGAGTCTGTCCAGGTGCAGGGAAACCAATCAGGTCTTGATTACTGCCATTCCTTTGCAGGACTGGCACCTTTACATTTGCAGCTGTCTCCCAAACATTTTTCTGTTGTGGTGCCGAGGAGTCGGGGATAACTTCTTGAGCCTTTTTCCCCCACACATATACTCCCGTTGGGGTTAAATGTGAAGGATGCCTCTTGGTGTGTGAGTGTGTAGAGGATACAGGTATATTTTCATGCAGCATTAAACCACTTGCTCCATAATTGTTCCTAGAAGTGGCTGGAAGCTTTCCACTTGAGTGCTTCATCTTGTCATGGTGACCAACCAAAAAGGCTGGAAGGGGTGTGAAGCATCTACTGTGGGTGCCCAGAGTAAGAGAGGGGCCACTCCTTCTCCAAACCTCCACCCCCTGTGCATAGATCACAGTAATCTCTGCCTTGAGAGTGAGAACCGAAGGCCTTTTCTCCACCCCACCGGTTGGGTGGAGAGCTTAGAGAGGTGCCGCTGTTTTGCTCCTGCGGCTTTATGTTAGGTACTTGGGTTCTGACTCCCTTTAGTGCCCAGGGGGAGCCCTGCAAATATTTGGGCTGTTGATTCTCCTGCCAGCTCTTCCCTTGCTCTGGCTCGGCTGTTCCTGCCGTGACCGATGCCCAGTGGATTCCCACGCTTGTGCGTCTGCTCTTGTTCTTGGCCATATAAAGAGCATCCATCCTCCCCACGTGCGCTCCTCCCCCCCCCCCAACCCACTTGGAGCTGATACTGCCAGCCTTTTTCAAAAAGGGACTCTCCAAGGGCAACCTGTGTTATGCCCCTCGCCCTTAACAGCACCTCCTGAGATCCCTCTTTGCATCTCCTCGCAAGTGGAAAACAAGATGCAGCTTGCAAAAAGCCTGGCCCCTTTCTAGGAAGGAAGCCTGCCGGTGATTAGAAAGCTGCCGGCAGCCTCCAGCCCCCTGACGATCCAGCCTCCAGCCCCCTGACGATCCAGCCTCCAGCCCCCTGACGATCGATCGCCCTGCTTCTGCTGCCTCCAGAGGGTCTCCTGTGGCATTCAGGCCGTTTTGCATAATTGGGCGTTTGTTGCTGGGTGGGGAGTGTTGCTTAGAGACCGTGGAGATGGGGGAGGAGAGGGGCAGGGAGCCGAGCTGGGAAACCATGGCGATGAGCGGTGATGTCAGCACCAAGCTAGGATGTGGTGGCAGGGAACGTTCTGGGTTGCCTGTAGCGAGAGGAAGCGGAGCGACTGCTCCTGGCGGCTGCCGCTGGGAGTTTGAGCAGGCTTCTCCCAGGGTGCCTTCCCTCCTGTCCCTCCGAGCATTTGCCGGGGTCACGAGGCTACATGCCACAGAGATGACGGCCCAGTAACAGAAGATGCGGAATAGCTCTCCGCCTCCCAGTAGTTCTTAGGAGGATACGTTTGCTGGGTGGTTCCCCCCCCTTTTTTTTGGAAACGTGGTTAGGATGTTACTTCCATCCCATTGTTTACTTTGCTGAAATCCAGGAGGTAAGAATGTCCCAGTCGTCAGCCCTTCAAAAATAGTCAAAAGAGAGCCTTCTCCCCCAGTCTTGTTGCAGCTTTGCTTTGTTTTCTCCTCCCCTGTCCTTAAATTGTGTGCGGCCAGCACCAATCCCCCCCCCCCTCAAGGCAGCAGAGGGGAGGGAGGGAGGTGGGGAGGGTGGACCTTTTATTTTATTTCTGTACCACCCAATAGCCGAAGCGCTCTGGGCGGTTCACAAAGATTAAAACCACAAAGCGCAGCATAAAACAATATTGATGCTCTGATTTGGATTCCTGCATTGAGCAGGGGGTTGGACTTGATGGCCTTGTAGGCCCCTTCCAACCCTGCTATTCTGTGATTCTATGATTAAGTATGAGAGCTTAAAACCACAATATAACAGTGCAACCAGAATAAAACCTAGCAGCAATGCAGAGATTTAAAACACAGACCCTATTCAGGTGACCCTAATCTACAACTCCCATAATCCATTGCAGTCTCCCCTTGTGGCTCACGGTGACAGTTAAGCCAGATTACTGGCCTAAACATGGAGGGCCTGACTGCTTAACCAAAAGAGCTTAAGGTGGAACACCCACCCCACCCCCAGCACGGTGGCTTTTAAAGGGCTTTTGGAGTCTCCCTCCGACTGGGCTGAGCTGTCCCTGATCACTGGCCCATTTCACCCCTTATCTGGGTCAGTCCATGCGCCATCTCATCTCTCCCTTTCTCTGTCAATTCCACGGGATGTGGCCCACGAGCAGAATCCGTGCTTGCGACGCAGGATAATTAGAAAGTGTCTTGAGTCAGAACTAATGAATCCTGGCTCTCCTGCCTCATTAAAGATGGGCTCATGGTGGAGAAGGGATGCAGAAGTAATCTGGGGTTGGCTGAGCAATGCAGCCCCTAGAACAGGCAAAGCCGCTCCCCAGTTTTTGCTTGGGTCTTGTGAATTTGGTCCTCACAAAAGCTACTTGTTCCAGCAGCCCCTTCATCTGCCCCCTACAGATCTGGCTTGTCCAGAGGTGCTGTATCTCTACCGAGCGACTCCCTCAGGCACCCTGTCCTGGGACACAGCGGGGCGCAGGTGCTGTCTCAAGCTTGGTAGCCCCACGCTATCCTGTATATATATTTTTCCCGGTGCATAGAACAAAGCAGGCAGGGTTGTTTGCCACACTGTACTGCTAAACCACACACTCGCTCCACCAAGTTTGGAACCAGTTGACAAACTCCTCCCCTCGCTGTCTTAGCGTGGATTTCTCAGCAACGCCCACAGCCCTCTCCAAAGCGTGTCGGCTGGATATATCTGGAGAGGAAAGGGGCGGCACGTGCCACAGCCGTTGCTGAAGGAAAGCAGGTGCCCCACCTGCCCAGAGGCCACCTGGGAGTCGCTGGACCCTCATAGTGAGGAGAGCAGCGTTGAAGCGTGAGAGGGGAGGCGTCCGCCTCCCGCAGCCTGGCACTCGCCAGGTGTGTTGGACTCTCTGAAGGCTGGTGGCTCCGATGTCAGTGGGACTGTGAATCCGCTCCAGGTGTCAGTCAGTCAGGCAGAACACTCAAGGAGCTGTAGAAACACCTTGGAGAGCTCCTTCGGAGTTCTGACTGAAACCCGGAGCGGATTCACCACCCCACTGACATTGGAGCCACCAGCCTCCGCTGGTTGGACTGCAACTCCCATAATCCCACAGCCAGCAGTCTTCCTGCAAAACCCCTGCAGCCCATTCCATAACCCAGGTTTTTAGGGGGTTGGCTTGCCAGGGCTCGGTCCTGGAGGGGTTCTGCTTGCCTTTGGATGCGGGGGGGACCACGAGTGGGAGGCAGCTGTTGCTTAGGGGCTTCCCGTAAGCATCTGGTTGGCCACTCCGGGAAGCAGGATGCTGGGTGAGAGAGGCCTGTGGTCTAACCCACCAGGGCTGCTCTCGTGTTCCTGTGGAGCGCCCGAGTGCGCTTGTGTCTGTGGGAGGAGGGTGCAGCTGGTGCCGTGTTCTTTTGTGCCCCCTGGTCTGGCATTTCCTTGCCTCACTCCTGCCCTCTTCCCTGCAGGCGAAGAAGAAGACGGTGACGAGGACGATGAACCGGAAGGTCCCACAGGCAAGCGGGCAGCTGAGGATGATGAGGTAAGCAACCCAGGGCCACCCTGGGAGGGGCTGGGTGGCCAACAGCCCTGCCAGAACCCAGCCCCATTCCCACCCCCAGGTGTGTGTTCCACATGTTGGTCAGTTGCCGCTCCCATCAGCTGTACCCAGCATAGCCAGTGGTCAGGGCTGATGGGCATTGTAGTAGTAAGATTTGGAGGCCACACATCCCCCCATCCATCCTTGCTCTAGGCCAGATGTCCCCAAACTGGCACACACACTCCCCTGGAGGTGTTGGGATTGCAATTCCCATCATCCCCGGCCAGCAAGGTCATTGGCTTGTAGTTCTGCTGGGTGGGGATGATGAGAGTTTGCAATCCCTAAATCTCGGGGGGGGGGGGGGACCAGGCTGTGCTGCTATGCATAACATGCTGTGACATTGTATATACAGCAGTACATAAACCATTTTGAAGCCAAGTGTGTGGTCGTTGGAGCATCCTTCACTGCACAAGTTAGGAGAGCTTAAATAACCAGTCTTCATCCCAGGGATGCTGGGAACTGTAGTGCTGTGAGAGGGAGCTGTGGGTTCTCTAACAGTTCTCTGGGCCCCTTCCCCAAATTTCAACACCCAGGGTTCTTTCAGGCCATGAGAGTTAAATTGGCCTAAAACTCAAGCTTAGGTTGTTAGTGGAGAGTTCCCAATGGCTGGGTTGGCTGGGGCTAATGGGAGTTGTAGACCAGTATATGTGTAGGGCACCAGGGTGAGGAAGTCTGCTTTAGGCCAGAGTCAGGCAACCTGGTACCCTCCAGATGTTTTGGATTACAACTCCCACGATCCCTGACGATTGGCCATGCTGGCTGGGACTGATGGGAGCTGTGGCCCTAAACAGCTGGATTGCACCGGGTTGCCTATCCTCGCTCTATGCTACAGGTGGTTGCCAAGTAATTGAACTTTCTGGGGGATTTGCATAGCGTGACAAGATCCAGCTGGATTACATTAATCTGCAGCTCGTTGCCCGGCTCCAAACACCAGGCAAGAAGGCAGCCGGTTCCTGCAGCAGTCACATGGTCTCCAGCCTTTCCACCCAGTAATACTTGGCCTACTGGCGTCATCCTTTGTCAGAGTTGGGTGCGTGAAGGAAGATCGGAAGCTGCCTTACAGTGAGTCCGTCCAGCCCGGCATTGTCAACACGGGCTGGCAGCAATGGCTGTCCAGAGTTTCAGGCAGGCTCCTTTCTTAGTCCCACCTGGAGATGCCGGGGATTGAACCTGGGACCGTCTGCATGCGAAGCAGGGGCTCTACTACCGAGCCACGGCCCCTCCTTCAAGGGGGATGGATGCAGCTGTTGTTCTAAGCTTCTGGGACAGCCTTCCTCAGCCTGGTGCCCTCCAGATGTGTTGGATTGCAACGCCCATCATTCCCAACCAGAATGGCCATTGGCAGCCTTCCCCAACCTGGCGCTCTGCAGATATTCCGGGAAATGCAGGCAGAGGAACAAGAGAGGGAGAGGAAACTTCAGGAGTGGAGGGAAGAGACATCAGTGTTAGGGGGGCTTGTTGGGCTCCTCCCAGCACGACAGCCGTGAGAGTTTCTGTCGCTGAGATACTCTGCGAGCCGGGCTGAAGGCGTGACCGGGCCAGCTCAAACAAAGCTAAAACACAGTGTCTGGGGCAGGAACAAGAAAGTGGGTTTGTTGAAATCACAGTAAAAGAGATTAATAACAAAACAGCCAGGCCAGCTGAGCCTCTGAGGTTGGTCCCGGTGTGCAGTTGCTCCCGGTTCTCGCTGTCAGGCCTGTCTGCTTCCCCAGGGCGGGGGGGTCTTCAAAATGCTTGCTGTGGAATGCAGCTCTTCGCATCCGAAGGCACTGGTTCCCTCCCGCCTGGTGGGTGTGACAACTTGGCAACTGGGCTGCCCGCTGCCCGCACTAGGGCCGCGTTCTTTGAAGCTCTTTTAAGATGAGAAAGCCGGCGGCCCAGGGCGGAAGGTAAAGGCAGGGCCCGTGAGTCAGAAACGCTGGCGGCGGCCTGTGAGGGGGTCTCTGTCCCGCTCTCATCCAATGCTCCTTTGCTCTTTTGCAGGATGATGAAGTCGATCCCAAGAAGCAGAAAACCGACGCAGATGATTAGGAAGCAGAGTGATTAAAAAAAGAGAGAAAACACTTTTTTTTTTAAACTTAAGAGGAAAAATTTTTTAAAGGCCAGCGTGACCTACTTCACCTTTGAAACTTCCTGTTGCTGAACATGTCCCCCTTTCCTCCTCCTTGCTGTGGTCATTGTCCTCAAGTAGAGCGGAAAAAGCCCTGTAAAAGCCGGTGCCGCCGCCACTTGCCCAACTCTGAATGAAATCAAAGTGAAAATCCCTCCTCCCTCACCCGTTGCCACCTCAGGGAGGAGGAGTGGGGAGAAGCCGACACTGTTCCCACCCCTTCACTCTTCCCTCCCCCACTGAAAACTTCAAGGCCCAGCTTGCTTTTCTTAAAAGTAACTTTAAAGGAGAATTTGTTTGTATTTTTTATTTACATTTTATATTTTTGTACATATTGTGACGAGGTCAGCCATTTTTAACGCGATCTCTGATTGACCAAAAGGGGGGCTTTGAAGTGCAGGTTTTTTTCCTCTGTCCCTAAAAACAAACAAAAATTTTCTTGACTTTACTTGTGGTGTGACCATGTCTAAACCATTATCTCAAAGGAGAAGAAAAAAAGACCTTGTAAAAAAAAAAATCAAAAACGCAAAAAAGTCCAATCTTTATTCTGAGCATTCCAGTAACTCTTTTGTGTATGTACTTTAGCTGTACCATAAATAGTGGGTTTGTATGAGATGGCAAGGCCAAAGATAAAAGGGTTTTTCTTTTTTCCTTTTTGTTCTTTTTTTTTTTTTTTTTTGTCTGAAGTTGCTGTTAATTTTTTTTTTGGCCTGTTTGATGTATGTGTGAAAACGATGTTGTCCAACAATAAACCGGAATTTTATTTTGCTGAGTTGTTCTAACGAAGCTGGTTGCACAATTGCTGTGTAGTTTTTCTTTTATTTCCCTCCCTACCCACTTTCCTTTTTTTTCATTTTGACTTGAAGGAAGAGGCTTTTTATGAATAAGGAGGACCCTGGAAGTTACCTTGGGGTAATGTCTGTTGCTGATGGAATACTGGTAAATGGTCATGGTTCTGAGAGAGAAGTGAGAGGTCAGTTTTTTGGTAGAATAGGACTTCACACCAGAACTTGACGCACACAATCCCAGAGTCAAAAGATCCAGAAGGGTAGACCTTTTAAATACCACTCCCAAATTTATTGCCAAATCCCTCGTTGTTGTTGTTCAGTCGTTCAGTCGTGTACGACTCTTCGTGACCCCATGGACCATAGCATGCCAGGCCTTCCTTTCCTCCGCTCTCTCCCGGAGCGTGCTCAAGTTCATATTCATTGCATTGGTGATGCTATCTAGCCATCTCATCCTCTGCCATCCCCTTCTCCTTTTGCCTTCAGTCTTTCCCAACATCAGGGTCTTTTCCAGGGAGTTTTCTCTTCGCATTAGGTGGCCAAAATATTGGAGCTTCAGCTTCAGTATCTGTCCTTCCAATGAGCACTCAGGGTTGATTTCCTTTAGGATTGACCGATTTGATCTCCTTGCAGTCCAGGGGACTCGTAAGAGTCTTCTCCAGCACCACAGTTCGAAAGCATCAATTCTTCGGCGCTCAGCCTTCCTTATAGTCCAGCTCTCACAGCCATATATTACTACTGGGAAAACCATAGCTTTGATTAGACGGACCTTTGTCGGCAAGGTGATGTCTCTGCTTCTTACTATGCTGTCTAGGTTTGCCATAGCTTTCCTCCCAAGGAGCAAGCGTCTTTTAATTTAATCCCTCATGCCCCCTACTTTTTTGAGCCTTTTCCACTGACCACTCACCCTGCATCTGTTGGGGTCCCTTGTCATCTATGTGGTCATGGTTGCTAGCCATGATCGTTATTTTCCACCATCCATGTGGTCTTGCATGATGCAGAATGATCGACAGGTGTACTTTCTGCTGTGCATTTTCCCCCTCTCTTCTGGTGGGAGAGGATGTTCACCCCAGCTTGTGTGAACACATCTTAAAGATTCATTAGCTTTGTCACTTTAAGAGGTCCTGCTTACTACTTTATTCCTTCTGTGCCACTCCATGTAGGCGTCTGTCCTCTATAGTTAGGGGCCTGAAATGTTTTGCTACTTTTAAATAAATTGGCACCCATTTAAACACATACAAAACCCCTCCCAGTTTGGGGTGTGTGTGAAAACATAAGCTGCTCTCTCAATTCCTTTCTTCTAAAATCTGTGCCCCCGTGAATTGCATACATCTGCTGGGAATGGTAGAACTTACTTTGGTACGATTGGTGCCAAATTCTTGACTTACTGTTCTGCAATCTCACAAGAAAAGGAGACATCGGGTAGGGTGGGGGCTGTAGTGTGGAAGGTACTAAAAACATCCTGAAATATAAAAAGGGAAAGGTGGGGGGAGAGGAGACATCAGATCAGTCTCTTGTCAGAAGTAGGTGAAAAGATGGACAGTGAGGCACCCAAAACTGATGGATTGGCTTCTAAATAGCCAGCACAGCCATGCCTTAAGGTGCAGCTGGTCATATTGCTGTTTTGCAGACAGAGAACTGAGGCTGTAGAAGCTAATGCCTGTAGGTTTTGTGGATTTTTTTTTTAGAAGGGGGTCTTTCCCCTTTCCCTTTAGTTGGAAAGATGCCTGTGTGTCTTTTGGGGGGGGGGTTACCCATTAGTCATACATACTTGGCAACCTACTTTCAAGGTTTGTGCATCTGGGTGTACATGGACTGCTACCCACAAAATTTTACTCTCTTGTGGGCTTTGGCCTCGGTTATTTGCTCAGAAGGAATCTGCAGGAAAGCAACACTTCACAACAGGACCTGAAAATGGGTTCTTCCTTCTATGTCAGTCCCCCAGAGTGCAAGTGTTGATCTTGATCAGGCTGGTGTATGCTCTGTAGTTCAAAAAACAAAAGCCTCCCCTTATCAATTGTGAGCTGTATAAATAACACAGCCTGCATGATTTATTCTGCTTTTGCTAGTGCGGACAGAAGAGGCCCCTGAAATCTACACAGCCTGGACTGCATGCCCTAACCGCTGATGCAACAGAACTTACAATCTCGTAACTAAAAACTATGAAGTCTTAAAGAAACATTCACATCCAGTAGTTATTTTCATTTCATTTATATCCTTCTTGCAAGAAACCCAAGATGGCTTACATGGTCCTACTCTTCACTTTATCCTCACAACAACCTTGTGAGGTTGGTTAGGCTGAGAGTTGGTGACTGGCCCAAAGTCACCCAGTGAGCTTCATGGCTGAGTGGGGACTTTGAACCTGGGTCTCTCTGGTCCAACGCTTAACTGCTCCACCTCGCTTGCTTGCCTGCAGTTCCTTGACACCCATTGCTATCTGGTTAGTGGTGAAATGCAAGGCTGTACTAGATCTCTGCCCTGGTCTGATGCCAGTGGCCATGCTGGCTGGGGATTATGGGAGTTGCAGCCAGCACACTTGGAGGGGGCTAGTTTGGGGCAGGCTGCGCACAACAGAATGCTGCTGCTGCATTCTGTATTGGGGGAACCAAGCCTGGAAAGTGCTCTATGGGCAGGGAGAGCATGGCAGCTGGGAGAGGGGTTCTCATGTGAGCTTGGTCCTCAGGCAAGTTGGTTGGCATGGCAGAAAGCCCTGAACGTAAATGACACCCAGGCTGTTGGGTGTACCAGAGATGGAGTACCTCGGCCTGAGGGCTGAATTCAATTTTGTAAATATGGGGACGGGGGGCCTGCTGTATTCTAGTGGTACTAAAGGCAATGGGGGCACAGCCAAAAAACTCCAAATGCCAGCATATTTTAGCATAAAAGCTCTTGCCTCTCCTCTAGCTTTTTTTCTGGCAGCATCTCCGCCTTTTAAACGGGAAATGCACAAATACCGGGAAACCACAGAATGATGGGGGGGGGGACACCTGGAGAACCACAGCAGGCTAGATGTGGCCCCTTGCTCTGAGGTTCCCCACCCCTGCTCTACACCAGCACCTTTTGAGCTTGGCTGAAAACAGGTGAGCAAGCGCAGGCACCCTTGGTCTGCCCTGGATGCAAATGGCTCATAGGGTTTGGAGCTGTCGACGTGTCTAGACCCTTCAAGGGCAGCCCCCTGAGCCACACACTACAGTAGTCAACTCGAGAGATTAGCTCAGCATACATAATACAAGGCGCGGGGCAGGCGCGTGCTGAGCCTCCAGGGGGGCGCGCAGCTTGGCCAATCGGGACTAGAACTGCGCGCTTGGCTGCGGCTCTCGCCTGGATGCCTGGTCTAAAAGCCAGCCAGGCTCCAGGGGCACCCCCAGGCCCTGGCTCGCTGCCGCCCCAGGCACCTTTCGTGGGCGGCGCTGGGTCACTGGGGCGGGCTTCCTTCCAAGCGGCGCTGCTCTCTCAAGATACTAGAACCCAGTGGGGGCATCCCATGCAGCTGATTGGGGGGAGATTGAGGGCTGAGAAAAGGACGGCCTTCCTCACAGCACATGGTTAAACTATGGAACTCGCTACCACAGGATGTAGTGATGGCCACCATTTGGATGGCTTTAACAGGGGCTGGACAAATTCCTGGAGGAGAAGGCTATCGATGACTGCTAGTCTTGATGGCACCAGAGGCAAATGAGCCTATGTACAGCAGTTGCTGGGGAACATGGGTGGGAGGGTGTGGGTCACAAAAATGAAAAAAAAAAACCCTTAAAATGCATTCTCATGGAGACCCTCCCTTTCGGGCCCAACAAGTGTGGCAGCCTTATACCAAGGCAAACTCCATTGAGATGGGTCCTGTCACACTGCCGGGGGAGGGGGGGTCTTCCCCTTTCCACCCTCCTGCTAGCTCAGCTCCTTAGAACTCCTCTTAACCTGGAAATGCCTGGGGAGCGCCGGCGCCAGGGTTTGGGGGGCTCCTTTTGGGCAAGAAGAAGGCCTTCAGTGTCCCCCTGCCTGCCCAATGATATCAAACCCACCCACCCCCTTTCCTCGGCACTGGCTCTGTGCCAGGACCCACCCTGGGCCTTCCACACCGCCCTGCCTCGCCTCGCCTCCTCGGAACTCGTGGAAGTGGGCGGTGGGAGCCGTTTTCTTTGCTGGCAGGTAATTTGGGCCCAGTCGGAAACTAATGTGGGGGGGGAGTCCCAGCTTTCTGGCTTGGTCTGTAAGTTGTGTCAGAACTCAGAATTGTTCTTGGGAGAGAGGGAGGGTGTCACACGTCCAGGGAAGGGCAGTTGCAGGAACTTGCTTCGTTATATAAGGGAGAGCAGAGAGGGTGGGAATGGGGCTGGGAAGCAAAGGGGAACATCCCAGAGTCAAATGTACTGTGGGAGCGCCGCAGAGCAAGGGGGTGGCCTCCCCCCACCCCAAGGGCTGCATTCTCTCTGGGAAAATCTGAGGTGGGGGATACATGCCAATGGGGGATGGGCCTGAAAGCAGGTGGAACCAGAGCACACAGACATCCATCCTTGCATCCCCCCCGCTTTGCTCTCTCCCTCCCACCACTTTGGTCTCTCTCCCCATCTAGGCCAGGACTGTCCACGCTAGCTGAGGCGGCACTCCAACGGGGTTTCACATCTGCTATAAGGTTCGGTCTTAGCCGCTGATCTCTTAACGCCAGCCTTGCTGATGAGGGCTAGAACCTTGGGCTGGTTTCATCACATCAAATCCCAGGTTCTCTAAGATGCTTGATTCCCATCAGAGACACACTGGCTCCTGCTCAGAGGCTCCTCTTCAGAGCCTCGAACTGACACAGAACATGCAGGACTTTGGCCCACCCTTCCGTTTTAGAGGCCTCAGTGCCGCGTGGCTGAGCAAAGAGGCCACACATCTGCTCAGCTCTGCCCCAGCTGGTTCTGTGACATGTGCCTGAAACAGAATTGGTGGCACGTGAGTCTTTCACTGGGGGATGTTGGGGGGGACTGGATTCTGCAATCGTGTAGGGCTCAGATCTCTCTAACCTTATGCAAAGCTTGTGCTAATTTGTTCCCTCTCCCCTTTTGTAGCCAGGAATAGAAACATGCCTCTAGCACCTGCATTGCCAGGCAGAGTGAGTGCATCGCATCAGCCAACACCCTTGGCCCAGAATGGTTTCCAGGGTCATTCTCCCACATCCAGGTGCAGGGTCATATCACCTGGGCCTGGTCTGGGTGGGATCTTTGACAGTGTGATGGAGCTCCTGCTTTGCATCCAGAAATCCCTGGCAGCTTCTCCAGGTAGGGCCAAGTGAGAATCTTTCCAGAAGCCCCAGAGAGCTATTGCTGCCAGTCAGTGTCAACAACGCTGGGCTGGATGGTTCAAGGATCATTGTGGTTTTAAAGTTCTATATATTTTAAATTGTTTTATTGTGTGTTGTTTGGTTTTAATTTTTGTGAACCGCCCAGAGAGCTTCGGCTATTGGGCGGTATAGAAAATAAATAAATAAATAAATAAATAAAATAAAATAAGGATCTGGCTTGATATAACACTGCTCCCTATGTTCCTGTCTTAACCCTGGTGCCCGTTTTGAGGGCTGTGCCTTGGCTGTGGAGCATGTGCAGAGAGCCTTACCATAAAGCACCACATCCAGGCCACCCCTTGCCCCTCCCGTCTGTACGGGATTTAGTGGGAAGAGGCTTTCTGCATGCAGGATCCAGCCCACAGGGGCTGTCATTTTAAGGCAGCCTTCTCCAACCTGGTGCTGTGCATCTGTGTTTGGACTACAGCTCCCATCATCCCACACTGCATGGGGATGGTGGGGTTTGTAGTCCAAATTCACCTGCAGGGAGCCAGATGGGGAAGTTTGTTTTAAGGAATGTAAATATAAATGTTTAAAGGGGGGATTGTGGGATATGGCAAAACAAAGAGGGGGGGGAGTCAGGGTCCTGGTACCCCCACCCGTTCTCTTGCATTTGTGCCCCCACAAATATGCTAACTACTTTTATTTTGCCTACTTATTTATTTATTTGTGATACTTCTATACTGCTTGATATAATAAAATCCCTAAGTGGTATAGAAGGCTTATTTTATAGCCTGCCCTATTCTTAAGGCTTGGAGTGGGTCACAGCTATCCTCTGCAGTGATGCCAGTGAACCAAATGAACAGCCCTTCCGTTTACTGAAGAGAGAACAGCATGTTTAAGAGGAAAAGGCTTGGTCAAGTCCTGGCACCTCTATTTTGAAGCCAAGCCAGGCCTGGCCTCAACCCACAGGGCACAAAGTGGACCTGGGAGAAGGCTCGGCTGCTTGTTGCATGTGAACACCTCCGGCGGCTCGGTCCTCCCCCTTGGCACTGACAGGATGTATTTTCCTTTATACAGCCCCATCGGGGAACACGGGGCAGCTTCACCAGGTTTTGCATGCCCAGAAAGGGCAAGCCCCTGCCCTCAAGGAGTCTACAGTGTAAAACATGGGAGAATAAGTAGAGGGAAGGAACAGGAAGGAAAGAGGGACTCGAGACCTCAAGCAAATGCCGATTATGAGCATAAGGTTTGTTTCAGTTGCGGGCGGGGGCTAAGGAATGATGCTAAAGGCCTCACAGGAAAGGTGTGTTAGGAACGAGGTGAAGTACCTGCCCGCCACTGGAATGCGGCCCCCGAGAGCCTCTCTGATTTGGCCCTCTGGCTGAAAGAGATTAGACATCTCTGTGCTAGAAGATGATAGCAGCAGAATAAGTGAGGGTCATGGAGGCAAGTGAGGGCTTCAAAACTAAGCTTTGAAGGTAAGACCAAGTAGTTTAGGCTGAATTTTCTATAGGGTGGGACAGACTTTGATTGGAGACAGGGAGGAAGGAATGTAGGTGGGCCCTTCATGAGATCCATGAGCACCGCCCTGTCTTCTGATTTTAGCCAGATCACAAATCCCCCTCCCCGGTAGGTATGCTAATGGTAAAGGGGCCAGCCTTCCTCTGGTCAACCCTGTAATCTGACCATTGGGCTGGGTTGTCAGTAGAGCTGCTGACCCGCAAAATGATGATGAAAGTGCTGGTGCATTTTCAAATCTGGGATACTGACTCAGCTCTACCTGCTAGGCCTGCCAGCCCTGTTCCAGGGAGCCTGGCTGGGGAAATGGTGGAATGTAACTCTGACCCAACCCCCTGCCTCCCCCAGAGCCACTGTCTCGGTTCTTGGCAAGAGGAAGACAGCACAGCACATGGAAATGCCAAAAAGTGCCCATGTTATGTTTAATGGGGCAGGGCTGGGGGGAGGGTGTCTGGAGATGGGAGCTTACTTCAAAGGCCTGCAGTGAAAAAGATGTGTGTGAGCACATGAGCGTGGTGTGCAAAGCACTGAGCATGCAGGCACAAGCTGCATTTGAAGTATCAATGGGCTCCTGTGTAGACAGCAGCCAGAAGCCCAAGTGACACACGCCATGAGTTTCCTTCCTTGCAGCTCGTAAGAGCCGTGCTGGATCAGACCGAAGGCATCTCTGGTCCAGCATTCTCCTCCCACAGTGGCGAACCAGATGCCCCAATGGGAAGCCTGTAACAGAACATGAATGAAATAGCACCCTCCCACCCCCCCACCCCACCCCCGCTTGTATTCCTCAGCCACTGGTGTCCAGAGGCATACTGCCTCTGACACTGGAGAAACTGTATTATGTATTTTTATTTAACACAATTTTTAGGCCACCATTTAAGGGAAGAGTCATCTGCATGATAAAAACTATACAAAACTATGCAAAACAAATACAACAGAAAATGAATAAATCAATATTCAATAAAAATGCGATAAAAACAGGTAACACCGATACTATTTATTTATTTATTTATTAAATTTATTAATCGCCCAACTGGCTGGTCACCCAGCCACTCTGGGCAATGTACAACAATAAAACAGAACAATAAAATTCTATATTAAAGACATAATAAAAAATACCCTAACCCACCCCAAATGCCTGCCTGAACAACCACTTTTTTAATGTGTGGCGGAAGCTCATTAAAGAGGGGGTGTAGCGGATTTCCCTAAGGAGGGAGATCCACAGAGTGGGGGCCACCACAGAGAAGGCCCTTTCCCTTGTCCTCACCAGCCTAGCTGTCCTGGCTGATGGGACAGAGAGAAGGCCATCCAAGGCTGATCTTGTTAAGCGGCCTGTCTGGTGTTGCTGGAGGCGCTCCTTAAGATAGGCTGGGCCGGGACTATATAGGGTTTTAAAGGTCAAAACCAACACCTTGAATTTGGCCCGGAAAACAACTGGTAACCAGTGCAACTCCTTCAGCAGTGGAGTGATGTGATCTTGCCAGCGGCTGCCTTTAATCAGGCAAGCTGCTGCGTTCTGTACCAGCTGCAGCTTCCGAATTGTCTTCAAGGGTAACCCCATGTAGAGCGCATTACAGTAGTCTAAACAAGAAGAGACCAGGGCATGTACTACCGATGGGAGCAGATGTTTGGGAAGGTAGGGGCGCAGCCGCTGTATCAGATGGAGTTGGTACAGCGCTGTCTGACTCACAGCTGACACCTGAGCCTCCATAGACAGCTGGGAGTCTAAAATGACCCCCAGGCTGCGGACCTGGTCTCTCAAGGGTAGCCGTACCCCATTCAACACCAGGTCAACATCCCCCAACCTCCTCTTGTCTCCCACCAAAAGTACCTCGGTCTTGTCAGGGTTCAGCTTCAGCTTATTCCTCCCCATCCAGCCACTCACTGTCTCCAGACATTTGGACAGGGATTCTACGGCCAACCTTGGTGAAGATTTGAACGAGAGGTAGAGCTGCGTGTCATCCGCATATTGATGACACCGCACCCCAAACCTCCTGATGATAGCCCCCAGCGGCTTCACATAGATGTTAAATAGCATCGGGGAGAGGATGGAACCCTGTGGCACCCAACAAGTGAGTGGCCATGGGTCCGAAACCTCCTCTCCCAGTGCTACCCTCTGGTACCTGCCAGAGAGGAAGGACCGGAACCACCGCAATACGGTGTCTCCAATGCCCAACCCCTCCAGGCGGTCCAGTAGGTCCAGGAGGTCACCATGGTCAACAGTACCAAAAGCCGCTGAGAGGTCGAGGAGAACAAGGAAGGCGCATTCGCCCCTATCCAGAGCCCTCCTCATATCATCCACCAAGGCGACCAAGGCCGTTTCTGTCCCATGCCCAGGCCTGAAGCCTGACTGAAATGGATTACGACCCAAAGCCCACAGAATTTGGAAAGGCCAGATCAGACCAAATGTCCATCTAGTCCAGCATTCTGTTCGCACAATGGCCAGCCAGCTGCCTGCACATCTGCAATTATGGAGTGGTCTCCCAGCAAGACCCACCTGGCGGCAACACTGTCATCTTTTTGGTGTCGGGGTAAGACTGCTGCATTCCCAGATGGCATTTGATGGACTGTGTGTTTGCATCAGTTGAATTGTTTATGGTTGTCTCTGACATTTTAGTAGTTTTATGGAGTGGTTGTATGGTCGTGGATAATAGTTTTAGTTGTTTTAAAGTTTGTATGTTTTAATTTTGTTGTAAGTCACCTGGAGTCCCTTTTGAAAGAAGCATCTAAGAAATCTAAATAAATAACAACAACAACTCAGTCTTCATGCAAATCAAGGGAGTATGAGATTTCTGAATGGGACAGGATGCTTTGGCTATTGGGAGGTATAGAAATGTAATAAATAAATATATAAAGAAAATAGTCTCTGCAGTCTACGCCCAGCATGTGTATTCAACAACAACATTAATGCCCTGGTGGGGGGTAGAGTGAGCCAGCTATGGGGCTGCGAGGAAGAAAAACATCCTGACTGTTAGAGCAATACGACAATGGAACCAATTCCTGAGGGAGGCGGTGGGCTCTCCCACACTGGAGGCATTCAGGACGAGGCCGGACAGCCATCTGTCAGGGATGCTCCGACTTGGATTCCTGCATCAAGCAGGGGGGTGGACTGGATGGTCTTACAGGCACCTCCCAACCCTACTGTTCTATGATTCTATTATTCTAACATTCCACAGCCAGCCTCCTTCAGACAATCTGGTTCCATTTGAAGATTCCTATTACAACATGCAACGGCAAAAAGCCTCAACACCTATTGGACAAGACTCTCGCCTTTTGCTCATGGGTGGAGGATCTGTGAGTTGAGCAGCTTCAGACAAAAATAAAAATAAGCCAACAGATGGAATTTTTCTCTTAGTGTGAAGATCCAGCGATAGGGAAAGCTGTACTGGTTGGATGTCTGCCTGTGACACAATGGTTCAAGGTGCAGAGCTGCCATCCAGGAAAAGAGGGGACAAACCGTAGTCTGAATTCACCACAGAAGAGAGGTGAGCCAGATTCTTCACCAAGAAATACAGAATCCTTTGCCCCAAATACATAAAAGTAGACACACATTCTGTGCCACCCTTTGACATCAGTTTCCAAGGAGGTTGTCAGATAAAATCAAATTACCTTTGTTTGCTAACTACACCTTGTGCACCTTGTGTAGGTATTACAGGCCCCAAACTCTCTGTTTTGTTTTAGAAAACAACCAGGGGGTTTGAGCTCACAGGGAGAAAAACTGTTGGGGGCGAGGAGAGATTGGAAGCAATAAATGGGGAAATGGTTAAGCAGCACTTTCTCTTCTCTCAATGTTTCCATTCATAATGCCCCCATCCCAAAGTGGCTTTTCTAAAACAAAACAAAGCAAGGTGGCCTGGGGCCTGGAACAGGCCTGTAAGTAAGGCCCTTCCTTTGCAAAGCTCAGCTTTCCCCAATCCGGTGCCCGGGGCTGGCGTCAAGACACGGCACGGTCGGGCACTTGCTGAGGGCCCACACCCCAGCAAGGGCCCACTGACCAGAGTTCCCCGAACTGGCTCTTCGTCTTCACCTTTGCAGCCTGCTTGTTCACCTCGCTCTGGCCCAGGCAGCCGTGGTGGTGGTGGTGGTGAGAAGGCAGAACAGCCGATGATGCCGTGGCCTGCCTGCTCACCGGCTCTCTGCCTGTCAAGCCAGCAAGCGGTAAGAATGATGAGGAAAAGGCGGAAGCACAGCACCAGCTGGAGACAGTGGTGCAGAAAAGGCGCACTCATGAAGGGAGGGAGCCCATCAAAGGCATCTTGCCCAAGGGCTCCCCAAAACCTGGAGCCAGCATAGCTGGTGCTCTCCAGATATGTTGGGCTGCAGCTCCCATCCTTCCCAGTTGAGAATGATGGGAGTTGCAGTCCGACACATCTGGAGGGAACCAGGTTGCAGGAGGCTGGCATAAGACACTGAGCAATACGGGGGAAAGTCAAGCAAGGCTAGAGAAATTTGCGCTTGATGCCAAATACAGCCTTTACGTGTGGCATGAAGCATGAAGTGCACGCACACGCACACACGGTCCTCTCGCTTATAACCACAGCTCTCCAGCGCTCACAGCCACTGCAGAATGGGATACGGTCTGGCACACTGCCGGGCAGAACTCTGAAGCCGCTCTGCTTATTACAAATGTTGTGGCCATGCAAAGAGAGGAGAGGAGGAGGCTTTTACACTGCTAATAGCTAAAGATATTCCTCTAATGGACAGCAGCATCTTGAATATGCTGGCTTAAATGAGTGTTGGTGGCTTTTCATGGCTGATGGGTATTAGCTACACACCCTACCTGCTTGGGGTGGGGACTGGTGAGGCTGCAGTTTGAAAAAAAAATATATATATATATATATATATATATATATATATATATATACACACACACACACAGCCCAATATCTGAAGTTCTCTGGGTGGTTCACAAAAATTAAAACCACAAAGTGCAGCATAAAACAATATAAAGTATAAATGCTTAAAACCACAGAATAACAGTACAACCAGAATAAAACCTAGCAGCAATGCAGAGATTTAAAATACAGATTTAAAACACCAGAGCTACAAGACTACAATGCTAAAATACTGGGAGAATAAAAAGATCTTCACCTGGTGCTAGAAGGAGTACAATGTAGGCACCAGGCAAACCCCTCTAGGGAGCTCATTCAGAGAATGTACTCAGAGAAGATGCAAAGAACTTTGCAGCTGGATTCCAAGGATCCCAGACATGTGTGTGTATCCCCAGTATACTCTTGTGGGAACTAATTCTGCTTCACAGATTGCTACTCACCTGCCCCTCCCTGCACAAGAAGGCACTGTCAATAATCGGATATTGCAAAAATCACAGGCATTCCTATTTAGTGCCCTTAACTCACAAGGGGAGTGGCCCCAGAAAAGGCTTCCCTCCCGCCACCACCACCCCACTTCTAACTGTTTGGGGAAATAGGGAGCATACACAGCAGTCTCTCTTGGCAATACTGACTACCCTCTCGCCTCCCTTACCTCCAATACATTCCTGGGAGAGGTGTAAAGACATGCAGCGTTGTATAGTGGTTAGAGTGCTGGACTGGGACTGGGGACTCTAGTCCCCACTCAGCCATGAAGACCACTGGGGGACATTGGCCAGCTACTGACTCTCAGCCTAACCTACCTCACAGGGTTCTCGTGAGGATAAAAAGGAGTGGAGGAGGATTGAGTCACCTTTGGTTCCTTGCAAGAGGAAAAAAAGGCAGGAGATAAATGTAATGATGAATGAATGAATGAATGAATGAATGAATGAACTCTAGGGCCCAATAGTCAACTACAGCTCCATGTTGTAACAGCAGCCGACAACCCACAGGGGCCTTGGCCTCTACCTGAGCTGACTGGTCCACCTTGGAGGTCGTCCATTGAGGCTTCCTCCTCCTCCACTGAAAAAATGCCGTAGCTGAACTCCCATCATAGGACAGCCTGCTCCAAGCCTATCTCACATCTGCATTGCAAACCCCTTCATGCCCACCACTGAGCTCTGTTTGTTCTTGCTGGGAACCAGACGACATCACACACTGCGGAGCCCGGCCTGCCTGGGTGAGTGTAACTGGGGCAGATCCCTAGACGAGGCCTGCTACATGAATGTAGGACGTGCGTCGGCTTGGCCTGCAAGGAGGATGAGGAGAAGCCCCCAAGACAGGAGGCGCGGCAGGGTGTGCCGAGCCACGGCACTGTTCCTGCGTGTGACTTGGCAACTTGCAGGCCACGCCGTCCAGGGGCACGCCAGGGGCTGTGGCACAATACTCGAGCACAAGAGGAGGAAAGTCCACAGTTCTAGATGCCGAGATGGGGGTGGCCGAAGATGCTTTGGTGCCAGAGGCGAAACATTCAAATGGCATTAAAACTGTAATGATGAACTAAGTAACTGAAAATTTGCTACCTCTACACACCAAACCTACAATCTCAGAGTGGGACATAGGCTACCCAGTCTCACAACCTCTGTCTTTCTTCTGTAATATGGGCATAATAGCACTGGGAAGAGCTTTAGACACTTTGGGCCAGCTCTCCTGGCTGGGGAATGCTGGGATATGGACTTTTTTCTGGCTCGGCATGCCCAGGATTGCACCCTTAGACTACAATCCTATACCCACTTTCCTGGGAGTACTGAAATCAGTAGGACTTACTTCTGAGTAGACATGCTTAGGATTGCACTGTTAAAACTGCTATATAAATGTTACATGTTTGTGATTGTAGAAACCTTTTTTGGCTGTGATGAACTCACCTCAGATTCTCCTTACATGCCAACATTTGTAATGTAAAACATTGCAGGGCTTAACTTTTATTTTTACTTTTATTTTATTGCAGGTTCCTGGTTGCCTGGAGCCCTAGAAATCTTGCACTAGCATCTGGGAACTAGGATCTGGGGGAGAGGGGCTCTATAAGGGGCTGGCATGTAATCATTTTATGTGAGTGCCTAAGATTTATGGAAGGAGAGGGTTAATTAATAATTTTTAAAAAAAAATTAAAGCTGTTCATAGTACACTAACAGCTGTAGCTTCTGGAAGCTGGTGTAGTGTAATATTTAGAGCAGCCTTCCTCCACGTACCTTCCAGATGTTTTGCCATGTAACTCCCATCATCCCCAGCAGCACATCTGGAGGGCACCAGATTGGTGAAGTCTGGGTTAGAGTGGTGGACTAGGGCCAGGGAGACAAGGGGTTCCTATCCTGCCTGCCTCTGTCACCTATGAAGCTCACTGGGAGATGTTGGGCCACTTGTTCTTAGCCTTACCTACCTCAGAGGGTTGTGAGGATAAAGCAGAGGGATGGCGTACATCCCCCTGAGCTCCTTGGATGAAGGTGGGGATAAATAAAAATAAAACATCACAAAAGGGCAGTCACCAAAGAAGGTGAGGGAGGGGCAGGTAGAAGAGGTCAGGATCGACCTAGAATTGTCAGGTTACCTCAGCCTCGTACCCTGAGACTGGGGTGGGTAGCGGGTGGGCTATGTTGTAGTGGAGCCCGGGCTGACATCGGCTGCCACCTATCCTGCTCGGAATTCCCCATTTCCTCTGAGTTGAGCTGCAGTCCTCACAGTCAGGCCTGGCCCTACCATCAGGCAGAGTGAGGCAGTTGCCTCAGGCGGCAGATGCCAAGAGGCGGCAGCAAGGTGTTGGAGCAGAGAGCAGTGTGTGCCACACAGCCTGTCCTGCGCTCCTTCAGGTGTGGCAGAGGATGCTGTTCCATCACCAGTGTCGAAGAAAGCATTAACGGTCATTCTAGTCAGCTTTTGTACATGGAGTGGGTGGGGCGCCATCTTGTTCTTCGACTCAGGCAGCAAAATACCCTGGCGTGGCCTTACAGTAGCTAGGGAGACATGGATTTCCCAGCAACAATATATTGTTCCTTGTTGCAATATGAAGCATTTTGGGGTGGCTTGGTCTTGAATCAGCCATTAGGACTCATTTGCTGCACAAGAGACCTCCTCCTGGCAGAGATGACAGCTGCTAGAACTGGTTAGATATGGATCAACACAGTTGCCTTCAATTTCGGACTCTCCTTGGGGGAGGGGCGTCTATGAGAGCTGTCATGATGAGCGCCTGCCCTTCAAAATTAACCACTACACACCTGGGGTGGGAGCCCAGAAGGTGAAAGGTGGCACCACACAGGTCAGGGGGTGGAGCTTGGTGGGATGGGAGGAGCCTGAAGGCCATGACGCCAGAGTTAATAGCAAGCGTCCTCAAGCCGAAGCAGGAAACAACTCCTTTGCCCCGTAGAGTCTCCGATCCGGATGAGAACAATGCAGGGCTGCCAGGTTTGGGAGGGCCTTGTCCCAGAAAACTGCAGATGGCGGAGAACAAAGAGCAGGGAGACCACCCATCAACATCCCTGAAGACAATTACCGCCCAGCAGGGCTGGGCCTTCAGCTGCTGTGCATCATGCCAGATTCTCCCGCCTTGGTGAAACTCGTCTGACATGAGAGACCTGCTGGAAACATGTACAGGGTGCATTAAACAGCCGAGCACGCAGCAGAGACAGAGCCCAGCTGTGCACTCTCCTGTTGGAACGGGGCTAAAATCTTCCAAGAGTAGATACACACGCCTTGTTTCTGCAGCTCTGCGCAGCCGGCAAAACTAGGAGCCCAGTGGCTTGACGGTCATCGTGGCTTGACGGTCATCCTTCTGGCTTGATGGTCATCGTCTGTGCAGGCCTTGGTTCAATGTACTCCCGTTGCAGAATGGACATTTTCCGAGTGTTGGACTTCTGAGTTTTGCCACTGCTTTCCGAGGGGGGTGAGATGGGCAGCTCTGTGAAAGAGGAAGATCTTGTAGAGGCCTCCTGTCCACCTTGGCCACCAAGACAAACGGAGCCCTCCCAGGACGGCCACTTACACGTTGCCAAAAAAGAAGGAATTGCATCAGCCAAAAAGAGGACAAAATGGGACCTCCATTTGCTGAACGTTTGCAAATGCATATGTATAGATACAGATTTGGAAATAATCGCTATACATTAAATAGAAATACAAGACATCTCACCATAATGGGGAAGACTGACCAGGTGACCTGTGTGTCTTGCTCAGCCTGCTATCAGGTGCTATCTGTGGATGGGAAACTTCAAGGCCCCCCTGCTGCTCTCCCTTCTGATGGTTCTTTGACTGTAAACAATACTTGGACTAGATGCCTCTTCACACAGAGACCACCTTCAAATAGAGGATTCTCCTCTGTAAATTAGGGCACCTGGCCACCTAACCTGCCAGGTGCCCGGCAAGCACTCTGTTTTTGCTCTCTAAAGAAAGCAGCCAAACCAGGAGACTTCTCCAGCCCCTGGTGAGCAGCCATACTGGGCCAAGTGGTGCATTTAGCTTGGGTTACAAGCTACACTGTTGAACACTTTCTGGAGCCCACCGGCATTTTCTAACTGCTGCTTATTATCTTTTTGCTTGCAAGTGTGCAGGGCCAGCCCACCCATGATGCAGGGTGCACCTCCCGCTTCAGGCGGCAGATCCAGAAGGGCGGCAAATCTCATGCCCCCACGTGCTGCCAGGAGGGACGCATGACTCTATGCTGCCGCTGTGGGGAGGGCCCAATGTCCCGCTGCCCAATGTCTCACTCTGAGGACTTCTCAGAGTGAGACATAGGGCTCAGATGGCCATGCTGGAGAGCCCTGCTGGCCGCTTTCCTGCAGCCATAGCCGGAGACTAGCTAGCGGGGCTCCCTGGAGCACTCTGGCTTACTCTGAGCACTCTGAGGAAATGCTGCAGCAAGAGAAAGTACTGGTGAAACTCTCTGAAGCAGCAACCTGATGCCCTGAGCCAGGGATTGGCCTGGCCGGCGCTCCAGGGACCCCCGCTGACTGGTCTCTGAGAGGGTCCGGCACAGGGATTTGGAGTGCCGCCCGCTTGATACCTAGCTCTCTGAGGACTCCTCCAAGAGCTAGGCGTCCGGAGGGCGGGCTCTCTGGGAAGCCCCGCCAGCTGCTTTTTGAAAAGTGATCGGCATGGTTCTCCAGAGAACCTCCCCGACCAAAGTGCATCGGTGTGAGGGGTCCTTCCTTACAGCGAGACAGCAGGGAAGTGCCCCAGAGGGTGCTTGTGCTGCAGCCACACAGGCGGGCTCCAAGACCACCTCCCTGCTGATGCCTCACTATGAGGAAGGCCCCCTCACACTGATGCATTGAGTGGGAGGATGTAGTTGACGGGGAAAGGAAAGGCAAGGCGGGAGGAGGGTGGTGGTGGCAGCAGCTGCAGGGGAATAGGAGGACGGCAGACGTGGTGGGGGGAGTGGCAGAATAGGGTGGCGGTGCAGAGTCCCACCCCAGGTGACAGGAGGCCTTGTGCTGGGCCTGTAAGTGTGAGTCTACCTGGAGCTTTCTTGCCTGTCACAGGAAAGCACAGGAAGTATATTATTTGGCAATACATCATTCCCCAGGCCTCGTGGACATGACTGTCAAACTTCTCGACTGGGCAATCGAAAGTTCTACACCCCTGCGTTTAGGGAACAATTCAGCTCTTATAAATTTCACTGATGCTCACAGGAGAAGTAAGCATCTGCATAATTCTTCCCCACTCAAATCAGAGAGACTCAGAAGTGCTTAATGTGGACTGCGTCATGTCCTAACATTTGGTTAATGCCGCTGGCTGGACACGCGACATACAGCAGACATGGGCAGACGTCAGACTGGTTGGATCCACCTTGCTTTTTACTAGAACTCCATGATCCCCTAACCAGCATAAAAGACATACACTTAGAATGAAAGAACAAGGTACCTCTGAGGGCATTCTGTGCCTAAGAATTTGCTTTCAGCACCGGAACGGAACTGAGCTGAGCTCATAGCCTTTTCACACAAAAGTCTACTTACCCCAAGATTTCTTCATTTCAGCAGCCAAACGTAGCTGGGAAAAGTCATTTTGACTTTGCTGTTGTTAAGAGTTGGGAGTCAGAACCCCTTGCTGATTTCTTGAGATTTACCAATAGATCCAGGTCCACTTTCTGCTCGTTCCCTAATGTATGGGACAGAGAGCCAACATAATCACTGCCCAGAACGCTCATAATCTTTCTTTGAAAGTGTGCTCTCTGTATTTATCCCAGGTTATTTGTGAGGCAAGGACTCCTCCATCCAGTACAAATAAATGACACAACCTTGCACAGTTGTGCTAGCAAAAATGCTATATGAGTTTGGCTTTCTTCGGAAAAGAGAGCACTGGAGACGTAAGATGGTTTGGTCATATTTGCTTTGTTTGCAAATTTATTATGGCTTAAGCCTTCATTGATTAGAGCGAACACCATCAGATTCATGAAGTGTACTCCTCAGTTGGCAGACACACACACACACATATACACTCATAAATGGGTATGGGGTGTGGAATGTAAATAGTAAGGTCAAATGGTCATGAAATGTAAAAGGTACAGTCTGTGACAATTAAATTAAAGCTTAAATGTATGCAATAATCACAGCAGAGATAACACAAACACCCAGGCATCAGTAAGCTAATTAACACCTGTACTGGAATAAAAAAAACCCCAAACCTTATCTCTATTCAGACCACAGGAGACAGAGTTGAACTTTTTGACAAGCTGTAATTCAGCAGTTTCATGCTAGAGTCTCCTTTTAATCTTGTCCACGGGCCCCATGCACCATTTCCCAGCCACTAAGACCACAGGACTGAGGGAGGAGGAGCAGGGCCAGCCCTACTATTAAGCAGAGTGAGGCAACTGCCTCAGGCTGCTGATTTTGGGTGCCCTGAAAGGGCAGCAAATTGTTATTTAATTTGGTATTATTGTACCTTTGCTGCCAGGGAGGGGAGAGGCATTTGTGGGGTTTTCTGGCTCAGGTGCCAAAATATCTTGGCTGGCTGTGAATACTGTGCATCTTGACTGGCAGGGTGGGTGGGTGGTGGAGAATTTTGGCTGAAAGGTGGGCTATGAATTTCATAAATATATGAATAAATAAATATGTTCATGCTGCACGTTATCGGTGAGTTTAACAGTGGATTGCCCAGCCTCCAGGCTGCAACCTGGCAAGCCGATGAGGTGCTGGCACTGGAGGCGCGAGGCCATGGAGGGGGTGTGGGAGTAGGGTTTGCGGCAGAAGACCCCTCCCCCAGAGCAGAATCCAGGCAGATCAGGGAGAGGTTTTCCATCTTCCCTAGGAACTACCAACTGGACTATTTCAAGGACGTCAGAGCAACTGGCTAAACCAGGGACGGACACCTGGTGATCCGAGTGAGACCTTCCGTCCACATCTCTTCGGAACTTACAAGAAGCCACAATGTAGAGAAGCATGCTGGCATCCACAGGACGGTCCCCAGATTCTAGCCCAGCCTTCCTCAACCTGGGACCCCCCAGATGTGTTTTACTACAACTGCCATCATCCCCAGCCATCAGCTACAGTCATGGGAGGCTGATGTGGTGCGTTGCTTGCAGCCATGCTGGCTGAGGGTGATGGGAGTTGTAGTCCAAGACCTCTGGAGGGCGCCGTATGAGGGAGGCGGTTCTAGACTCTCACAGACGCAATGCTGTCATGCTCATGTCACTGGATCTTCATGATGTCTCACTGGCTGCTGCGGCTGCTTCTGATCTGAAAAGCAGCAGATAAAATACCCCATTTTGCTTCCTGGTGTCAGCAGACAGAACTGCTGGGTGTTGTGCAGCTTCATGGATGCGCTGCAGAAAACTGTGGGGCAGGCCACTCCGGAGCCTCAGCATGCCGCCCAGGAGTCGCCACAGGTTGCAAAGTCGGCACTGGACTCTGCAACCGAGGCAGGAGAATCTTCTGGCTCAAGATTCTGCTTCACAGTTATTTAAACCTGGAGCCAGTTACCTAAAGGCTCGTCTCCTCCCATATATACTTGCCCGGACCCTAAAATCATCTTCCGCAGCCCTTCTCCTGGAGTCCCCACCAAAGGAAGTGAGGTGGATGGCTACTAAGAAGAGGGACTTTTCTGTTGTGGCACCCGGTTGTGGAATGAGCTTGCCAGAAAGGCTTGCCTGGCGCCTATGCTGTGGTCTTTGGGGCTCCATGGGAAGACCTTATTTTCCTTGGCACCTTAGTCTTTCCGTTTATGCTGTTTTAAATCTTAAATTTTGTATTGCTGCTAAGTTTTTATTTTTATTTTATAAACATTTATATTATATTTTATAGTGTAGTATTTTATGGTTCTCTTTGTTACGAACTGCCCAGAGAGCTTTGGCTATTCGGTGGTATAGAAATGTAATAAATGAATGAATGAATGAATGCGCAATCCTAACTAGATAGGTGGCTGCCTCCAAACACGGAGGCGACCGCCTATCCTAAGTAAGGCAGCAGAGGCACAGGGGGAACGTTCCCTCCGCTCCACTCCTGCCTTGCTATTTTTCACTACACAGCCGTTTTCGGCTGTCTAGTGCGGGGGGGCTGACTGGGAGAGGAAGCTGCCGTAAGACACATTGGATGTGTCCTACGCGCAGCTCCTCATTCCCTGCCCCGGAACACCCCCCCCGAACACCCCTTTTCAGTCACTCTGCACCTGTCTTCTGAGCACGGGGCTTCTCCACGCAGCACGCTGCCCCTGAGGCAGTGCGGACCAAGGGGGAGGTTGGATTTCCAGGAACCGACCTCATAACGAGGTCAGTTCCCAGAAAAGAGCATATCCTATGGCCCTCTAGACAGTGCCTAGTGGACATAGGATTGCTCCCTAAATTTGTCTTTACAATTTTAGGCCACTTTCCCCCCAATAAGGCCTTCAAAGTGGCTTACAGATAAAAACAAAATCAAATCAAAACTCATCTCTGTCTCTCTCTGTCTAGAGAGGATGTGCAGAATCAACAACAACAACAACACACTCACAGCAACAAAATCTCAATAAGAAAGCAGGGAAGCAAAAAGGCTGGCAAACCGATGGTCCTCCAGATATTGTTGGATCACAGCTCCCATTATCCCTGACATTGGCCATGCCGACTGGGGTGATGGGCATCCCGTGGAGGCCGGTGGCTCTGATGTCAGTGGGGCGGTGAATCTGTTCTGGGTTCCAGTCAGAACCAGTCAGCTCTAAGGAGCTCTCTCACGTTAGATGCCTCATTTAGAGTTCTGACTGGTTCTGCCTGAAATCCAGAGCAGATTCACCGCCCCACTGACCTCGGAGCCACCAGCCTCCACTGCTGGCCTCAGAAGTTCGAGGTGGAGTGCAACAGCATCTGGCGGTGCACAGTTTCTTCACTCCTGTTGCAGCCCGAAGGCCTGACCAAGAAAACAGTTGTTCTACAGTGCCAGGATGCCTGCAACATGGTGAGGGAATTCCACAACCTTGGTGCCACTCCCAAGCAGGCCCTGTCCCGAGTGCCTGCTAACAGCACTTTGGAGCTTCATGGGATGTGAAGCACGCACTTTTCCAATGACCTCAGTGGGTGGGCAGGGTCCTGTGGCAGAAAGCAGCCCTTGATATACTCTGGGCCCAAAATGTAGAGGGCACTGAAGGTGTTTCCTTACCAGGAGATTTCAGCTGCCATCTCCCCCGACCTGTTGCTGTTCTCCCTACAGCTGAGAGTGTCTCACCCCAAGAAAAGGTGGCATCCAGGACTGCACGGCTACAAAGGAAGATGCCAGCACAATCCCAGTGTGTGGGTGAAGGTAAGACACCTGGGGCAGGTTCCCACAATCATGTTCAGCCATGGAGGTGTTAAGAAGCCACTATGGTTTGTGGCATGTACTGGGCACCTGTGGGTGCCCATTCCACAACCCAGCCCTGCTCGTAGGTCATTGTGTTGTCCAAACCTGGCAAGGTTGGTTGTTGATGTGGTTAAGAAACCACCGAGAAACCATGGGTTCTTTTAGGGTTGTGGGTGCTTTGCTAACCACGGCAACAACACACCCTCGCCGGGTTTGGACAACATGGCAACCTATGACCACAGTGCCTGGCGCATGCCGCAAACCGGGGTAGCTTATTTAAGCTACCGTGGCTGAAAACAGTTGTGCAAACCAGGTCCTGGACCAGCTGCGAGTCGTGGGCCGCCTACGGTGGAACAGAGAGTGGGGCCTGTGCAGACTCATCTCAGTCCATGATGTTTATGTTCCTACAAAGCCTTAGGGGTGCTGGATATCCAGCTTGGAGGCCAAATCCGGCCTTCCTGGGCCCCAATTTGGCCCTCTGGGGTTTCCTAGATGGCCACGCCCTCTCCCTGGCCACGCCCCTTCCCCTGGCCACGCCCCTTCCCCCACATCCACCAATGATTTGGCTGTTTCTCGGCTTTTGCGCAGCATTCCCCCCACTCTGAAGGGCTGAAATGCCTCTCCCAAGGCTCAGTTACTGGCAGTGACAGCATGAAGCTACAATATGCTTGTAATTTTGGCCCCACCCCTTTTGCCTTTGGCCCCACCCACCGCTCAAGTGCAGCCCCCAAGAGCTTCTCCGAAATTGCATTTGACCCCCAGGCAGAAAGAGGTTTCCCACCTCTGCTTTAGGCCATCTCCATCATCGTGTTTCTCACTCAGCTCCTTATAAGAAAGCAGCATGCCCGGAGGTGGGAGGAATCAACGCGCCCCAACCCCCTCCCCCCGTACAGGAGCCCCATCATCCTCCCACCTGGAGCATCATCACCTCTTCAGACTACAGCGATAGCTGCACCAGCCATTTTTACAGGTGATTTGTTCTAATGTCTATCAATGGCATGTCTAGCCAGCCCCCGTTTGTGCTCTGCTTCCAGGGGGACGGAAGCGGGGAAGAATAATGCTAGGATGGAGAGCACAAAAACGAGGAGAACTGTACAGGAAGAATGGCAATTCAAGTGTAAGGCTCGTTAGCTCAGCCTTCCCCAACCTGGCGCTGGACTGCAATTGGACTGCAATTCCTATAATTCCCAGCCAGCAATGGCTGTGCTGCCTGGGGACTCTGGGACTTGCAATCCCACACATCTGGAGACCCCCAGGCTGGGGGAAGCTGCATTACCATGTGAATGGGCTTGCCAGCAAATGTTTTACAGGCCTCTCCAGCCCCTAAATTGCTCTGGTCCCATTAGTTTGTAGTCACTGTTGTTTTAAAGGTCTGCACAAAAATTCATACACATTTTTCGTGCACAGTTCTCCTAATGTATGCATACAATTATACAGACGTTTTCTAATAAACACATATCTGGGCAAGCCAGTTCCCTTAGTATGATGCATTTGATACATTATTTCCCCTAGTAGACACATTTTTGTTTACATTTTCCCTTAACAGGCACAATTTTTTGAAATTAGAGAATTGCATCACAATATTCAGAAAAATGCATGTTTTAAAGTACAGCTGTGTTTCACTTCATGAATTGGCTTGAGAATTAGGTAAGTTCACACTGAAATGCAACGCAATCAAATATCTCCTCCATCCCTGGTCAGCATAACTGTGAGTTGCCTGTTGTTTCTTGGGTCCTTTTTCTGCTACTTGGTACCCCACCCCCCGCAATATGTTGGCTTGGAGTTTCCATCATTCCTAGCCTTGTTGGCTGGGAATGATGGAAGTTGCAGTCCATCACATTTGGGGGGCACCAGGTTGGGGAAGGCAGCTTTATACGGACATGTTTAAAACAAAAACAAAAACCTCCCCTCAAATTCTGTATACTCCCAATTTGGGTTAGTAGTCTCTACATATTAAGGGGTACTTGTCTGGCTGTGTGAGACATATCTAAAGCACCCCAGTTATTACAAGCAGAGGAAGAGTGTAATTACGGTAATCAAAGTACAACATGCAGAGTTTAATAAGCATGCTACACACAGACAAGTATTAAGAAGTTAGCCAAAGTTAGTGTCTTCTAAGCGCCATTGATTTCCAGAGGGAGTTACTCTCATGGTTGATTCTCTCCCGGCTGAAATCAACAGGTCTTAAAGTGCTTAGCTATAGCGGGATCATGCTTGAAGCTAAAGGTGAAATGGAGATGTGGTGGTGTGGACACATCATGTTGTTGTTGTTCAGTCATTAAGTCGTGTCCAACTCTTCGTGACCCCATGGACCATAGCACACCAGGCCTTCCTGTCCTCCGCTCTCTCCCAGAGTGTGCTCAAGTTCATATTCATTGCATCGGTGATGCTATCTAGCCATCTCATCCTCTGCTGTCCCCTTCTCCTTTTGCCTTCGATCTTCCCCAGCATCAGGGTCTTTCCAGGGAGTTTTCTCTTCACATTAGGTGGCTAAAATATTTGAGCTTCAGCTTCAGTATCTGTCCTTCCAATGAGCACTCAGGGTTGATTTCCTTTAGGATGGACTGATTTGACCTCCTTGCAGTCCAGGGGACTCGTAAGAGTCTTCTCCAGCAGCACAGTTCGAAAGCATCGATTCTTCGGCGCTCAGCCTTCCTTATAGTCCAGCTCTCACAGCCATACGTTACTACTGGGAAAACCATAGCTTTGATTATACAGACCTTTGTCGGCAAGGTGATGTCTCTGCTTCCTACTACGCTGTCTAGGTTTGCCATAGCTTTCCTCCCAAGGAGCAAGCGTCTTTCAATTTCATGGCTACAGTCACCGTCTGCCGTGATCTTGGAGCCCAAGAAAGTAAAATCTGTCACTGCTTCCATTTCTTCCCCTTCTATATGCCAGGAAGTGATGGGGCCAGATGCCATGATCTTCGTTTTTTTAATGTTGTGTTTCAAACCAGCTTTTGCACTCTCCACTTTCACCCTCAACAAGAGGCTCTTTAGATCCTCTTCGCTTTCTGCCATTAGGGTGGTATCATCTGCGTATCTGACGTTGTTGATAATTCTCCCGGCAATCTTAATTCCGACCTGTGATTCATCCAACCCGGCGTTTCTCATGATGTACTCTGCATAAAAGTTAAATAAGCAGGGTGACAATATGCAGCCTTGTCGTACTCCTTTCCCAATTTGGAACCAATCGGTTGTTCCATGTCCAGTTCTTACTGTTGCTTCTTGACCCTCGTACAGGTTTCTCAGGAGACAGGTAAGGTGGTCTGATACTCCCATCTCTTTAAGAATTTGCCACAGTTTGTTGTGATCCACACAATCAAAGGCTTTAGCGTAGTCAATGAAGCAGAAATAGACGTTTTTCTGGAATTCTCTTGCTTTCACCATGATCCAGCGAATGTTGGCGATTTGATCTCTAGTTCCTCTGCCTCTTCGAAACCCAGCTTGTACTTCCAGTAGTTCTCAGTTCACATACTGCTGAAGCCTAGTTTGTAGGATTTTGAGCATAACCTTGCTGGCATCTGAAATGAGCGCAATTGTACGGTAGTTTGAACACTCTTTGGCATTGCCCTTCTTTGGAATTGGAATGTAAACTGACCTTTTCCATCTTGTGGCCATTGTTGAGTGTTCCAAATTCGTTGGCATACTGAGTGCAGCACTTTAACAGCATCATCTTTTAGGATCTTAAACAGCTCAGCTGGAATACTGTCATCTCCACTAGCTTTGTTGTTAGTAATGCTTCCTAAGGCCCACTTGACTTCACTCCCTGGGATGTCCGGCTCAAGTTCAGTGACCGCACTATCATGGCTATCAGGGACATTAAGATCTTCTCTGTATAGTTATTCTGTGTATTCTTTCCACCTCTTCTTAATCTCATCTGCTTCTGTTAGGTCCCTGCCTTCTTTGTCCTCTATCATGCCCATCTTTGCACAAAACGTTCCCTTGATATCTCCGATTTTCTTGAAGAGATCTCTAGTCTTTCCCAGTCTATTGTTTTCCTCAATTTCTTTGCATTGTTCATTTAAGAAGGCCTTCTTGTCTCTCCTTGCTATTCTCTGGAAATCTGCATTCAATTGGATATATCTTCCCCTTTCTCCCTTGCTTTTTGCTTCCCTTCTTTCCTCAGCTACTTGAAAGCCTCATCAGACAGCCACTTTGCTTTCTTGCATTTCTTTTTCTGTGGGATGGATTGAGTTGCTGCCTCCTGAACAATGTTACGGACCTCCGTCCATAGTTCCTCAGGCACTCTGTCTATCAGGTCTAATCCCTTAAAACTATTCCTCACCTCCACTGTATATTCATAAGGGATATTATTGAGGTCATACCTGAATGGTTTAGTGGTTTTCCCTACGTTCTTCAATTTAAGCTGAAATTTTGCAATAAGAAGCTCATGATCTGAGCCACAGTCAGCTCCAGGTCTTGTTTTGACTGACTGTATAGAGCTTCTCCATCTTTGGCTGCAAAGGACATAATCAATCTCATTTCGATATTGACCATCTGGTGATGTCCATATGTAGAGTCGCCTCTTGTGCTGTTGGAAAAGAGTGTTTGCTATGATCAGCATGTTCTCTTGACAAAACTGTATTAGCCTTTGTCCTGCTTCATTTTGTACCACAAGGCCATGCTTGCCTGTTATCCCGGTGATTTCTTGACTTCCTACTTTAGCATTCCAATCCCCTATGATGAAGAGGACATCTTTTTTTGTTGTTAGTTCTACAAGGTGCTGTAGGTCTTCATAGAACTGATCAACCTCAGCATCTTCGGCCTCAGTGGTTGGGGCATAGACTTGAATTACTGTGATGTTGAATGGTTTGCCTTGGATTCGTACTGAGATCATTCTATCATTTTTGAGATTGTACCCCAGAACTGCTTTCCCACCCTTTTGTTGACTATGAGTGCTACTCCATTTCTTCTAGGGGATTCTTGCCCACAGTAGTAGATATAATGGTCACCTGAATTAAATTCGCCCATGCTTGTCCATTTTAGTTCGCTGATTCCCAAGATGTCGATGTTCAATCTTGCCATCTCATGTTTGACCACCTCCAGCTTGCCTTGATTCATTGCTCTTACATTCCAGGTTCCTAAACAATATTGTCCTTTGCAGCATCGGATTTTCTTTTCACCACCAGACACATCCACAGCTGAGTGTCCTTTTGGCTTTGGCCCAGCCGCTTCACTCCTTCTGGCGCTACTTGGAAATTCCCTCTGCTCTTCCCCAGTAGTATATTGGACACTTTCCGACCTGAGGGGCTCATCTTCCGGCGTCATCTCTTTTAGCCTTGTGATATGTTCCATGGTTTTTTTTTGCAAGAATACTGGAGTGGGTTGCCATTCCTTTCTCCAGTGGACCACATTTTGTCAGAACTCTCCGCCATGACCTGTCTGTCTTGGGTGGCCCTGCACGGCATAGCTTATGGCTTCACCGAGTTACACAAGCCCCTTCGCCACAACAAGGCAGTGATCCATGAAGGGGATACTTACTCTGCTTTCTTATTAAAATATGACAAGGAAGAATATTGCCTGGTGAGAGAGGGGACAGATAGCTGAGGATTGCTGGCACAGTGTTACACAGCCCCTTAGCAGTGGAGTAAAAAAATGGGTGACATTGGCTCATGGGTGCATAGGAAGCAAAAGCCCCTACCTGTGTGATCTGCAAGGTATCCTTTGGAGCGATACCTCTTTCCATGAAATTTTGGAAACCTTTGCAGACACATAAGCATCTTTCAACTGAATGGGGTTGAAACTTAAGGATGGGAGAACTCAGGATGTGCAAGTTTGCTGAAATTCACTGAACTGATTTTTTCAAAGCTCCTGTTTTTGTTTGTGACTTGTTTTTCGGTCACGTTTGTGACATGTTTTCCGGTCATGGGGAAAGTGTGCATTTCTGTGCGTGTTTTTCAAAAATGCACACTTTGACCCTTTGACTAAAGTGTGAAAATGCAAGGTTTTTGAAAAAGTTCTTTTCAAAGCGCACTTAGAAAAAAAAGTATATTTTTCAAATACGATTGCAAGTTCAGGGATGTGAAAACATTTTTTCTAAAATAAATAAATAAAATAAAAAAGCACTCCTGTTTGTGTTTGCATTTGGGGTTGTGAACGGGGCAAGTTTGGAAGATTTGCAAACTGAAATGAAATCCTCACCCATCCCTGTTGAAACTGTAGTCTGTAGCCAGTTCGATTTATGAATAAAGAGAGACGCCTGGTGGCTGAAACCAGACCTGTCTCAAGACAATCCCCTGCTATAGGCCCAGATGCTTCCACACTACTTGTTTCCCAGTTTTTGCGAGTTTTGGATCTAGTGATGTAGTTAAGTAATTTTAGACTCTGGAGATAAAGTCCCCCCCCCCTCAATCTTTAGATTAGGGGTGGGCAATGTCACAGGGTCCAAGAGCCAATTTGCCACCCTCGAAACCCACCGCGGGCCACCCCCCCGTCCCCGCCACTCAAATCACTGCTGCTGAATTGGCCCTGAAAATCCCCCCGCCCCTGGCACCATTTTATAGACAGCCATCAGTATATCCACAGCTGGGTCACCACCATGTTTAGTTGGGCCATTAGTGACACCTTGCTTTCTCTGGATTGGGTCCATTGGCTCCTCTCTTAGCCTTGTTGGGCCATTGTGATGTGCTCCTTTGGATGGTTTGGGAGCAGTTGTTAGATCTAGTTCTGTCCTCTGGGGCAGTAGCAGAAAGCAAGTCTTTTCCCTCTTCTTCTCTGCTGCAGCCCTTCGGAGATTTGAGAAGGGCTGTCATTCCCCCTTTCAGTCTCCTCTTCTCCAGGCTAAACATAGCCAGTTCCTTCAACTTTTCCTCATAGGACCTCTTTCCTGTACCTCAGATCAGCTTTGTTGCCCTCCAGGGAGCCTGTTCTAATTTGTCTGTGTCCTTCTTAAAGTGTGGCAGTGAGAACTGGACACAGCACTCAAGACGAGGTCTGATTAGTGCAGAAGAAAGTAGAACTTCCCAGGATTTGGAAACCTTGGCTCTCAAATTAGATGTTTTTGCAACCAATGAGGAGCCCCCCTCAAGTACAGTTTTCCAACCAGCTGTGAATCTACCTGGCAGTATCATCATTTAACCAGTTTGCTCACCAAAATATCGTGGGGCATTTGCCAAATGTGCTTGCTGAAATCAAGATAAATTACATCCACAGCATTCCCACAATCCGCTAAGCTAGTAACCCAATCAAACCATGACATAAGATTAGTCTGGCAGGATTTATTCTTGACAAATCCATGCCATCTCCTGGTAATCACTGCATTGTTATCAGGGTAGGATTTGATGATAAGCTCTTACATTTCAGTACAGATGAATATCATCTACCTATCACATGTGCCTTTAAAAAGGATCTAAGATTATGGTCCAGGAGAAGCTAAATTCTGCTCCCCTGGATTAGTCCATCTTGCTTCTCCCTAAACACTTGGAGATTTGCAGCAGACATGGCCATGGGAGGCTGGAGCTCCCTGATGGTGTCACTGTGTGGGTAAGGGCACCGTTCTGCAGCCTAGTACCTGCCAGATGTGTTGGACTACAACAGGGTGGGGAACCTAAGGCTTAATTACTGGCAGAAAGAGCTTTAAGCTACAATTGGCTGGTATTTTTTGAATTGTTGGTCCCACCCCCTTTTCCCCTTTCCCCTTTCCCACCCATCACTGGAATTAGGTTTCTGAAACTGAATTTGGCTCTTGGGCTGAAAGAGGTGCCCCACCCCTGGACTACGAGCTTCACCACACAAGGCTAAAATCCCACATCCTTACTGGGGCTTCTGCTTCCCAATTCTTACAGGATTAAGATCAGCTCCTTACACAGGCTGACATGCACTGTTTTTATTTCTCAGCAAGTTCTATATGTTTCATGTTACAGCCACTAGATGGCTCTGCTGTTATAGTGCCATTATGGAAGTACACAGCAAGTAAAGCACTTCATCGTGCTTCCTAGAGAAAAATGGCACTTTCCCCGCATTTTATAAAAGCAGGATAAAGGTCATAAAGCACAGGAGTGGCCCTGGTGGTTGACGATGTCGTGTAAAGGACCCGCAAAGTTCTGTGAGTAACTAATCTCAGTCACACGATAGAAGGCCCATGTCGAGAAGTCCTCCAACTCTGTGGCTGGCTGGGGGATGCTGGAAGTTGTAGTCCAACATGTCTGAAGGACACCAGGTTTTGGAAGGGTGGGTTAGAGAGAGGCGTGTCTCCTTTAGGTGTTAATCACAGAAAACCATAAAACACAAGTGTGTTCATCACGATGTGTAAGTGTTAAGTGGCTCTCCGATTTCTGGAAAGGCAACCTGGGAAAAGCAGCAAGAGTAGCTAGCCACAGACTTCTATTATATTTATGACCAACTCAGAAAGTCAGGGGAAACAACAAAGAGACTTGATGCATATTAAAGACTAACACACTTAGGGAGCAATCCTATGGCCATTAGACACTGCCTAGAAGGCCATAGGATATGCTCTTTTCTGGGAACTGACCTCAGAGCCCATGCTCCGAGGTCAGGCCCCAGAAATCCGAACTCCCCCCTCGTCTGCACTGCCTCCGAGGCAGCGTGGAGAAGCCCTGTCCTCCGCACTTGGAAGGTGAGCGCAGAGCGACTGAAGAGGGGCGTTCTGGGGGGGGGCATTCCGGGGTGGGGAGAACAGAGCTGTGCATACAACACATCCAATGAGTTGTACGGCAGCTTCCTCTCCTGGTCTGCCCCCCACACACCGCTAGACAGCCGAAAACAGCTGTCTAGTGAAAAATAGCAAGGCAGGAGAGGCGTGGAGGGAACGATCCCCCCCATGCCTCTCCTGCCTTGCTTAGGCTAGGCGGTTGCCTCCAAGTTCGGAGGCAGCCGCCTATCTAGTTAGGATTGTGCCCGAATTATAGTCAAAGCTTTTGTGGACTAGCACCCACTTTGTCAGACTCAGGTTCATGGTCGTTTTTGCCATTTAATAAATGTGTTTGTTTTTAAGGTGCAAGGAGACTCTGTTGTTTTTGTTGTTAGAGACAAAATGGTGACTTCTCTGTCTTGTTAAGAAAGTTGGGTTCACCAGAACTCTTCTCCAGTCTGGATCTTAAGCAACAAGCAGAAAAAGAAGAAGAAAAGGGGGCAGGGAGAGAATAAGACGTTTCTGGACATGATGAAAAGCCTAAGTCTGCAGTTTATTAGAGACTTAAGATGGAATGGAGGAAGCATTTTGCAGACGTAATTAGGTTAGATTAGATTGTGGTGTCTGGTGCAAAAAGATCTCAGGGTGCAGCAAGGCATGCTGGGGCAAGGAAGCAAGAACACAGCTGCTCTCTTCTTGAAACTATAAACGGCAGCACTTCTTTGGATCTGCCCCTGGCGCGAAGTTTAATTTATTGGACCCCTCTGCACAGTACCTTCTCCTCTAGCCTTTCTTCACCTCCCTCCCTTTCCACTGTCATTTCCCCTCTGCTGAATTTTAGATTGTAAACTCCTTGGGGCAGGGGCCTGTCTTTTCTTATAATCTGTAAAGCACATTGATGATGCTAAATACAAGAAGGAGAAGATAAAACCACGACAATTCCTATATGAGTGAAGCTGGAGGTTAATTTAGATGTTGTGCTACTTACAGTGTTGACCACAGGAGACTTAGGGCATCTACACCAGCCTAATGGGAAAGGAGTACGACAGGGCTGCACATTGTCGCCTTGCTTATTTAACTTATATGCAGAGTACATCATGAGAAATGCCGGGTTGGATGAATCACAGGTCGGAATTCAGATTGCCGGGAGAACTATCAACAACCTCAGATACGCAGACGATACCACCCTAATGGCAGAAAGCGAAGAGGATCTCAAGAGCCTCTTGTTGAGGGTGAAAGAGGAGAGTGCAAAAGCTGGTTTGAAACTCAACATTAAAAAAACGAAGATCATGGCATCTGGCCCCATCACTTCCTGGCATATGGAAGGGGAAGAAATGGAAGCAGTGACAGATTTTACTTTCCTGGGCTCCAAGATCACCGCAGATGGTGACTGTAGCCATGAAATTAAAAGACGCTTGCTCCTTGGGAGGAAAGCTATGGCAAACCTAGACAGCATAGTAAGAAGCAGAGACATCACCTTGCCGACAAAGGTCCGTCTAATCAAAGCTATGGTTTTCCCAGTAGTAATGTATGGCTGTGAGAGCTGGACTCTAAGGAAGGCTGAGCGCCGAAGAATCGATGCTTTCGAACTGTGGTGCTGGAGAAGACTCTTACGAGTCCCCTGGACTGCAAGGAGGTCAAATCAGTCCATCCTAAAGGAAATCAACCCTGAGTGCTCATTGGAAGGACAGATACTGAAGCTGAAGCTCCAATATTTTGGCCACCTAATGCGAAGAGAAAACTCCCTGGAAAAGACCCTGATGCTGGGAAAGACTGAAGGCAAAAGGAGAAGGGGACGGCAGAGGATGAGACGGCTCGATAGCATCACCGATGCAATGAATATGGACTTGAGCACGCTCCGGGAGAGAGCGCAGGGCAGGAAGGCCTGGCGTGCTCTGGTCCGTGGGGTCACGAAGAGTCGGACACGACCGAACGACTGAACAGCAACAACACCAGCCTAAAACCCTGCATCTAAAGCGGGGCTTTCTGCTTCCGATTTAAAGGCAGGCGCACCAGTGACTCCTCTACGTGCGCTTCCTCCCCGCCCGCCCCCTCTCCCGGGATCCGAGTCTTCCGTCATCTGTCATCGATCCTTAACTGTTTGCACGGAGGAAAGCGAAGCGGGACCCAGCGGGGCGACGTGACAGCGCCTTGCGCCCGCCGCCGTCCGTGAAGGAGCCGCCGCAGCGCGGGGGAGCCCGGCGCGAGGCAGCCCCGGCGCCTGGAGGTCGGCGCGCGCCCCGCTTTCGGGCAGCCCGCCCCTGGGCGGCAGAGGACCCCGCCCGCGCCTCCGGGGTCTCCTCCCGCGACGCTGCGGCCGGGACGCGGGCCGGGAGCGGCAGGACGGTTGCGCTGCAGCGCCATCTCGCGGCCGAGGGGGCGTCGGCAGGAGCATCCGGCCGACGGAAACGGGGCGCTGCGCGGAGGGCGGCTCGCGGCGGCGTGCTCGCCGGGCCAGGGGCAGGGGCAGGGGCAGGGGCCCGCCGACGCGGAGGGCTTCGCCTGTAACCCGAGATGTGTGGGGGGCGCTTGTTCGGGGGCGGGGATGATGCCCCTCTGCTCGTGCTCAGCGGCCCTCCTTTCCCTGTGCGCGTGGGTTTATTGTTGCAGGGTTGTATTGTTTCACGTTGCTGTGCACGCCTTGATGGCCTTTCAGCAGACAAGGTGGCGTATAAATGCTGCTGCTGCTGCTGCTTTCATACTTCCCAGAACAAGAGCAGCACCTGTCCGTGCTGCCGTGGCTCTCGCAGCAGCCAGGCCTGCAGAAAGCTCTCTGGTGCAACCTTTTCACCTGCTTAATTTCTGTGTGTGTGTCTGCTCCTAAAGGCACAGGAGCAGGGCCAGTGCAAAAAGGTGGCAACTCTGTTCTGGGGCTATTCCATGAAACTGGAAGGGAGGAAGATACGGGTTTCTCTGCTGCCCTGGGCCCCTCCCACGCCCACACCCCCATTCCAACTGAGCTAATAGGGAAGCTTGAGGACAGGGGCGGAGAACCCTTTTTTCTGTCCTCATAGGGTGTCATGCCAGCTAAACCTGCTGAAATCCCCTTTTCTCCCCAGCCGTTAATGGTCCAGCAGCCTCTTCCTCATGTGCCTCTGGCCAGTGGAGGAGGGCCACATTGTCTGGGGGCCATTCTGGTGGTGGCTGTCAGGGCAAAGCCAACGTTGGTTGGGGCCGCCCCTTTTCTCTCCCTTGGGAGCAGCAGATCACTCTTGCCAGAGGTCTGAACTGAGTGCTTGAAGAGACCCCCCCCCATCTATTTAGGCCCCCTCCCTGGTTTTTCTGCTCCTTCCTTTTGGCTTCCTTCACCTGCGTGAAATTAGAGGGCTGCAAGTTGTCCACCTGTGCCGTAGGACTAGGTAATTCTGGGGCTGGTGGTTTATTGGATTTGAGTTCACTATTTTATTGTATACTGTTTTCCCATTAAAAAGGCTGAAAGAGTCATACTGCTGTTAAAATTAAAAACTAAAAAAAAAAAAGTTTTAGGGACTACCATATTTGGGTTTAGCTTGGCTTGTGCAATCCACTCCATGAACATATCCTGTGAAGGACGGAGCTGCCCCTCCTTTTTGTGTTTAGTATGGTTTTAGGTTATTATTGGGTTAAATCATTTTTGAGTGTGTGTTAGTTTCAGCCAAAAGGTCAAAAATTAGAGGTCAAAAGTTTAGTTAGATTGTAGAGCTCTAAAAGTTCAGCTTAGGGAGCAATCCTATGGCCGCTGCTCCAGCTGGTCCAGGGACTACAGAAGCAAGCAAGCTCCCACAGAGCGAGCCACCAGAGCGAGCGCACAGGGGGAGCAAACAGGAGTTGGCCAGGGGAGTTGCAGTGGTTGAAGAGACAAAGGAGACAAAGGAGACAGAGGCTAAGAGGTAAGTGGGTTGCAGGAAGCCCAGGGCGCTGCCCTTTATCCTTCTGACTGGCTGTGAGCTCACCAGGAGCTTCTGAGAGCTCCAACTGGATTGGGGGTGTGTGGCCTGAGTACTCCCAGCAGCTGAGTGGGCAGGAAGCTTCAGTCTGTTTCCCGCCTCCCAGCTGAGCAGAGCAGAGCAGAGCAAGTTGCTCCAGCTTTGTCCTGGGATTACAGAAGCAAGCAAGCTCCCAGAGAGCGAGCGACCAGAGCGAGCAAACGGGGAGCAAACACGAGTTGGCCAGGGGAGTTTGGCAGGGGCGGTCAAGGGGGAGGCTCCTAACTTTTTTTTCTTTTTTAACAAACTCCCCCCCCATTGATTTGTCTTGTAACACACACTTTCACACCAGTGGGACTCTGCTTTTAACCTCTACTGAGTAGAGGAGCAGGCACAGGCTAGTCTAGAACAATCACAAAGCTAGACACAAAAAGGGAAAAGTGGCTATGGAAGGACAAGACTCTCCAGTGGTGGTGACCTGCAAGGTGTGTGCAATGTTTGTTTTCTTGCCTGAGAACAACATGGCCTACACCTGCAACAAGTGCAAGTTGATCACGCTGCTGGAAGAAAAAGTAAGTGGACTGGAGCAGCGACTGTCGACCCTCCGGGGAATAAGAGAACACGAAGAGTTCTTGGACAGAATGGGGGAACTACAGCAGCAAAGTGGAGACCAGAAGCTTGAAGAGCAACAGCAAGATGAGGCAGTGGGAAATGCTGAGGTGAAGAAAAATGGAGTAGCGGAGACTCCTTGGAAAGGGTGACAGGAGAAGAAGAACTAGACGCCACTCTGCACCAGTGGAAGCAGTGGAGCTGTGGAACCGATTCCAGGTACTTGCGGATGAGACTGGAGGACAGCCTGCAGAGGAAGAATCACAGGGGAACCTGCATGAGAGTGAGCAAGAGGCTGAAGGTCAGTCAAACAGAGGCGATGAAACCCAGGCCTACAAGAAGAAGAAGAGAAGAGTGGTAGTAGTGGGAGACTCCTTGCTGCGTGGGATCGAGACCCAAGTATGTCGCAAAGACCTGTGGACTCGCCAGGTATGTTGTCTTCCGGGAGGACGGATTACAGACGTGACTGAAAGGTTGCCTGCCCTCATAAAGCCCACTGACAGGTATCCCTTTCTTCTCATCCATGTGGGAACAAATGATACCGCCAAGCGGAGCTACAAAGAAATCACGTCAGACTTTGAGGCTTTGGGAAGGAAACTCAAGAACTTTGGGGCCCAGATAGTTTTCTCATCCATCCTTCCAGTAGTTAGGACCCCCCTGGCAAAGGCGAAGTACAGGCTGAAGGGGCAGGATTGCAGCTTAAGATCGATAGGCATATGGTTGGAAGGGGCCTACAAGGCCATTGAGTCCAACCCCCTGCTCAATGCAGGAATCCAAGTCAGAGCATCCCCGACAGATGGCTGTCCAGCCTCGTCTTGAACGCCTCCAGTGTGGGAGAGCCCACCACCTCCCTAGTGAATTGGTTCCCTTGTTGTATTGCTCTAACAGTCAGGAAGTTTCTCCTGATGTTCAGCCGGAATCTGGCTTCCTGGAACTTGAGCCCATTATTCTGTGTCCTGCACTCTGGGATGATCCAGAAGAGATCCTGGCCTTCCTCTCTTGTGACAACCTTTCAAGTACTTGAAGAGCGCTATCATATCTCCCCTCAGTCTTCTCAAGGCTAAACATGCCCAGTTCTTTCAGTCTCTCTTCATAGGGTTTTGTTTCCAGTCCCGATCATCTTTGTTGCCCTCCTCTGAACCCTCTCCAGTTTGTCTGCATCCTTCTGAAAGTGTGGTGCCCAGAACTGGACACAGTACTCCAGATGAGGCCTAACCAGTGCTGAGTAGAGGGGAACTAGTACTTCACGGGATTTGGAAGCTATGCTTCTATTAATGCAGCCCAAAAGGGCATTGGCCTTTTTTGCAGCCACATCACATTGTTGCCTCATATTCAGCTTGTGATCGACAACAATTCCAAGATCCTTCTCGCTTGTAGTGTTGTTGAGCCACGTATCCCCCATCGTGCAACTGTGCATTTGGTTTCTTTTTCCTAGGTGCAGAACTTGGTATTGATCCCTATTAAATTTCATTCTATTGTTTTCTGCCCAGCGCTCTAGTCTATCAAGATCACTTTGAATTTTGTTTCTGTCTTCCAAAGTATTAGCTATCCCGCCCAATTTTGTATCATCTGCAAATTTGATCAGCATTCCCTGCACCTCCTCCTCCAAGTCATTAATAAAAATGTTGAAGAGCACTGGGCCCAGGACTGAGCCCTGCGGTACCCCACTCATTACCTCTCCCCAGTTTGAGAAGGTCCCATTGATAAGCTCTCTTTGAGTCCAGTTCTGTTGCCAACTGTGGATCCACCGGATCGTTGTTTTATCTAGCCCACTTTGAGCTAGTTTGCTCATCAGGATATCATGGGGCACTTTGTCGAAAGCTTTGTTGAAGTCGAGGTATATGATGTCTACAGCATTCCCATGGTCCACAAGGGAGGTTACTTGATCAAACCGCCATTTTTTAAATAGCTCATTATCCCCATTGCAAATAAAGCCACGGAAATGGTCATGAGTCACGAGAGATTCCCTGGAGGGTGATAACATCATGTAAAAGACCGGCAAACTTCCATGAGTAACCAACCTCGATCACAGGATAAAAGCCCTGTGTGGAGAAGCCCAAAATCTTCCCCCTGGTGGTAGCAGAAAAGGCCACAGGAAGGGAAAGCAAAAAGGAGCGGGGGAACACTATTCTCTCTGTTTGCCTTCTCACTCATGGAACAGGCCATTGCTGGCCTGGGACATATCCGCCTCTGCCAGCTCTTCTGAACCAACCAACCAGGTGCCTCCAGATGTGGTGGACTGCAACTCGCCTCATTCCCAGTCAGCTCTGGAGGGCACCAGGTTGGGGAAGGCCGTTTCGAAAGGAGCAGTGGTGTCTACAGACTTGGCCTGGGCTTGGTAGCCAGCTGTTGCTTCTAGTAGCCACCAAGGCACAGCTTTCTCACTTTCTGCTCCCTAGAAGCAAAGTAAATGTGCCCCCTTTTATACCTGCTGCCCAGGTTTGAGAGTCCTGCAACAGTGGGAATAGGCTGCTGCCTACTTGTGAGTCACCAATAGACATCCTGTTGCTGGCCGTTGTGGGAAAGAGGGTGCTGGATTAGGCCTTTGGTCTGCTCCAAAAGGGCTCTTCTGATGTTTTCAAGATGCCTTCTGGTGGCAGCACTATGTTGGAGGCATTGTGGGAAATTAGAATGGCTGCTCCCCAGATGCAGGTGCCCCAGGGAAGGCATCTGGGGCCCGCTGGCCAGGAATGATGGGAGTTGTAGTCCAGCACATCTGGAGGGTGCCAGATTGGTGAAGGGTGGCCTAATTGAATTAAGACTGCAATCCCATGCACAATTATATGAGAGAAAGTCCCATGGAAAGTCCCATCTACGACACTCCATTTTAAGGCTGAGTAAATGCAGACTTTGTGGCTTCGACATCACAACAGCCTTTTTCTCGCCCCTGGCTGTTCCCACTTCTCTATTTTGCATAACATCCAGTCTGATGAAGAGTTCTGGAGAACTCAAAAATTTTACTTCTATGCTGCCCCTGGACAGGCACACAGGTCGCTGGTCACAATTTCCCCCACTAGGGTGAGATGTAGTTTTATTTAAATATAGCCTTTCTTTCTAAATCGGCATCTATATCAATTAATACATGCAATTTTCTTGCAAATCTATCCTCTTTCGCCCCTTTCTTTTGCGATGAATTTCATCTTTTTTGGTGATGTGTAAGTGGCCACCCAAAGTCTGACATCTCCAGGACATCTATATCATTATGCCATTGCTGCACATATGATTCTATAGTGTTTTACAGAGTGCAAGAGGACAGTTCCCTGCCCCGAAGAGCTTCCAGTTTAAAATTCAAAGAAGGGAACCAACAGAAGAAGTGAAGGCGGCGGTAAACAGGAGAACAGTATGCTCTTGTGCCAGTTCCATGTGCTTAAGCTGAGTTGCAGGCTGAGTTGCAGAGGGGCGTCTGGGTTGTGCCAAAGTCTTCATGGAAAAGCCGGGTTTTGAGGAGGGATTTGGAGGAAGGGGGAGAGGTGGCACTGTGCTGGTGTTCTGGGGGCAGGTCCAAGCCTATGGGGCAGAAAGGGAAAAGGGGAGAGTCTTCTGAGGGAGCTAGAGACCTCTGGACGGTGGTGGGGGTGGGGCAAGAAAGATGGCAGACAGGGATGTATGGAGGATAAGAGTGGAGAGGTGATGGCAGGCCAGGCCTTGGAGGGCCTTGAAGGTGAGGAGGGGGAGCCTGTGGGGCGGCCATGTACACATTGCCAAAAAGGGGAAATGCATCGCCAAGAGTGGACAAAAGAGGGTGCCAATTTGCATCTGCAAATGTATATGCATAGGCACATGTTCAGAAATAATAACTGTAAATAGAAATGCAGTACGTCTCACTCACCATAGCAGGGAAGACCGATGCGGTGACCCATCTGCCTCCTCTGTCTGCTGCCCAGGTGCGTGCTGTGGATGGGCAAGTCCGAGGCCCCCTGCTCTCCCTTCGGATGGCTCGTTACCGTTAAAGCAGACTTGGACTGTCCTCCGGAAAGTAGCACGCCTGGCCACCGGAGGAGCTTGTCAAGAAACGTAGTGGGGCAACGAAGGGGAAACTGTGGGGCAACTTTCCCGCTGTCCAGGATGGCACTCCTTCCTGGGTAATCTCTCAGGGCCACATGATGGGCGGCAGGTGGGGCCAAACCCCGCAGTGGGCAGGGCCAGAGCGAAACGTGACTGGGTCACCCCTTCCCCCTCTCTTTCTCTTTCAATCCATCCCATTTCTCACTCTCACTCTTCTTCCCACCTCGCAGGCTGCCAGGGAAAGGACAGATTGCTGTTGCTGGAGGCCTGAACTGATCACGTGCAGAGGGCTTTTGCCCAGAAATATGGCCACAGGGCACCTATGGCCCCAGGGCTATAAGTAGGGATGGGCGAATCCCCTAACATCCGGTCCGGGCGGGGGGGGCACCGCAGGGCAATTCGGGCTGCTTGGGGCCACGTAGACTTCTCTGGAGCCCCGCCACGTCTGCCGGAGTTGGCAGAGTGGCTCTCTAGATTTCTAAAGGATGCGAAAGGTATTGTGCGAAAATTACAGCCATAAATGGCATATTGTATGCCATGTGCGGCCATAAAGCACTTACTTTTTCATAAATTGCAGTTGTTTATGGCTGCATTTATGTAAAACTAAGTGCTTTACGGTCACAAATGGTGTAAGATATGCCATTCATGGCTGTATTTTCCCACAATAAGCTAATGGCAGCCGCCATTACTGTGTCATGTTTTTTAGACAGCTGGAGAGCCGCCCTGCAGGAATTCTTCCGGACATCAAGATGAGTGCAGCTAGTCTGCTGTGGACTCCGGAGGTCGGATTCTTTGGAATCCAGCCTCATTTGAGTCTGCGGGGATTTCTCCAGCATTGTTGTTGTTCAGTCGTTAAGTCGTGTCCGACTCTTCTTGAGCCCATGGACCAGAGCACGCCAGGCCTTCCTGTCCTGTGCTCAAGTCCATATTCATTGCATCGGTGATGCTATCTAGCCATCTCATCCTCTGCTGTCCACTTCTCCTTTTGCCTTCAATCTTTCCCAGCATCAGGGTCTTTTCCAGGGAGTTTTCTCTTCGCATTAGGTGGCCAAAATATTTGAGCTTCAGCTTCAGTATCTGTCCTTCTAATGAGCACTCAGGGTTGATTTCCTTTAGGATGGACTGATTTGACCTCCTTGCAGTCCAGGGGACTCGTAAGAGTCTTCTCCAGCACCACAGTTCGAAAGCATCGATTCTTCGGCGCTCAGCCTTCCTTATAGTCCAGCTCTCACAGCCATACGTTACTACTGGGAAAACCATAGCTTTGATTAGACGGACCTTTGTCGGCAAGGTGATGTCTCTGCTTCTTACTATGCTGTCTAGTTTTGCCATAGCTTTCCTCCCAAGGAGCGAGCGTCTTTTAATTTCATGGCTACAGTCACCGTCTGCGGTGATCTTGGAGCCCAAGAAAATAAAATCTGTCACTGCTTCCATTTCTTCCCCTTCTATATGCCAGGAAGTGATGGGGCCAGATGCCATGATCTTCGTTTTGTTAATGTTGAGTTTCAAACCAGCTTTTGCACTCTCCTCTTTCACCTTCAACAAGAGGCTCTTTAGATCTTTCTGCCATTAGGGTGGTATCGTCTGCATATCTGAGGTTGTTTATAATTCTCCCGGCAATCTGAATTCCGACCTGTGATTCATCCAACCCGGCGTTTCTCATGATGTACTCTGCATATAAGTTAAATATGCAGGGCGACAATATGCAGCCTTGTCATACTCCTTTCCCAATTTGGAACCACTCGGTTGTTCCATGTCCGGTTCTTACTGTTGCTTCTTGACCCTCGTACAGGTTTCTCAGGAGACAGGTAAGGTGATCTGGTACTCCCATCTCTTTAAGAATGTGCCACAGTTTGTTGTGATCCACACAATCAAAGGTTTTAGCATAGTCAATGAAGCAGAAATAGACGTTTTTCTGAAATTCTCTTGCTTTCTCCATGATCCAGCGAATGTTGGCAATTTGATCTCTACTTCCTCTGGCTCTCCGGAACCCAGCTTGTACTTCCGGTAGTTCTCGGTTCACATACTGCTGAAGCCTAGCTTGTAGGATTTTGAGCATCACCTTGCTGGCATGTGAAATGAGCGCAATTGTACAGTAGTTTGAACACTCTTTGGCATTGCCCTTTTTGGAACTGGAATGTAAACTGACCTTTTCCAGCCTTGTGGCCACTGTTGAGTTTTCCAAATTTGTTGGCATATTGAGTGCAGCACTTTAACAGCATCATCTTTTAGGATTTTAAATAGCTCAGCTGGAATACTGTCATCTCCACGAGCTTTTTTGTTGGTAATGCTTGCTAAGGCCCACTTGACTAAACTCTCTAGGATGTCCGGCTCAAGTTCAGTGACCGCACTATCATGGCTATCAGGGTCATTAAGATCTTTCCTGTATAGTTCTTCTGTGTATTCTTTCCACCTCTTCTTAATCTCATCTTCTTCTGTTAGGTCCCTGCCTTCTTTGTCCTTTATCATGCCCGTCTTTGCACAAAACGTTCCCTTGATATCTCCGATTTTCTTGAAGAGATCTCTAGTCTTTCCCATTCTATTGTTTTCCTCGATTTCTTTGCATTGTTCATTTAAGAAGGCCTTCTTGTCTCTCCTTGCTATTCTCTGGAACTCTGCATTCAGTTGGGTATATCTTCCCCTTTCTCCCTTCCTTTTAGCATCCCTTCTTTCCTCAGCTACTTGAAAGCCTCATCAGACAGCCACTTGGCTTTCTTGCATTTCTTTTTCTTTGGGATGGATTGAGTTGCTGCCTCCTGAACAATGTTACGGACCTCCATCCATAGTTCCTCAGGCACTCTGTCTATCAGGTCTAATCCCTTAAATCTGTTCATCACCTCCACTGTATATTCATAAGGGATATGATTGAGGTCATACCTGAATGGGTTAGTGGTTTTCTCTACGTTCTTCAATTTAAGCTGAAATTTTGCAATAAGAAGCTCATGATCTGAGCCACAGTCAGCTCCAGGTCTTGTTTTGACTGACTGTATAGAGCTTCTCCATCTTTGGCTGCAAAGGACATAATCAATCTGATTTCGATATTGACCATCTGGTGATGTCCATATGTAGAGTCACTTCTTGTGCTGTTGGAAAAGAGTGTTTACTATGATCAGCGTGTTCTCTTGGCAAAACTTTATTAGCCTTTGTCCTGCTTCATCTTGTACACCAAGGCCATGCTTGCCTGTTATCCTGATGATTTCTTGACTTCCTACTTTAGCATTCCACTCCCCTATGATGAAGAGGACATATTTTTTTGGTGTTAGTTCTACAAGGTGCTGTAGGTCTTCATAGAACCGATCAACCTCAGCTTCTTCGGCCTCAGTGGTTGGGGCTTAGACTTGAATTACTGTGATGTTGAATGGTTTGCCTTGGATTCATACTGAGATCATTCTATGGTTTTTGAGATTGTGCCCCAGTACTGCTTTTCCCACCCTTTTGTTGACTATAAGTGTTACTCCATTTCTTCTAAGGGATTCTTGCCCACAGTAGTAGATATAATGGTCACCTGAATTAAATTTGCCCATGCTTGTCCATTTTAGTTTGCTGATTCCCAAGATGTCGATGTTCAATCTTGCCATCTCATGTTTGACCACCTCCAGCTTACCTTGATTCATTGACCTTACATTCCAGGTTCCTAAACAATATTGTTCTTTACAGCATCGGATTTTCTTTTCACCACCAGACACATCCACAGCTGAGTGTCCTTTCGGCTTTGGCCCAGCCGCTTCACTCTTTCTGGCGCTACTTGGAAATTCCCTCTGCTCTTCCCCAGTAGTATATTGGACACCTTCCGACCTGAGGGGCTCATCTTCCGGCGTCATCTCTTTTAGCCTTGTGATACATTCCATGGGGTCTTCTTGGCAAGAATACTGGAGTGGGTTGCCATTTCCTTCTCCAGTGGACCACATTTTGTCAGAACTCTCCGCCATGACCTGTCCGTCTTGGGTGGCCCTGCACGGCATAGCTTATGGCTTCACTGAGTTACGCAAGCCCTTTTGCCACAACAAGGCAGTGATCCATGAAGAGGCTTCTCCAGCATCCCTTGGTCCAAATTGCCCACTCCTCCTAGTTTTTACAAACTTTGTACAGAAAGGGATTTGGGGTATGTGCACAGCATCTATTGTGAGTAATGCTGCACCAGTCCAAATGCCCCCTACTACCCACCCATCAATCAGGCCTTCCGGGGTTCCCCAGATGGGCCCACACCCTTCCCCTGGCCAGGCCCCTTTTCCTGCAGCCACCAGTAATTTGATGGGTCACATGAGGAGGGTTTGTGTGCAGCTTCCCCCACCCCCCATCCTGAAAGGCTGAAATGCTTCTCTTACATTACTGGCCCTAAGAGGTTCAGGGCACAATCCTATGCCTGTTTAGACAGTCCTACAACTCCCAGCATTCCCCATCCCCATTTTCCACATGCATAGGATTGTGCCTTTAAGCAAAAATGTGCTGGTATTTTTGACCCCTGCCCCGTTTGCCTTTGGTCCCACCCACCCCTGGAATGCAGCCCGCAAGAGAAATGGAATTTGACCTGTGGGCTGAAAGTGGTTCTGCATCCCTGGTGTGAGATGTCCTTGTTTTGGAAGGCCAAGGCCATAGCTCGTGCTGTGCTGAAATTTTCTTCCATGTTATTTTAGACCATTCCCATTCAATTTGATAGAGAAGAAATTGCTTTCGAAAAGAAATTCAAAGGAGGAGAAATTTTGGAGAAATTCTCATGGGTTGTGTTCAGGGTTCTTTTGCTTCCTTTACATAAGAGGTGGCTGAGGAGTGTGTATGAGTGCCCTGTCTTTCATTGCACGGTCATCTCTCTGAACTGCATTAGAGGCAAGATGTATCCACCATCACCCCTAAGAAATTTAACGTTTGGAAGATCCTGGAGAAAGAGCTGAGTCCTAAAGAATGACAACTACAGCTGATCCAAAATTTCTCAGAATACATTTTTCCCAGACAAGTCCTGAGGTTGTTCTTTTCTAACCCCCACCCCTAGAAATAAAAGGCAACTTTGCAGAAGTTCTTGTAATGTTCTTCCCCATTTTTGGTGGGTTTTGACTTCTTTCCTTCCTCCCCCCTCCTCAGAACAATGCTAGTTATGGGGTATTGTGGAGAATGCCAGATGGAGGCCAGGCTGCCAACATGGTTCCTGCTGTTGACACCTGCAGAGGCAGTGCAAAAAACAAAAACCCTTGCAAAAAAATAAAGAAGTTGTGCTTTAACTCTTGCCAGTGCTGAGCCCAACCTGTGAGAAATGGTTGGAGAATTTCTCCTCCAACTGGAGAAACTCGGTGAAATCCCCCCCCCATTTCTCTGCCATGGATAGGGTGGGGAATTTTGAGAGGCCCTTTGTGCAGAGCTCCAGCCCTAGTTCAGCTTCACAGCACATGGCTTGTGGGCAGAAGGTCCCGGGTTCAGTCCCAGGATCTCCCAAAGAGCAGCTGGTAATGGGAGAGCTCTTCTCTGTCTGAGACCCCGGGGAGCCACTGCCAGACAGAGCAGGCAAGAGTGAACTGGATAGGCAAATAGTCGGGCCGGGCATAAGGCAGCTTCCTGGGCTCTTTGTCTCCCGTCGCCCTCAGAAACGGAAAACTGATTCATGTAACCCTGATTATGCACATAAGTTGACACGAGCTGAGCTTTACAGTGAGGCTGAACTGGACTGGTCAATGTCTCAGCCAGTGAACAGATCCCACCTCCCTACATCAGCCTCCCTCAGCCTGCTGGCTGGGGCTGATGGGAGTTGTGGCCCAACACGTCTGGCGGGCACCAGCTTGGGGAGGCCTGCATCCTGAGAAAGCGCACCATTTTGTGATGAGATGAAAGGTGAGTCCTGGCACTGACGCTGGGCTCCAGGACTAGCCTTCCGGGACAAAGCGAGAATCAGTGTGGTGCGGTGGGTAGTGAATAAACCCTTGGCTTCTGAGTCAGGTGGGTTGACACCCAGCCCCACAGCCACTGGCCCTTTGTCTTGCGCAGGCCAACGGCGGCCGCCACCGCTCCTTGCCAGCGTGTTGCGGTGAATTGGCTGAGAAGCAACAGTTGCAGCGCAGGCAGCGGGCCTAATGCGCTCTCAGGCAGCAGCATCAACACCTTTTGTTCGGCACGGATCCTCATGTTCTGGATCATTAAATTCATTAGGAGGCGCAATTTAACAGACTTGAGGTTGATCTGGTAGGACAGGACAGTGGCAGGCAGGCAGGCAGGCTGCCAGCCAGGGGTTTCTCAGGGCTTTGGCTTTGGGCAAAGTTTCTGTGGGCATCGAAGCATTGATGGAATGTGTTTCCTGCCAGGTAAACTGAGAGAACAACGTAAGATGACAACTGGTGGAACAGACAGAGAGAGGCTCCCACATCGGCCCAACTTCTCCAGCCTGGCGCCCTCTAGAGGTGTTGGATTACAACCCCCATCAGCCACAGCCAGCAGACACGTGCTGTCTGGGGATGATGGGAGTTTTACTCCAGCACATCTAGAAGGTACCAGGTCGGAGAAGGCTGCATTGCTTTTATTTTGGATGGCCTCTTTTGGGGAACAAACAATGAGGAAGGAGAGGCAGTACTGGAAAGTTCAAAGGGAAAGGCAAAGCCTTTTGATGGTGTTTAAAAAATGCATTGAGCAGTTTGCATATACTCCTTTGGGGCAAGGGGTCTCACGCCCTGGTCTACTTGAAGAGCTGCAGCACAGCTTATTCAGAGGGCAGGGGGCCTCAGAAGAGGACAATACCCTGAGTATACAGGCAGACTCACGGTGGAGCAGGGGATCTTCTTACTACCTGGATGCCAACCTGTGTAGGCAGGTCAAGCTCCTGACATTTTGCTGCCTGAGGTGGGACAGCAAATGTCCCCCTCCCCAATCCAAGTCAAGGTGCCTAGTATCCAAGACTGGCCCAGTTATTTCTGCCCCTGAGATGATGCCTCTCCCAGAAGTAAAAATACAGGAATGACACATAACCAAACTTTCTGACCTTTCCTGACACCCTAAATCAGCCGTCTAAGGCTGCCCCTTCACCTTGCCGAATGGTAGGGCCGGCCCTGTGAGGTTAAGGCAGGCTTTCCCGAATGTAGCACCCTCCAGTAGAACTACAACTCCCAGCACCCCAGCCTGTCGTGACTGGGGACTATGGGAGTTGAAGTCTCCCGCATCTGGAGGGTGCCATGTTGGAGAATGCCGAGTTAGGACTTCAAGAGGAGCCTCGGTGTTCAAGGCCTAATGAAAATATCGGAGGGTTTGGAGTAATTCCTTCTGGCCCCTCAAAGAGAACAAATAGTAACGTGTCCTTCTCAGGTGAAATATGTATGTGTCATACAATACTTCCCCCACTCCCCCAGCTGCCACCGGAGGGGCTTCTGAGGGAAGGACCACCTTACCCTGAGCGAAGAAGGAGCAGAAACTGCTTCTTCAAGCTCTTTGTCTTCTCTGCTTAATTGCCCCATTTTTAATTGACCCTTATTCTTTGAATAGTGCTGTGCAGGCTGCATTGTGAAGGCGGACTGAAAAGTGGCATCTAAATACCATAACTCTAGAGGGGGGTGAGCATCCTTGGTGGGCTACAGCTCCTGTCATCCCTGACCATTGCTGGCTGAGGCTGATGGGAGTTGGAATCCAGCCACATCTGGAGAGTCACAGGGCCCCTCCTCCTGCCGTAAACAAATAGATGCTCCTTCCCAGCCCCCGCCAGAGCGAGGTCAGGAGGACACAGCTCCCAGCCGGACCGGCGGGTGGGGAGAGTCGCACCCTGCCGGAGGCAGGCAGCGCTTGAGGGGCCAACCCAGGTGGGAGGGTGCAGCTATGGGGTGCCTGTGCCCCCCCCCACCCGCCACCCCTGCCTTGGAGAAATAGCTGTCCTGTTCCTGAAGGCAAGCTGAGACCGGGGTGCTGACCCGCTTTCAGCCTTGCTTCAGAGCTGCTGTACTGCAGCCCACATACTCCTGCAGACTCTGCCAAACCAAAGCTTCATTTAAACATAGGCTATCAAGGGCTGCTAGTCCTGATGGCTCTATGCTGCCTCCAGGATCAGAGGCGGTATGCCTGTGCACAGCAGTTTCTGGGGAACATGGGTGGGAGGGTGCTGTTGCACTCCTGCCCTGCTTGTGGGTTTCCCATGGGCAGCTGGTTGGCCACTGTGGAGCAGAATGCTGGACTAGATGGACCCTTATGTGCTCAGGCTCCCCTGGGCTCTCTCAGGCAGTGGCCTCGCTCTCCTCAGGCCAGAAGCAGTGGGCGTTGCCCTCAGCCACTTCTGGGTTCCTCCCAGGAAACACAGCCCACTCAGGCCAAATCCAGTACTTCTTTCATATTGTTACAAGCCTGGGGGCCAAATTCAATTCTGGAGAAGCCCACGGGGAAGGGGGGACGTGGGGGGGGGCATACATTTCAGGGGTGGGAGGGGCTGAAGGCAAAAGGAGCAGGGTGAAAAACCCCAGCCTATTTTAGCTTAAAGCTCTAACTGCCTGTAACTAAGCCTTTGGGGAGGCATTGCAACCATTTAAATTGGGGAAAAGACTGTGCAAAAGCTGGGAAGCCCCCCCCCCCGCAATGACTGGCGGTCAGGGGAAATGGGTTGGGGCAGAGGAAGGGCACATGGCCATGTGGGGAACCCCTGAGGATTGGATTTGGACCCCACATGAGTCAGGTTTGGCCAATGAGCCTAAGGGTCAACCCCCCGCCTGCCTTACACACTGGCGATATACGTGCATAAAGGGTTGCTTCTGAGGCCAGGGGTGGGGCGACAGCTGTGTGCTTGGCTGGAAAAGAGGGAACGCACAAGCCCGTGTGGGAATAAAACACTGTCTAAGATTTGCGGATATTTTGCTGCCGTTAACAGGAACGGGCTGGGACTAGCTGCTCGCAAGACCTGCAGCCCACCAGATGGTGCCGGGCTCCAGCTCCCAAGACCCCCGAGCATTGGCAGTTCAGGCTGGGGCTGATGGGAGTTGAAGTCCAACAACATCTGGAGGGCCACAGATTCAGGAAGGCTGGGTTAGATTGCTGGGCTAGGACTGGAGGAGCCGGGTTCAAATCCCCACTCAGTGATGGAGCTTACTGGATGGCCTTGGGCCCCTCTCTCTCTCACACACACAACCTACCCTACCTCACAGGGTTGTTGTGTGGATAAAGTGGAGGGAGTGGGATGAAACCCATCTATGCCTGCAGCCTTGAGTTCTTTTGAGGAATGGTGTGATTTATAGAGAAAGCTGCCAGCCAGCACCTTGGATTGCTCCTAGACCAGTAAGACGCTGGACAGATTAATACCACAGAGAGAGAGAGAGAGAGAGAGCACTCGGGATGGAGCAGGCCACGCTTCAGACACTTCCAAGTGCTATTCAAGGGCTGGTTCCACACGGCAACAATCCCATCATCCAAGCTTGAATGGCCCCAGCTGAAATAATTTGCCATCGCCCGAAATGCCAATGCGGGTCGGGGGAATTCCTAAACCCATGGTGGGCATGAGCAATTTCTGCAGCCGCCACAAGGGGGCAGCAGAAACACACCAGCAACCCAGACAGTTGGGGTCAGCGCAGAGGAGCTGATGGCCATTTTCGTGCAACGTCCCAGAGACCCCGCAGAGGGGCTCCGTGCCCAGGGCTGGCCGAGGCAGACGAGAGCCCGTAAAGGCGCTGCTGCTGCTGCGGGCCCGGGGAGGCTTGGGAGGAAGGAGGAGAATTGCCGGGCAGGCACGGGAGCTGGGTGCGCCGCCGACCTCGCCGAACCTGGGGAGAAGTGGGGACCCCCTAGCCTGTATCCGGGCCAGTTTGAGGCTGCCTCAGCGTCAAGCGGCCTTCCGCAACATGGGGTTGGACTGTGACGCCCATCATGCCTCAACCCAGGCGTTCTCCAGACGTGCCTGACTACAACTCCCATCAACCCCATGCCACCTGGGGACGATGAGGCGTAAAGCCCAACACATCGATCATCCCAGAATGCAGGACATGGAATAACGGGCTCAAGTGACAGGAAGCCAGAAAAACTCCCTGACTGTTAGAGCAATATGGCAATGGAACCAATTGCCTGGGGAGGTGGGGGGCTCTCCCACGCCGGGGGCATTCAAGACGAGGCTGGGCAGCCACCTGTGGGGGATGCGCTGACTTGGATCCCTGCTCTGAGCAGGGGCTTGGGCTTGCTGGTCTTGTAGGCCCAACCCTACTATTCTATGATTCTACATGCCAGGCTGGAGAAAGCAGCTTTACAAAAACTCTGCAACGCAAGATTATTATCACCGTTGGTGACAACTACCATGTGATGATGGCCTGTGCAGAAACTCTTTGGGCTTCTTTCTGTGGACAGGGAGGCCTGACTGTTCTTGCAAACTGTCTTCAGCGTGGGCTTGCTTGACTCTCTCTTTTTCTTTATTGCTGTGGCAGGCCTTCTGGGTTGACCTTGCTGATTTTTTAAAAAGTGTTTTAATTCATTTTGGCTTTTATTTTTTAAAAAATGTGTGACCTGGTGTCCCCACTCTGGAATGCACAGCAGTGGGGCAAAGGGCTGAATGCCCTCGCACCCTTCATACTGCGGCCCCAATCCAGATGGCCTTGTCCCACCCTGCAGCTGCAGTCTCGTCAACAAGCCATAAGCACTCCGGGGCTAATGATGCACTTAACCTCGGTGCACTTAACCTCACGTCTAGTTTGCCACCGAGCCGTTTGGTGGCCTCGGGCAGGGGGAACAGCACACCTGGACGGCTCAGATATGCTGCTGATCATGAAGCCTTTGCCAATATAGCATTAAAGAGGCCCTGCCACAGTTGGGCTGTCCTAGCCTTCCCCATCCTGGTGCCCACCCCCTGGGGGATGATGGGAACTGCAGTACAGTGCCTCTGGAGGACACCAGGTTGGGGAAGGGCCATCCTCCCCATGGCGGCAGCAGCTTCTTTGCAGGGTGCTGCTGGCCTCCACTTCACCCAAGAGAGGGGTGTCTCCTCACCTCGCTCCAGTAACGTGGGAGGAAGCAGCAGCTGTTCTGGGGGCAGTGTGGCACCACGCTCTGCCCTTCCGTACCACCTTCGCCCTGCGGTGGCGCTCTGAGCAACTGCACAGAAGAGCGGGAAGCCCCCTCTGGTGCATCCAAGCAGCCCCCAAACCACTCAACCAAGCTGACCCAATACAGCATCGTCTGTAAACCCGTGGCATCCAGTCCTGTCGGTTTAGTTAAAGGGAAGTTACTTGTGGACCTCGGCGTTCTTGTGCGCCTCCTTCTCACCACCATTACCGTGGTCTGGGTCAGAGCGAGAGGCAGTGGGCAAGCAGGCTGCAGTGGTGAGAAGCAACTCCAGGGGGCTCTGCTGGGCTCCTGCTGGTCCCTTGGCAGGAGCCCAACCATGCTGGCCCTTGATGCTAGCCCTGGTTTGCATGCAGAAGGTCTCAGGTTCACTCCTTGGCATCTGCAGATAAGACTGGAGATACTCCTGCCTGAAACCCTGCAGACCCGCTGCTGCCAGTCAGTGTTGACAATACTGGGCTAGATGGATCAATGGTGTGCTTCCTATGTTACTATCTTAGTCCCCTCCAGATGTTTTGGACTTCCACTCCCATCAGCCCCAGCCAGCAGGGCCAATGGCCAAGAATACTAGGCGTTGTACTGCAAAACATCTGGAAGGCACCAGGTTGGGGAAAGCGGGTGGAATGGAGGTACAACACATTTGATGCAGTACAGCTAGCTGGGTCTGAACTCTGTATCTGGAAGGGGGGAAAGTTGCCCTGCTTGCACCGGTTGCTGAGGTTTTCCTGCATCCCTCCATTGCCTTGCTGGACTGGCCAATTTGGCCCAGTTCTCTGTTTCCAACTGTGGCCAGCCAGAAACCACTGGGAAGTTCACAAGGAGGGCAGCATGAGGACAACCTTCGTTTTTGTCCCTCTCTCCGCAAGGCTCTCTCATGGCTGCAACTCGCCTAGTGACCCAGCCCTACAAGCAGCTGCCGCTGCCCGTATCCCTTATGGCCCTATTTTGATGGCAGCGCCATGGCAACCGCGCAAAAAGAATGCAGCCCTCAAAGGACGCCAGTCCCACAGGAGGCAGTTTCTATAGGAACTGGGAGCGCAGAAGGGGCAGGCAGCCACCTCCAGAAAGCCACGGAGGAGGCCATCATGCGCCTCACTGCTGTGGGACAAGCAGGAGCCAGCGCGCGCCATGGGCACAATGCAGTGCGCACAGCTGCTGCTCTGCGACTGCCACCAGCCTCCAGTTATTTGACAGGGGCCCTCTGAGGAATGCTGTTAGCTGGGGGGTGCTGGGAATTGTAGTCCAACACATCTGGAGGGCACCAGGTTGGAGAAGGCAGCTCTGTGTAATGTGGGGTGGCTAAAAGCCCTTACCAGCCACACCAAATTTATTTATTATTCCCTTTATAGTCTGCCTTTCTCCCTCTTGCAAAGAACCCAAGGCAGCGTACATGGTCCCCCTCCTCTCCATTTTATCCTCGCAACAGCCCGGTGAGGTAGGCTAAGCTGAGAGTCAGTGACTGGCCCAAAGTCACCCAGTGAACTTCATGGCTGAGTGGGGACTAGAACCCGGGTCCCCGCAGTCCCACATCAACACTCTAACCACCACACCACACTGGCTCTCAAAGAGCTCCTTTAGGGTTCTGACTCATTCTGACTGAAACCTGGAGCAGAGTCGCTGCCCCACTGACATCGGAGCCACCAGCGTCCACTGGCAGCTTCCCTGGCCCATTTCATCGCACGCTGCTGCCTAAGCCCTGGCTTGGCGGGTGGGAAGAGGCTGGCTGAGCTGTCCTTTTCTGCCGCTATGCTGGGGTGGGGCATTCTTCTCGTTCCATACTGCTTTATTGGGTTTACTGCTGCAATGTGATGGCTTTGCTTATTTCTTGTCAGATTTTAAAACAATTAAAATTTTAAAAAAGTATTTTTAAAACATTGTGTGTCGTCCCCCCCCCCCCCGAGTAAAGGCTCTTGAGACTTCGGAATACTCTCTCCCCCAGTGGTTTGTGGTTCCCTCCCTGCCACCTGAGTGCCTGTGAATGATATACTGCTATGACTTGGTCTCCTTCTGGCTAGCCTTCCGCAGGAGTAAAGCATTCTACTGTCTGTCTGCAGGAGGTGCAATCAGATCATTCAGACATTCACAGCTCAGGGAAAAGAGCAAATAATTTGCCCTCGCAACAGGCTGCCTGTTGGGTGTGTTCACAGATCTGGCTTCTTCACAGGCACACCCACAACAGTCACTCATACAGAGACACAGTGGTTAATCTCCTGCATGGCTGGGTAATTACGAGTGTTACTCAGAAGCCGCCTTCTCCAACAGGGGCCCCTCAAGATGTTTTGGACTACACCTCCCATCAGCCCCCCACCAGCATGGTCAGTGATGTGATAGGAGTTGTGCTTTAGAACATTTGGAGGGCACCACACTGAGGAGACCTGCTTTAAAGTTTTCAGCTGGAGGAGGGGAAGCAATCCCTCCACCTTGTGTGTGACTCAAAAGAACACCCGGCCGCATCACTTTAGAAGGCGCCCATGGAACAGGGCTCGGTGGTGGTGGGAGAAAGAGCTCATAGAAGCAGAGTTGGAAGGGGCCATTTCTGCCGTCGAGTCCCCTGCTCAGTGCAGGAATCCAGCTCAATACATCCCCGACAGATGGCTTTCCAGAACGGTCAGCTTTTTGACCAGGAAACAAATTTTAAAAGAACTCCCAGCTTTTTGTCGAGGAAAGTGAGATTTCAAAGAAAAGGGATGTCACCCTGTACCAAACCACCTCCATGCATTTGCATTTCCTACCTTGATGGTGGCCGCCTGTCCTTCAGAAAGGGCCATGGCCTCTCTTTATTTATTTATTAAATTTCTTAATCGCCCATCTGGTTGGTCACCTGGCCACCCTGGGCTATTTACAGCAATACAAAGTTTTAAAACAGTAAAATTCTACATCAAAACACCTTATTTTAATGATACACCTTACCTGGGCATCTACCCAGCGTGGTAGAAGTGCCCTTCAAGCTGGGAGGCCTGGGTTCAAGGGCCATAGTGTCATAGGGTCTCTGGGGCAGTTGCCCAGCCTCAGTTGTAAGAATGCCTTAACTTTCATTCATCATTGGAAGCTGGGGATGATAGGACTTTATAGTCCAACACATCTGGAAGGCACCGGGTTGTGGAAGGCAGATCTAAGCAGCAAGTCTGCATCCCTAGCCAATTACCTAGGGAGGTGGTGGGCTCTCCCACACTGGAGGCGTTCAAGATGAGGCTGGACAGCCACCTGTCAGGGATGCTCTGACTTGGATTCCTGCATTGAGCAGGGGGTTGGACTCGATGGTCTTGTAGGCCCCCTCCAACCCTACTATTCTATGGTATCTCTCTCCCTCGCCCCCAAACACACAGTTTTTAAGAGAATGAGGACCTGACATGTTTGAAGATGCCCAGGAATTCTGCTCAGGGTGTCTTCAGCCTTGTGCCTCCACCCACAGCAAACTCCCCAACTTCATCTGGACCCTCTGAATGGCCCGGAGGCAGCTAAAAGAAAGACCTCTCCCATCCAGCCCAGCAATACTGCAGTGCCTTTTGCTGCCAGCCTAGCTCCAGGGGGGCAAGTGCCTGGCAGTGCAACACTCCTACTGGCACACACTTTGTCTTTCAGCAGAGAGGCACGGACTGGCGAGGAGAGATGACACGGGCAGTAGCGACTGGGAGGGAGGGGCTGCTCAGAGCACAAGGCTCGAGATGTAGTGAAGATGAACCCACACCGGTCTCCCTCCTAGGTTCAAGCCCAGGCTCAGGGCAGGTGGGAAGTGCCAGCCCAGTGCGGTTTTTAAAATCCCAAATATGCTTCACAAAGGGCATGCACAGACCACGCTCCCAAGGCCTACATTGGGTTCAAGGAAAACGTCACAGTATTCTGACAAATTAACCCGTGTTTCTCCCATTATCGTCCCCCCCATACACACACAGAAGCAATTTGCATTGTGTGGATCTATTTCGGGGGGGGGCGGGACGACTTGTGGCCCTCCATATGTTGAAACAGATGGGAGTTGCAAGTCCAGCAACATCTGGGCGGGCCGCAAGTTGCCCGCTGCTGAGCTACGCAGAGCTGGGAGAACCTCATGGGTCTGAGCCAGCTAGCAGCACGAATCCTTCTCAAGCATCTCTGTCCAAATGACGGCCCGCCTTTGCCCCCCGTGACAGACGCCCTGCCGAATGGGGCTGGGGCTGGCCTTCGGGGACAGCTGACCCACCTGCAGCACAAATGCCACAGGCAGCACAGATGGCTGGTACGCTGAGAGGAGCAGGAGGGCAAGGTCATATGAAGAGTCACTCCTGCCTGCCTCTCCTGTTCTGAACCTCTGCTCGGGTCAGTACATCAAGAGGCCAGCCAGCCACTGCAGTGGGGGGGGGGGGGGCGTATATCTGTGCTGCAGTGAGAACTCTTCTACTTCAGACTCCTGCCTTGTGAAGCGTCTCACTAAAGCACCCTTCTCCAACCTGGGACCCTCTCGATGTGTTGGACTACAGCTCCCCTAGCTGGCTGGGGGATTATGGGAGCTGTAGTCCCACACATGAGGAGGGCCTCAGGTTGGAGAAGGGTGAACTAAAAGTAATCCAGCCATGTGTCCATCCAACCTGTTTTTGCAGACCTCTGGCAGTGAAGGTTTTCGGGTGACCCATTCTAACGCTGAAGCACCCTTACAGCTAGAAAGTCCTTCCAGGGACTGAAGCCAGCTGGTTGCCAGCCTCTGGAAGATGACAACCTCTGAAGGGGCTTCACCAACCCCTCTCCAAGAGGAGAAAACCCACCCACCCTCCCTCCCAGTGTGCCCTGCATATCTCACAAGTCTCCAGTCTGTGAATCACTTCTCTGGCCCTTACTTGGCAGTGATCAGCCCAGAAATGGTCCAATGAGAGGACACAGCCCCAGGTAATGAAATCTCACCTGGCCTTGGAAAGGTAGGAATGTTTGCTTTTTAATTCAGAAATTTATTTTAATTACATTATGTAATAATATCACAGCCTATTTTACAAGTTTAAGGAGCGAAGGGATGAGGTGGTTGATATTCGGACCACTTATGTAGAAATAAGAGATGGAATTTTTAAAAAGGAGAAAGAGAGACAGGGAGAGGAGCCAGAGAGTTAACTTAAAAACAAACAAATGAAACAAACAACGATGAAGAACCGAGGTGACATGCCGTCTGCTGAGAAGGGGAGTCTAGGTACTAAGATACAGAGACATACAAAGGATTTTTTAAAAAACCTAAACATAATTTACAGTCTTGATCCTTCATGCCCATTTGCTTGCCGGTTTGGGTCTCCAACAGAGTCCTTATCCCTCCCCCACCCAATGTCTGAGCAGATGGTGACACGTCTTGCAGCTCGGCCTCATCCAGCCAGGAGGAGGAAAACAGAAGGACGGGCAGCAAAGGTTGCAACTTGCATGGAGCTAGTCACCGCCTAAAGGAAGAGAGAGAGAGCGCCTTCCCCTTGACACTTTTCGGGTGGGATGGGGATTCGGCACCAGGAACCAGGTGTAGGGGGGGAACTAAGCCAGGCCCGAGCCCCGCCCCGGCCTTCTCTCAAACGTAGAACAGTCTTACTTTGGAAGTGCTTACAAGGAGGTCGTCGTCATAAAACTTGGTTTCTATGATAACGTTTCCGCTGCAGAAGGGGGGAAAACAGGGAGGTGTTCAGACGAAAGCAAACAATAAAAGGGTTACTGGTAAATGGCATATTCGCTGGCAGAGGTGCACTGGCCAGGCGGCCTGCTAAAGCCACTGCTACTGAGGGTCACTCAGAGGAAGGCACCCTCAGCAGTATTAACACAGGTAGGTGGAACCCACTGAAGCCCCTTCTGAAGAAGGTGCTCAGCGCCCAGCCGGAACATCGAAAGCTGCCTTGGATCAGGCCAGTTTATCTACTCTGGCTGGCAGAGGTTCTCTAGAAGATGGGAGGGGGGATCTCATTTTTCCAACCCAACCATTCTCTACACACACACACACACGGACGGACGGACGGAGTGTGTGGGTGCCCCATTCACAGCAGACATGAACAAGGCAGCCACGTGAACAACAAACACAGCTGCCTCTGTTATATCTAGTTTGGCCTCAAGAGAGCAGCGGACATTTCCTTGGCTGTTAAGGACTAGGTTATCCTTTGGGATATTTAACTCAGCAGAGGCTGGTGGCTCCGATGTCGGTTTCAGTCGGAACCAGTCAGAACTCTAAAGGAGCTACCCAAGGTGCAAAGCATAGCTCCTTTAGAGTGCTGACTGGTTCTGATTGAAACCAGGAGCAGATTCACCACCCCACTGACATCGGAGTCACCAGCCCCCATTGATTTAACCTTTGCATTTAATCCACGTTCCCCAGGAGATACCGCTGCTTAAATCACTGCTGCCATGCATGGAGGGTGTTTAGCTCGAAAAACCAGGTCAAAACTGACAGAGCTCCTCCATACCTCATCAGCTATCCTGAATAAATGCAGGACTATGTACGTTCTGCAAGGCTGCGCCTAGTACTGAGCACTGAAACTCGGCACCCGAGCGTTCATCGGGGGGTGTACCAGAATGGTCAGCAGAGAGAGCGAGGACATTTCTGGTTCGAGTCCCACCTGAGGCGTGATGAGCTCATAAGGTGGCCTCAGGCATGCCACTCTTGTCTCACCCTCTGCAACGGAACACCCATCTACTTCACAGGGCTTTGGGAAGGACTGCTGAGGTAACGTATGTGAACGGCACCAGATCAGTGCTATGTACTATTGTTCAAGAAGAGGGCTACTAAGCCATTCTTCCCCAATCTGGTGCCCTCCAGAGATGTTGGACTACAACTCCCAGCGGATGCGGGCAGTTGAAGTCCAACATCTCTGGAGGGCACCACGTTGCGGAAGGCTATTCTAGGCCTTAAGGCTGAAAAAAATGCTTGGAAGTGCAAGAACAATTCTCTGAGACACCACGCACGCATGTGCGTAGGTAACATATCTGAGCAAGATTTCCAATGGGCAGATGGGGTGCTCCCAGGCCCTGAACAGACCTTTCCCCCTCCCTATAATTAGCAGAAGCAGAATCCTGCAAATGAGGCAGGCACATTCCAACTGCACATCGACTCAGGGTGCGGAACTCGGTTTGGAGCAGAATTCTGACCCCAGAACAGACACAGCTTTGAAGCTGACAACAGCCGTGTTCGCAGGTAACAGCGGCAAATCGTGGGTTAACTAACCCACAATTTGTCAGGTCGTGTACCCAGCAAGGGCAGCTTCCATTCTGAATATGCAACCTCCGATGGGCCCCATCGGAGGTTATTTCATGACATGCAAACCCAGACACTATGGGTTAATCATAGGTTAAACGATGCACAGTTAACTTAAGAAGCAATTGTAGGTTAACTGTGGGTTGTTTAATGCACAATTAACCCATTGTGTCTCAATTTGCATGTCATGGAATAACCTCTGATCTGGCCAATTGGAGGCTGCATGTTCAAAATGCTGGCAGCACACAACCCCAGCAAATCGTGGATTAATTAACTCATGATTTGCTGTTGTTATGGGTCAACATCAGAACTGGACCCCTCCCACCATTCCATTTTCTAGGCAGCTCCGGGTCTATCGTTCTGAGAGGGTTTGCATGTGGCAACTCACGTTAGAACATTAGCGGGCATCATCTGTGACTCTGGCGCAGCCTCTATCAAGGACTGCCAAGTGTTTGTGGAGTTGGGGATGACAAAGCCAAACTCGAAGAACCATTCTGCAAAGAGAGGAAGGGGGACAGGTATTAAGACCACCCAAACTCCCCCTCCCGACACACACACTCTGTTAGAACCCATCTAAGCAGTGGACTGGTCAGCAAGCCGCTCTCTACATTGAAGACTTCTCATCACAGAGGCCAGAGTGTGTGCTAACCAGCTCCCATGACAAACAGAAAACTCCAAAGATCTTACAAATGTGTTTCAGTGATAGCAAACCCACAAGAAATTAGTGCAAGTTATGAGGACTGATTTCCAAAAGCTGATCCACACAGCCAGTTAATAGCTTCACATAGGTCCAGACTCTCAGGGTCATCTGTTCACATGTTTGCTCTGCCTGAATCTTCCTAAAAGAAGTGCTAATGCTGACAAGCCATTCAATTTTGGCATTAGCACCCAGCAGAGCTCTTCACAGACAGGCATTCCGTTAAGCCTTCTTCACTGTGGAATATTTTCTCATCTAAGGCTTATTCAGTGATGTAGTGGAGCACTTTTATTAGTGGGGACACCAACCATCATCTGCCCCTCCTCAGAATTCCCTGTTCCCTCTGAACTTAGCTGCAGTCCTCACAATTGGTGGGGGGAAATAATTTTCCCAGCAACAGTTATATTGTCCCCTGCTGTAATGCAAAGTATTTGGAGTGGAGGCTTGGTTTTGAATGGGCAATTAAGACCCATCCATTTTATAAAAGATCTGCTCCCGGTGGAGAGATAAACTTCTAGAACTGGTCTGTTGATCTGGATCAACACAGCTCCTGCATTTTTGGCCTCTCCTTGGGGGCAGGACTATGGAGGCTGTCCTGATGAGCACCCGTACTTCAAAATGTACCACTACACCACTGTGACTATTCTGATAAGCTTCCTGCCTCAGAGAGCAACAATGAGAGAACCTTGCATCATATCATCACAGAATGACAACCCCACAGACAATGATGATAACTACATTGTGTCAAAGCCACTCTCCTGGTTGCAAGCACACTTCCTATGTGAAGCTGAGCTTCCTGCTGAATGGAATGCTCCCCAGGACTCCCCAAAACCTGGCCCCACACATCCATTTAAGTGGAGAAGCGAGGCTTAGAGCCTGGGCCAACTGCAGGCCAAACAGGGGCTCCAGCACTGAGCTACAGGCCCTCTGACCATCGCAGTTTTTAGGAACTGGTTCCCAAGCAACCAGGTGGGAAGGGTTTGTAAATTACAGGGGTATTGGGGTCCCCCCCGAGATCTTTCAAGCCATCTTTGTGCCACTCATGACTAACACAGTGGACAAGTAGGCCAGCAAGAATTCCTTATGGGCAGGGCCCACAAATGAGTTTCCCAGGTGGCCAGTGGCAACCATTCCTTCTGAGCTGGCAAGTGCCTACCCCAGGCTTTGCAACATGACAGAAAAGCCCTCTGTCCTCCACTGTGGGAGTCAGGGAGGAGGGAGAGGCAAGGCGGCGGGGGGGGGGCAAATTTTGGCTGGCTACTGAGGGGCGAGCTGCTTTTTGGGCTTCCACTTGCTTCTTTCCTTTGGCTTCTCCTCCACGGTCGACACTGAGATGTGCAGGCTATTTGGGGCAGCATGCCTTTAAGCAACTCTCTAAAACGCCCCATCTATCAATCAAGCAATAACTGTATTTGCAAGGTGGCCATATCCTGTCAGTCTGGTCATTCATAAGTCTCAGTCTCCATGTGGAGACAGGAGTGGTCTGTGTGATGCTTACTCCTGCATGTTTATGTAGGGCACAGATGGGCAATTTGTGGCCCTCCAGATGCTTTGGCCTACAACTCCCATGATCCCTTACCATTGGCTATGCTGGCTAGGGCTGATGGGAGTTGAAGGCCAAAACATCTGAAGGGCCACAAGTTGCCCACCCGACATAGGGAAAGGCAGGCCGATACTTTGGCCTATTAAGATGCACCAAGAACAACTTCCTCTGTTACAGAGAACCAGTTTAACCCATTGCATTGTCTCTCCCCCACTCCATATGCCTGACATTACCTACAGCTACCTACAGAGCTGAATGGTACCTTCTAGACACTGTCCTTTGAAATACACTTTCTGTTCCAGACGGAATTTCTCCATCTGCTCCGATGAGGAGAAGTTGAGCTCCCGAGATACAGCCTTGCATTTCAAGATTTTCTTGGGAACTCGAGCTGGCAGAGAAAAAAAGGTAAACCATCAGCCAGAGTGATAACAGCCAAAGGCACGGAAGTCTTGCACCAGCCAAAAGGCACTTCCCGCTTTTGTGAAGCAGACACAGATGCAGGCTGTAACACATTGGCAGGCACGAAACTCCTCCTGGGGATCAGGAAAGGAACCATACGGAAGCTGGAAGAAAATTGGCTCTTTTTCCGAGCCACTGATGAGCCACACGTGACTAAATACAAGTATGTCGGGCAAGTGGGCTACTGCGAATGTGAGCAGCTGAAAGGCTTCCCTTGGGGCTATACAGTACAGGACTGGCATAGCTCGGAGCCAGGTTGGAGGAGATTTCGCCAGCAGGCCTTACATTGCACACATGCAACCATCAGGGCAGGCCCTGCTGGAAGTTATTTGGCATGGGCAAGGCTGAAGCTTATCATGGGGGCTCTTCAATGCGAAATGGTGGACAAGCTTCCCTGAACAGGGTCTGGGGAGCTGCAGCCAATCAAGGCTTTCCGTTTTGCGAAAGAGACACGCCTGTGATTGACGCATGCAGTGATGTTTCCTACAGGGAATCCATCAGCCACTGAAGAACAGACAGCAAGATATCGTGTCAGCCCAAGCCTTGCAGATCACCACACAAGATGCTTAAGCTTCATTGCCCAGAATGCCCTGGGTCAGCGTCGGCCAGATCCACTCCACGTTGACTCAAGGCTTTAATGATGGGGTTCTGGTAGGCATCATGCCGATCAGGCTTTTGACAAGAGAAATTTCGGAAGGGGAAACAGGGCTGGCCCTAGGACAAGATAGCGTCCAGCCCTCCGTTCCACATATAGAAGCGGACTGAAATGGCAGCTGAATCTTACTTCAGCACAGCACCCCCCACAACACCTGAGGTAGCAGGCTAGCCAAAGGGGTGCAAGGCAGCTTCATGGGACACACAACTCTGTCCCCTAGCACCTCCTACCTGAAGCAGCTGCCGTACTTTGCTTAATGGTAGGGCTGGCCCGGGGGGAGGGGAGAGAATCTGGTTTTCAGACTAGAGTTCAAAAAGGGGCAGAGATCTCATGATTTCAGAAATTAAGGGGGCAATCCTATGCATGCTTAGACAGAAAAAAGTACTATAACTCCCAGGATTCCCCAGCCAGCATGGCTGCCTGGGGAATGCTAAAAATGTGGGAACGCAAGAAGAGCCATGATGGATTAGACCAAGGGTCCATCTAGTCCAGCGTTCTGTTCACACAGTGGCCAACCAGCTGTCAACTGGGAACTCACAAGCAGAGTATAAGCGCAACAGCACCCTCCCACCCATGTACTGGTGTACATAGGCTCACGGCCTCTGGTACTGGAGGTAGCACATAGCCATCAAGACTAGTTCCTCCAGGAATTTGTCTAACCCTCTTTTAAAGCCATCCAAATTCATGGCCATCGCTACATCCTGTGGTAGTGAATTCCATAGTTTAACTATGTGCTGGTTGAAGGAGTTCTTTTTATCTGTCCTGAATCTCCCACCAATCAGCTTCGTAGGATGACCCCGGTTCTAGTATTGTGAGAGAAGGAGAAAAATGGCTCTCTATCCACATTCTCCACACCATGCATAATTTGTAGACCTCTATCATGTTTCCCCTTACCCTCCTTTTTTCCAAAACAATCCCAGCTGTGGTAACCTTCTCTCATAGGGGAGATGCTCCAGCCCCTTGATCATTTTAGTAGTCCTTTTCTGCATTTTTTCCAGCTCTATAATATATATATATATTTAGGTCTGGTGACCAGTATTCCAAGTGTGGCTGCACCATAGATTTGTATAGGGGCAGTATGATATTGGCAGTTTCATTCTCAATTCCATTTCTAATTATGCCTAACATGGAGTTTGCCTTTTTTACAGCGGCCACACACCGGTTTGACATCCTGATTGAGCTGTCCACCACAACCCCAAGATCTATGTCACTGCTAGCTCAAATCCCATCAGGCAATACTTGAAGTTGGGATTTTTTTGCCCGAACGTGCACCATTTTACACTTGTTTACGCTGAACCACATCTGCCATTTGGAGAGATACTTGTGGAGCTCTTCACAATCTCTTTTTGTTTTAACCACCCTAAATAATTTGGTGTCATCTGCAAGCTTGGCCACTTCAATGCTCACTCCTAATTCCAGATCATTTGTGAGCAGGTTGAAAAGCATTGGTCCTAATACAGATCCCTGTGGGACCTCGCTATTTACTTCCCTCCATTGGGAGTCTTTGGTGAGGGACTTTGTTAAAAGCCTTTTGTCTACCAGATCACCCCTGTCTACATGTTTACTGACACTCTCAAAGAACTCTAAAAGGTCAGTGAGACAGGACTTACCTTTGCAGAAGCCATGTTGATTCTTTTTCAGCAGGGCTTGTCTTTCTATAAGCTTACTCATTTTAACTTTAATACTGCCTTCAACCAATTTAACCAGAACAGACGTTAAGGTAACCACCTGTAATTTCCCAGGTTCCGCCTGGATTCCTTTTTGAAAATTGGTGTTACATTGGCCATCTTCCAGTCCCCTGGTATACAGGAGGATCTTAGTGACATGTTGCATATTTTGGTTAGAAGATCAGCATTTTCATATTTAAGTTCTTTGAGAACTCTAGGATGGATACCATATGGTCCTGGTGATTTATTTGCTTTCAATTTATGAATAAGGTTGAGAACTTCATCTTTTGTCACCACTATATGCCTCAGTTCCTCAAGACTCCCTTCCTGAAAACATCATCAGTTCAGGCACAAGTATCTGTCCTATATCTTCTGCAGGGAAGAGAGATGAAAATAATTCATTCAGCTTCTCTGCAATCTCCTTGTCCTCCTTCAGTACTCCTTTAACTCCATTGTCATCCAGTGGTCCAATTGCCTCCCTAGCTGGTTTTCTGCTTCTGATATATTTAAAGAATTCTTTATTGTTGGCCTTGATATTGTTAGTGATATGCTCTTCAAAATGCTTTTTTGCTTCTCTTATTGTCTGCTTGTGTGGCCTTTGTGTAAACTTGTGCTCCCTTTTGTTTTCCTCACTTGGGCAAAACCTCCATTTTCTGAAGGAAGCTCTCTTCTCTCTACTAGCTCCCTTAACACTGCTCGTTAACCATGCCGGCAACTTCTTGGACTTTATGCTACCTTTCCTAGCCTGTGGTATACATTTTAGCTGGGCTTCTATTATTGTGGTTTTGAGTAACCTCAAAGCATTTTGAAGGGATTTAATCCTCTTTACCGCCCCCCTTTTAACTTCCTTTTCACCAGTTCCCTCATTTTAGAGAAGTTTCCTCCCTTGTAGTCAAATGTGACTGTGTTGGACTTCCTGGGCCTTCCATATATATTAAATCTGATAGCACTGTGATCACTGGGAGTTGTAGGACTTTTTTCTGTCTAGAATCATAGAATCATAGAATAGTAGGGTTGGAAGGAGCCTATAAGACCATCAACCCCCTGCTCAATGCAGGAATCCAAGTCAGAGCATTCCTGTCCAGCCTCGTCTTGAATGCCTCCAGTGCGGGAGAGCCCACTACCTCCCAAGGTCATTGGTTCCATTGTGATATTGCTCTAACAGTCAGGGAGTTTTTCCTAATGTTCAGCTGGAATCTGGTTTCCTGGAACTTGAGCCCATTATTCCGTGTCCTGCACTCTGGGATGATCGAGAAGAGATCCTGGCCTTCCGCTCTGTGACAACCTTTCAAGTACTTGAAGAGCACTGTCATATCTCCCCGCAGTCTTCTCTTTTCAAGATTAAACATGCCCAGTTCTTTCAGTCTCTCTTCGTAGGGCTTTGTTTCCAGTCCTCTGATCATCTTCGTTGCCCTCCTCTGAACCCTCTCCAGCTTGTCTGCATCCTTCTGGAGAGGGTTCAGAGGAGGACACCTAAACATACATAGGATTGCACCCTAACAGTGGTAGAATTCTTTGATATGCAACCCTTCTCTCACCAGTATAGGCAAAATATATTTTTGGGTTATCTTTACTGCTGAACCCATTCCACAGTTTTAATGACATTTTTTAGCATTTTAACTGAGGCACAATTCAGAATGCATCAAACCCATCAAAGTTACTAAGCAGGGTAGCACACTGATTTACTGCAAAAAGCACTATATATAAAAAATAAAGGCCAAGGGATCTAGAAGCTAAAGTGGTCTTGAAAAAAGGAAAAAGCCAGATTAATGGCTTGTTGGAGTATTGCCTCCATCTGGCTTCACGTTTCCAGGCGCACCCACAAATATTCTTATTAGGGCACAAAAGGCTAATGCATGCTGCATAAGAGATGGGGACAGAGAGTGCGGCTGGGCTGGGCTTTCTTCCTTCTTCCTCCCTTTTCAAATGGCTAGATTTCCTGTGGCCCACCAGCGTGCACTAAATTTACAAGGCAAGAGTGCATACATCTCTCTACAGAGAAGGCATGAATTGGTGCCCTGCATTACTTGTTCCTTGGTCTGCGTTCTTATGTAAAGACAGCAGAGAGGGATCAGATCAAGGTCCACCTATTTCTTTCTTTATTAGATTTGTATCCTGCCCAACTTGCAAATGCCCTCGGGGCAGCTCACAATCATAAAACCAAACCACCACAACAGCAAAGACATAACAAGAAATAACTTTTTTAAAAAAAATATAACACAAGTATCAAAATAATACAATGTTGAACAATAAAAACATTAAAAATATTAAAAACATTGGGGAACCAGCAGAAAAAAATTAATGAAGTAACAGATTAAAAGTTAAATGTCTGTTTAAAGAGGAGGTTCTTAACCTGGCGTCTAAATGTATACAGTGAAGATGCCTGTTGGATCTCCCAGGGAAGGGCATTCCACAGATGGAGGGCCACTACAGAGAAGGCTCTTTCCCTGGTAGCCACACGACCCACCACTGTGGGCAGTGGCACCCAAAGACGATCTTAGCAATCGGGCAGGAATATCTGGGAACACCTGGTCCCAGCATTCTTTGCAAGAAACCCCGCAGTCAGGTCAGGGACACAACACACTTTCCAGGTGGGGGGCTGAACTGCCCCCTACCAGGCTCTCTGTAGGCCAGATGGCATTAGTGGGTGCAGCCGCACCTACTGACATCATGGGGGGGGGGGCACCCACCTACCCATTTTGCCTTTCTTGATCCTGAGGGGCACGAAGTTCCTCTGGGGAGAAAAGGACTCCATTGGAACTGGGATGAGCAGCTCCTACACTGGGGGCGGGGTGCGTGGGCATGTCCCTCCAGGGCACAGGGACTAGAGGCCAAGCCCCATCCCCAAGAGGAAACCAAAGAGGCTCCATGGGCCCAATTAGGCCCTCCAAGGGCAGGATTAGGCCCACAGTCCAGAGATTCTGCATCCTTGCACTAGGTGGTCTGCCAGAAATTGGCCAGTGGTCCACCGGTAGACTGCCAATTACCACCAGCCCACCCTGGTAGTGCACAGAACGTTGGGCTTGCATCAGGAATAGTGGGACCCAAATCCCCACTCGGCCCTGGAGTCCACTGAATGAATCTGGGCTCCTGACAGTCCCCTCAGCTTAACCTTCTTCACCGGGTTGTTGCAAGGATCAAATAGGCTAGCCCCACGTACACCATCCATGTCTCCTCAGTGGAAGGGCAGCAAACAAATGGGACACTGGTTTTGCTTGGGACCAGAACTAGATGGAATGCTAGAAAACCACATCTGGCGAGCCATTGTGCCTTCCAATGTGCTACGACAGCTTTGTCACTCCTCCCCAAGAAAGCGTTTTTAGATGGATGCTTATTCAGGGCACCATCTCCACGGCTGGTGTCCCACACATGCCCCATTGAAATGAATGGGCATTCTCATGCTGCTCACAGTTGTTTTAATGGGGCTCGTGCAGGAAAACATCCTCATCTGTTGGGCCTTTAGCAGTTAAGGGTGAGTGAGGATTGCCTTTAGCAGACTCTATCAGGGCTCTCTGCTCATTAAAGAATTTTCCTTGATAAATCTCCCACCCTTTAAACTAGCAATTAGTCAAGCAATTAAATGCAAACAAACATATTGACAAAACTTCAGTACAGATTTAGACTGAAGGGGCCAGGTGATAACTTAACAGTTTAATAAACAAAATTCATCTTTCTAAGGCCAGAATTGGTGTTTTTTTCCCCCTTGTTGGGGATGCACAATGTTTTTGACCCTGAGGGCTGCACTGGGTGTCAGCAGGGGTCTTGGGGCCACAGCACCATACGCCTGTGCACGCATGCACGCACAGACACACAGTCACTGGGGTTGGGGAGGAGGCTGCTTCAGGGGCTGCTGACTGAGGGCAGCGGGGAGGGTTAGCCTCCTCCCCCTCCTGGCAACCCCAACGAGCATCACTGCTTCTTCACTGCAGTGATTCCAACCGGCAGCTGGGAGCAGGGGGCCATCAGTCCATGCTTTCCTGCTCCATGCCCTAAACAGATTGATATAGATGTAACAGCTCTGGCTGTTTAACCCCTGCAGCAAATTCTATCACCCCTTGCTTAGGCCACAGTCAATACTAACTAGGTTCTCAAGAAGATTTCTTAACCAACTTCAAACCCTGGTTAGTGTTAATCAAGGTTAAAACAAGAGGGGAAATCTGCTCCAGGAAGAGGGTGCCCATTCTGTTGGAGGGACTCGGGCCATGAGTCACTTAATCTGAACTTGTACCTGAGTCAGGTGGGAGGGGTCTCTGGGAGATGGTTTTTGCCTTTTCCTTGTCTCCTCCCCCTACTCTCCTCTTCCTCTTCCTACTTCCTCCTGCAAGAGATGCTGACCATGAGGCTGACCACAGCCAACTTACCTTGAGATGTAAGCTTGTTATATCTCAAGTAAAGTCTACCCTTAACCCACCACTCGAGTGTGTTTTGTCTACATCAGTGGCTGACGGAGGGGCTGATTCGGACTTCAGATTATGGGCCCAGCAGCCAACAAAGAAGAAATGGGCTTTTGCAAGGAATCACCCGGAAACCTGTGAGTACTGCCCACTGGATAGAAAAGGGAGAAAAATCTTGGAGGGTGGAGCGATGGCTGAAGGAAGTGTACATGCAGCCATGGAAAAACTAGGCACCGGGAACTACCAGATATAGAAGTTTAAGATGGAAATGGTGCTAGTGAAAGAGGACTTGTGGGAGGTTCTGGAACTGGCTCGCCCCACAGAAAACCCCTAGGACTGGGACAAAGGGGACAGAAAAGCAAGGGCAACAATTGCTCTATCTGTCCAAAACGACCAGTTGCTCCACATCAGAAATGAAAAAGCAGCTAAGCAAATGTGGGAGGTTCTGCAGATGGTGCACCAGCCTACCAGCATAAATGCAAAGCTCTTCTTGAAGAGGAAGTTGTTTAACATGAGGCTTGAGAAAGGAGCCAGCTTGCCAGACCATATAAATGCAGTCTTGGAAGTTGCTGAGGAGCTGCAGTCAACTGGCTCAGAGGCCCCAGAGGAGGATTCTATGGTCATCATCTTGTGCAGCATAGATGACTCCTATGAAACCCTCATAAAAACTTTGGAAACGCGCCCTGAAGCAGAGCTAAAAAGACGGGTGAAGTGCCAGATGATTGGAGGAGGGCTAATGGAGGGCAAATAGGGCCCTCCGATCTTTTTGAAGATAGGAGGGCTCTATCTTCAAAAAGGGTAAAAAGGAGGAAACTGGGAACTACAGACCAGTCAGTGTGACATCAATCCCTGGGAAAATTCTGGAGCAGATGATAAAGCAATCCATCTCTAAGCACCTTGAAAACAACGCAGTGATTATTCGAAGACAACATGGATTTCTCAAGAACATATCCTGCCAGACAAATCTGAACTCATTTTTGGATCAGGTCACCTCCCTTGTGGACCATGGGAATGCGGTGGACATCATATACCTCGACTTCAGCAAGGCTTTCGACAAAGTGCCCCATGATATTCTGATGAGCAAACTAGCTCAAAGTGGGCTAGATGAAACAACGATCAGATGGATCCACAGTTGGCTACAGGATCGGACTCAAAGAGTGCTTATCAATGGGATCTTCTCAAACTGGGGAGAGGTAACAAGCAGAGTACCGCAGGGCTCAGTCCTGGGCCCAGTGCTCTTCAACATTTTTATTAATGACTTGGAGGAGGAGGTGCAGGGAATGCTGATAAAATTTGCAAATGACACAAAATTGGGCGGGATAGCTAATACCTTGGAAGACAGAAACAATAGTCAAAGTGATCTTGATAGACTGGAGCTCTGGGAAGAAAATAGAATGACATTTACTAGGGATAAATGCCAAATTCTGCACCTAGGAAAAAGAAACCAAATGCACAGTTACAAGATGGGGGATACTTGGCTCAATAAGACTACAAGCGAGAAGGATATGAGCCAGCAATGTGATGTGGCTGCAAAAAAGGCCAATGCTCTTTTGGGCTGCATTAATAGAAGCATAGCTTCCAAATCCTGGGAAGTACTAGTTCCCCTCTACTCGGCAGTGGTTAGGCCTCATCTGGCGTACTATATCCAGTTCTGGGCACTACACTTTAAGATGGATGCAGACAAACTGCAGAGGGTTCAGAGAAGGGCAACAAAGATGATCAGGGGACTGGAAACAAAGCCCTATGAAGAGAGACTGAAAGAACTGGGCATGTTTAGCATTGAGAAGAGAAGACTGAGGGGAGACAAGATAGCGCTCTTCAAGTATTTTAAAGGTTGTCCCAGCGAGGAAGGCCAGCATCTCTTCTCGATCATCCCAGAGTGCAGGACACAGAATAATGGGCTCAAGTTACAGGAAGCCAGATTCCGGCTGAACATCAGGAAAAACATCCTGACTGTTAGAGCAATACGACAAGGGACCCATTACCTAGGGAGGTGGTGGGCTCTCCCACACTGGGGGCCTTCGAGACGAGGCTGGACAGCTACCTGTCAGGGATGCTCTGACTTGGATCCTGCATTGAGCAGGGGGTTGGACTTGATGGTCTTGTAGGCCCCTTCCAACCCTACTATTCTATGATTCTATGATTCTAAAATTGGACTATGTAAAGGCCAGGCTGATTTGCGAGTGGAATTGCAGGATGGAAAACATGGCTGACACCTCATGTGAGAGCACAAAGGCTAAGCCAGAGACAAAGACCACGAGGGAATCAGAACAAGCCCTTAAGGCAAAGACAAGAGAGTGCTACAAAAGTGGAGCCAAGACACATTTCAAGAGAGACTGTCCCAAAAACGGCCACAAGGGGGAGCCAAAGAGCAACAGAGGGCAAGGCAGAGTAAACTACGAGCCACAAGGGGCCATTCCTGCCGGTCTGTTTACCTGGAGTAACCAGAGCTCAGGGGCACCACCTAGTTTGGGTGCTGGACTCAGAGCTAGCAGCCACGTGACTAGCCGGAGGGAGTTCTTCGAGGAACTGGATCACCAAAAGCAGGGTTACGTTTGCCTGGCTAATGGGAAACAGATAAAAGTTTCAGGAACAGGAGAAGGCACCACAGACTGTATAGCACCGCCACATGGTGGGAAAACAAAGCTAACAGACGTCTTGTTTGTGCCAGACCTGGAAGGGATCTTGCTCTCAGTAAGAAAGCTTACTGCAGATGGATCTGTCCTACTTTTCGAAGGGGATGAATGCCAGATCTCCAGAGAAGGAAGGTTGTGGGACAATGCCAGGGTAAGTCTATGTATGAGACCTCTCTGGCAGCAGAGAAGAGGCCAAGAGGGCAGATAACACACCCCACGACAGTTACATCCACCTCTGGCACAGACGCATGGGGCACTGAAGCATGGAGGCAGTGAAGGAGCTGGTGACCCAGGAACTCACAGCAGACTTACAGATCCCAGTGTGCAATTCAAGGATGAGCTGTGTGTGCTGCATCAAGACCAAGTCCACGTGAGCCCCACTGCTCAAGGCAAGAAACAGCAGAACCACTGGAGTCCATCCACTCCGACTTCTGTGGACCGATGGGGGCGATAACCCCTGGAGGGGGTTAAGTACTTCCTCACCTTCACTGATGATTATTCCAGATTCACAACAATGTACATCATCAAGAGTAAGGATCAAGTATTGAGCAAGCTGAAGGAGTTTGTTGCAGCAACCAAGAACAAATTCCGCAAGACACTGGGTGCCATCTGTACTGACAATGGAGGACAGTACATCAGAAGAGAGATGGAAGTGTACCTCCAGGCCCAAGGCATCATGAACCAAAAGATGGTCAACTACTTGCTGGAACAGAATGGTGTGGCTGAGAGGTGCAACAGATCACTCCTGGACATGGCAAGAAGCAATGCAAATCTACCATTTAAATTCTGGGGAGAGGTGGTATCTGCAGCAGCCTACATACAGAACAGGCTGCCAACCAGGGCCGCTAACAAAACACCTTTCAAACTGTGCCATGGAGCCAAGCCAAAGGTGGGCCATCTGAGAGTGGATGGGTGTCAGACCTATGCTCACATCCCAGAACAGAAAAGGACCAAGCTGGCTGACAGAGCCATCAAAGGGGTCCTGGCAGGATGCAGTCTCCACCATAAAGGCTACAGAATTCTTATTCCCAAGACTGCAGCATCACAGTCAGCCAAAGTGTGCAGCTCAATGAGGCTGCAAAGCCCGGGACTATGGAGCTGATGGAGGTGAACCTGAGCACACTTGAGAGTAGAGAAGGGGAGCCCACAGCACCCGAGGAAGATGAGAGGGCAGCCGACATACCTAATCCTGACAGTGAGGCCAGTGACACCGGGGAACCCAAGCTGAATGAAGCAGGGCAGCAGGAACCCAGGAGGTCGGAGAGGGCTACTAAAAGTATGCCACCAGCCAGATATGGGGACTATCACTTTGCAGGCAGAGCACAGCAGATCCAAGAGCCAGCAAGTTGGGAGGACATTGCCTCCTTGCCCAAGGATGAGGCAGACAGGAGGAAGAAAGCAGCACAGGAAGAGATGGACTCATTACACCAAAATGGGACCTGGACCCTGACTGAACTCCCCCCCCCCCCAGTTGCAAGGCAATCGACTGCAAGTGGACCTTCAAAGTGAAGCGCAATGCAGATGGTGAAGCAGAACACTACAAAACGAGGTTAGCAGCGAAGGGATACTCTCAAAAGTATGGGGAGGACTACAATGAAATATTTGCCCTGGTGGTAAAGCACACCACAATTAGAGCAATGCTGAGCATAGCAGCCAACACAGAGATGCAAGTTAGGCATCTAGACATTAAAACAGCACTGCTGTACAGTGACACAGAGAAAGACCTGTAGATGATGCAACCCGCCAGGGTTTGTAGATCCAGAAGGGGCAAGGAAAGTGTCCAAACTGCACAAAAGCATTTACGGACTTAAGCAGGCCGCCAGGGCCTGGAATGAGAAAATTAATGGAGTCCTAGTAAATGTGGGCTTCACCAAGGGGAAAGCAGACTCCTGCCTCTATACCAGACAGAAAGGGGGCAGGGGGGCATACATATGTGGCCCCCCTGCCCCCTTTCGTATATGTGGACGATTTGGTCCTGTGCTATGAGTGGGAAAACGAAGGCACGGAAATTATGCTCAGACTGAGGCAGAAATATGAAATCAAGGACCTGGGTCCAATAGCCCACTATTTGAGTATACACGTCGAGAAGGGGGATGATGGGAGTTTCCTCCTTAGTCAAACTCTGGTTGGTCATGGTGTGAACAGAATGCTGGAATACATAGGCCTTTGGTTCTTGCCCGGCTCTTCTTATGAGAACTTTCCACTCATTACACGGCATACAGGACTCAATTCAATGGGACTGGCTGGTTGTTGCCAAGCTGTGGCCTAGCTGAATTTGTATGGTGGGCTAGGAGGGAGTGCAACTAGGATGGGGAAGACATCCCAAAGGGAGGGTTTGCCCTCTCCTCCCTGTGCACATCCCCTCCATGAGAAATGCAGTGTGTGTGTGTGCATGAGAATCATACTGCAACAGCTTTTCACACTTCTGTCATGTGCAAGCCTTTTGAGGTGGGCAGAGACATGCCAGAAAACACACACAGAGATCTGTGTCATGTTTGCTTAGTATATTTTACATCCTGCTGTTTCTTCAGGAAGCTCAGCACAGCAGATCACGTGGGACACCTAGGCAGTCTCCAACCAAGCGATGACCAGTCCAAGACCAGTCTCATCTAATAGCATCATATACTCCTAAGAGAATCTTCCGAGATGGCATGTTACAGGGTAGACATGAAATGCTGGATACACTGGGAAGTCATCCGAGACCCTCTTTCCTCCAACTCCAGCACCCTCAGCTAGCCAAAATCTCCGGCTCCATGCTTTCTGCTCTTATGCCTGGCTCTCCCGCCCATGATGCCTATACGATGCCAGGTCCTTCTCTTCCTTCAAATCCCCCCTGCCCCCACAACCCACCTCTTCTACGATGCCTTTGGCTCAACCCCTTATTTCTTCCACAAACTTAAACCAAGCCTATGCAGCCCTGGGAGCCAGGCAGCTAAAGGAGCACCTGCACCCAGCTCATGTGCACCCCCTGCTACCTGAGCCCCAAGGAGGATCGCCAGCACTGTCACATCTTCTCAGCATCGGGCAGAGACTTTTCAATCTGCCTGGGCCTTTTAACTTGATGAAATACTTTATGCTGCTGTTTTTATTCTTTTACTGACTGCTGCCTTACTGAGCATTTATCGTTTCATACCTTTTTTACAAGCATCACCCTGGAAATACCTTAGTGAAGCGTGGCATATACATTCATTGAGTAACTTAGTACAGCCTAAGTGCACAGAGCTGCATTTCCTTACACGCACCCGCCATTACCCTTGATCTTTCCTTTTCCTCCCCGTGTTGTCTCTTTGGCAGTCAAAGATGGCAAGCTCCTTGGGGGCAGAGCTGGGTGGCCACTGTGTGAACAGAATGCTAGACTAGATGGACCCTTGGTCTGATCCAACAGGGCTCTTCTGATGTTCTTTTGTTTAATGCTTAGATTACTTTTACAAAGCTTCATGCACACTGATGATGCTACATACGGAACAGCCTCACATGAAGCAGCTCTCAATCTGGTTAGTTTTTGAGGATCCCACCTCCCACTCCTTAGAATTCGTCACACATCAAAGCGCAATAGTACCTTCATGCTCAACTCCAGGAACGGAGAGATCTTCTGTTCCTTGCCAGAGAATTTTGCCCGTTTCTGCATCTCGGAGATTCATCCAATTTCTGTTTGCAGGGAGGTTAAGGAAAAAAGGAACAGCATTTCCAAACTCTACCAAGCACACCCTCGTGCTAGGGACCAAGGCCTCTCCTGGTGCCAAGCAACAGCCTGAAAACGCACAGCCATGTCCAGCACTCATGAAGCATGATCAGAAGAAGCCGCCTGATACCTATACCTGATCAGACTATTGGTGATACTAGCCCAGTATTATAGGACTCCAGGCAGGGAAAGAGATTTCACATCACCTCTAAGTCAATTCTCTTAACTGGAGGGGCCAGGACTGAACATGGAACCTTCTGCATGCAAAACATGTGCTCTGTCACGGAGCCCAGGCCTTTTTCGCATAGCACGAATGATTTGGATGTTTGGCGGTGCCTCTCCCATAGCTGCTGAGCAAGGCAAGCATCACGGAACTCAAGGGGCCCACAAGATTCCCATCCCTCCAATTACACGTCTTTTTTTTGCAATTAAAAAAGGCTTCATATAAATTGGCCTTATATCAAGCTAGACTATTACTCCATCTAGCAATAGCAAATCTAGCAACCAGCAGCAGCTCTCGCAAACCCCAAATCCTTTCAGCTGGACGTGTCAGGGAGCAAACCTGGTATCTTCAGCACACAGGGCAAAGATCCCACCACTCCGCTATGCAGCCTCCCACAAGTTCAGGAGAAGAAAGCGTCACGGAGAAAGCACAAGTGATTGGTGAAAAGGGTTTACAGCACAAAGCTTGTTACAGAGGCTAGCTGCTCTCTGACAAGAACAGCTGCAATTATCCTTTAAACAAAACGGCATTAGAGAAGACAAGGCACAAAATGGGACTTGGGTATGTACAACTGACTAGTAAAGAACACCTGGAAAAGGAAGAAGAACCCATGGAAGGTGGTGGCTAGGAATGAGAGAGCAGCTGCCCCCTAGCAGATCCAGTTAGCAACTTGACTAACAGGGAAGAAGCCTGGATACTAAAACATGCCATGCAATGCAGAAACAAGACATCCTGAACCAGATCCATATGCGTGGTTATCTCCTAATGTGTTTAATTGGTTTAGCGATTCTTCGAGCAGGAGAAAGACTGCTGTTAAAAATAGATTCTTACCGGCAGAAGAGCAGCAGGGACCTGCAGGCAGAATCCAGAGGGCATTAAGTGTAATTAAGGGTGAATACGTTAATATGGGTGGTCTACTTGGAAGAAGCATTTCAGAGATTTTGGATGAGGACAAAAGTTGCATTTGTGAGTTGACAAGGGAGATAGCCCAGGGAACTAAGGCTTTCAGCGGTAGAATAAACCACAAAGCAAAGCAGTGCCAGCAGAGAAAAGGTGTGCGGCTATAGACATCGAAGGTCACCTCAAGCACAGACAGAGCGGGATGAGGAGCAGGGAATTCTCCTGCCCACCAGTGACTTTACTGCAACACCTTCAGGCAGCTGACATTTAACTTAACTTGTACACAGGATTCTTGAACAAGTTTATTTGCACATCTACACCCCCCCGGTCTATTATTTATTTTAAAATATTTATATTATCATCCCACATCTTTATCTCAGGATTTCTCAAAGTGACTAACAGCAGAAACATGTAAAATAATCAATGCAAAACACAGCAAAATTTAAACAGGCAAAACACTTCTATAGCAGCAGCAAGCACTGGATCCCATGACAAAAGCTAAGGAAATTAACAGCACTGTCGGTCGTTTCCTCAAAGTCATCAAGCAGGGAAGCCACTGAACAGGTGGTGGGAGGGAGGTCCAGAGGCAGGACCCCAAGACTAGCACACCCCATCCCTAGTTACCACCCATCTCACTTGGAAGGTGGGGCACTCTAAAGCAAAGCCCCTGAAGGTCTTGGTAGCTGGGCAGGTGTGTATGGCAGGGGGTGCTCTTCAGGATGTCTATAGCAGGGGTGGGCAGAAGTCAGAGTTCCAGATGTTTTGGACTTCAACTCCCAGAAGCTCCTGCTAGCATGGTCAATGGTCAGAAATGCTGGGATTTGGAAGTCCAAAACATCTGGAGATCTACTTTCTGCCCAATGATATCCATCAACTGGAGAACCAGCTGGAGAACCTTCCTACATGCAATACATGTGCTATATTATTTGAAATATTTTTATCCTGCTTCCAAGGCAGTTGACAATAAGCAAAATCTATCACCATCATCATCCCTTCTAATACCAATTCACCTTTTCCTGTGCTCATGTGAACTTAGGCAGAACTGCACCACTCACCAGCAGACTCAGGGCAACCCCAAGATTTGCATCAGTACAAAGGTCTTAAGGGAAAAAATCCCAAAGGCGGGGGGGAACCTCCCCAAACAGCCAAATAACTCAATGGCACAAAATGATGGCAGACTGTGAAAGAGAGACCTGATGATTCAGCAGGAAGGGGTTGGAGTGACTGGACGAGGAAGGAAGAGACACAGATTAAGAGAGAGAGACCTTTTTTCTGGAGAGGTCATTTCCTGGCTCACACTGAGAAGCTATTTTTAAAATGTCCCCAGGGATGGAAGTGTGTGCTGCAGACATCACTGGGGAAAGCCAAGATTCTACTATAACTAGGATTGGGCCCAAGTGTGTCCACCCCACCTCAGAAAAAGCCAAAATGGAGAAAACAAAACTGGAATGACTAAAACCCTGAACAGAAGCACTTTACATGCAACATGTTGTTGCAGGCCTCCACCTGTATATATATTCATACCAGTTTCAGTCTTTCCATGCTCTTGGACCTGAAGCCAAAACCATACCACCTACACCCAAAAGAGGGGTATCAACAGACTCAGGGTAAGGTGGAAGTTTGCAGATGCATAAATGTTTGTTAGAAAAAAATTCTTAAGGGGGCAAAAATATTCCCAAACAGCCCCATAATAACCCAATGGAATGGAATTTTTTTTTGGGGGGGGAGACCTGACATCTGGGTGGAAGAGGAAATAAAACAGATCTACTGGAAATGGAAGAGGGAGGAAGAGACACACAGGTATACAAAAAGTATAGAAATAACCATCTCATTTTCTGAATAGATCCGTTTCCAGTTCACACGGAAAAGCTATTTTAAAATGCCACCAGGGACTGGTGAGAGCTGCCCATTACATCAATGAAGAAATTAAGTAATTGAATGTAGCTGGGTTTGGGCACCAGTGTGTCCACCACACATAAAAAACAATGATGTCCTCTGCCCCCCAAAACAGGCTAACGAGGACCAAGTATGCTCAGTGGGCACGGAATGCTGACTGTTGCAGGAGGGAAGGGAATGTTGTGGCTAAACAGAAGTACTCCACGCTGCAACATTTTGTTGCAAGACTCCACTTGTTATTGTTTAAAGGCATCAGTGACTGATGAATGCTCAGGAGGGAGGGACAATGATGGAAACTGTCCCCTCTCCCTGGCCTTAAATGATGCTGCTCCTATAGCTGTTCCAACAGCTGCTTCTTGAAGGTAGGGCAGCGCAGACCACCCACCCCAGAAGTGCACCAACTAGCAACCACAGCCAGGAAGCATCAGACAGCTTGGTCCTTAGGGCATCCCCTGACCAGGCAGCTGGATGCTATCTGAAGGCTCCAGTTCTTCCTGAAGACAGGGGCATCTGATGAAAGCTCTTGGGGATGACAACGTCAAATGTTCATGCCCCAGGCCACACACTGAGTTACATACCCCTGTAGAAACCGAGGCTGCGGGCCCCTTTCCACCAGAGCTACAAATATAGCTTCCCAATACTATGGGCTAAAAATCCACAGTGAGGATTTGGAGGTTTCATCTGGTTGCTACATTGGGGCAACTAGGGCTAGGCTGCCGCCTGGTTCTACATCCAGATAGTCCAAATTCTGGGCTACCTGACTAAATTATGCAAATTGAGCAAATTTATTTATTACATAATTTAGTTTGCAATTTTTCACTATTTTGCATAATTTATTCTGATTTTGCTAATCTCAGGGAGTGGCAAGGAGCTATGCCAATCACAGAAGGGCCATCCCCAACTCCTGTAAATCTTTTTCAGTCTTCTAATGCTCAAACTTACATCAGCCACCACTCTTCAATTCTTTTCTCTGTGTTTCCAAAGCCCCAGAAAAAGCCTGGGAAAGCTGTATCCCAGCAGAAGACTGGCAAAGGAGAGAAGCTGCTTAACCCTTCTCCACCTCAAAGTGACCCTCCCCAACATGTTTTATTACCTTCACGGGGGTAAGTCACTCCATCGCTCCCCACCTATCTATGAAGCAAAGAGAAAAGACAGAAGTAGGCTGGGGAGGGTGATTCTGAGCTAGAAAAACAACAGGAGGGGAAATAGTTCAATAAACATTCTCTCCCCACTTGCTTTTCTTCCGCTTGGACACAGCCTGCCCAGGCTGCTTTGGGTATAAAAAAATGCAGAGGAAAAAATCGCATGGTTCTGCATAATATGTACTTTGAGCCCAAGATTTCAGGAAGCACAGCCCAAATACTCCTATACATGTCTACTCAGAAGTAAGCCCCGCTGAATACAATGGGATGTATTCTCAGCTAAGTGGCTCAGTAGTAGAGCACCTGCTCTGCATACCCAAAGTTCCAGGTTCGATCCGGGGCCTCTCCAGATATGGCTGGGAAAGATTCTTGCCTGAAAGCCTATTGTTGATACTGCCCATCAGTGTCGACAATACGGAGCTAGATGGACCAAGGGTCTGGCTCAGTACAAGATAGCTTCTAATGTCTTAAGGGAAAGACCATAGCTCAGTGGTAGCGCACCTGCCTTGCATGCAGAAGGTTCCAAGTTCGATCCCTGACATCTCCAGGTAGGGCTGAGAAAGAATCTTGCCTGAAACCTTGGAGAATTGTTGCCAGTCAGTGTCGACAATACCGAGCTAGATGGACCAAGGGTCTGGCTCAGTAGAAGGCAGCTTCCTGTGTTGCTATGATTACTGTCTATAGCAGCCTTCCCCAACATGGTGCCCCCAGATGTTTTGGACGTCAACTCCCATCTGCCCCAGCCAGCATGGCCAATGGTCAGAAATCCTGGGAGCTGTAGTTCAAAGCATCTGGTGGGCACCATGTTGGGGAAGGCTGGTCTAAAGCATATCTTCACTAGCCATTTGTTGTTGTTTATTCATTCAGTCGCTTCCGACTCTTCATGACTTCATGGACCAGCCCACGCCAGAGCTTCCTGTCGGCGGTCACCACCCCCAGCTCCCCCAAGGTCGAGTCCGTCACCTCCAGAATATCATCCATCCATCTTGCCCTTGGTAGGCCCCACTTCCTTTGGCCTTCCACTTTCCCTAGAATCAGCATCTTCTCCAGGGTCTCCTGTCTTCTCATTATGTGGCCAAAGTATTTCAGTTTTGCCTTTAAGATCATTCCCTCAAGTGAGCAGTCTGGCTTTATTTCCTGGAGTATGGACTGGTTTGATCTTCTTGCAGTCCAAGACACTCTCAGAATTTTCCTCCAACACCACAGTTCAAAAGCATCTATCTTCCTTCGCTCAGCCTTCCTTATGGTCCAGCTCTCGCATCTATAGGTTACTATGGGGAATACCATTGCTTTAACTATGCGGATCTTTGTTGTCAGTGTGATGTCTCTGCTCTTAACTATTTTGTCAAGATTTGTCATTGCTCTCCTCCCAAGAAGTAAACATCTTCTGATTTCCTGGCTGCAGTCAGTGTCTGCAGTAATCTTTGAGCCTAGAAAGACAAAGTCTGTCATTGCCTCCACGTTTTCTCCCTCTATTTGCCAGTTATCAATCAAGCTGGTTGCCATAATCTGGCAAATAACCAAGCACGGATGGCTAAGATTCCATGAAAGCTGGAATTTGCTCCCATAGAATCACAGCACACATGAAAGCTAGAACACAACCACAGAAGGCAGTCAAACTGTATCACCAACAGACTCAAGTTGAATTGTGTAGCTCTGCGGAGGAGGCTGGAAAAATCTGAGATTCACAAGCCCTGTAGAAACTAGTAGCTTCTCCTTTCTGACATTTAAGCCTGAAGTGTTATATTTTTCAGCAAGCCTAGGGAACTTGGTGGAGGGAGGGGAAGAAGGATGCTTCTGGGCCATAAACTCTAAGTATTGATTGCAAGAGGAAGCCAAGCTGCAGAGCAACAATACAGGCTGGAACTGTTGGATTTCAGGAAAGAATCCGAATGCATCAATTGTGCTTTAATTGCTCCTTTTTTCCGTTTCCCACTTTGATGTGGGTGCAACCAAGAGTGCATCTTCCATAATGCTGTCAGACACTCCAGCCTAAGATGGGCACCCATCACCACTTTGCATAAAGACTTCCCAAGCACTTGATTTATAGACCCAGAAAAGGGCACTTTGGGCCAAACAGTTCTCACAAAGTCGTGCAGCATGCCCAGGTAGTGCAAGACACTGACATGCAGGATCTCTGTAAAATGTGTAGATGTTTAGGGGCCCCAAAAGGTGCCATCTAGTAGCTCCTGTCAGTTCCACCTGGGCTTATTTAGAAGGGAATGGAGCTGTAGCACTTGCTAAGAACATTAGGGGAAAGAGTATGGCAGGGGGAAAGGATGTAAATACAAAATGGCTATTGGCACTGTACTCTTCTATTATCATCCTTCCTTTCTGCATTGCCCAGGTAAAGTGTGCTCACAGGGCAGAAGCAGACACACAACAGAAGCGGCGCATTCACATTTGGGGCAGCCAACAGATTCAAGAGTGTTTGGATGCGCCACTTGCCTTTTTAATCAATTCACCATTGTGTGTCATTACTGACATATTTGCATTTGCCCTTCCTTCAAGTAGCTCAATGGGGCCTCTACAGGAGGTCTTTGCCGCGCCTTCATTCTCACAGCCCTGCAAGGTAGCTTAGGCAGAGAGAATAATGACTGGCCCGCAGTCATTGCTGGGCAAGCTACATGACTGAATGGGGTTCAAGTCTAGCCTTCTCTTGACTACAGCACATTGGCTCAATTTAAACAGATCAGTGCTGCATTCAATATGCCAACAAATCTGGAACACTCAACAGTGGCCACAAGACTGGAAAAGGTCAGTTTACATTCCAATTCCAAAGAAGGGCAATGCCAAAGAGTGTTCAAACTACCGCACAATTGCACTCATTTCACATGCCAGCAAGGTGATGCTCAAAATCCTACAAGCTAGGCTTCAGCAGTATGCGAACCGAGAACTACCGGAAGTACAAGCTGGGTTTAGAAGAGGCAGAGGAACTAGAGATCAAATCGCCAACATTCGCTGCATCATGGAGAAAGCAAGAGAATTCCAGAAAAACGTCTATTTCTGCTTCATTGACTACGCTAAAGCCTTTGATTGTGTGGATCACAACAAACTGTGGCAAATTCTTAAAGTGATGGGAGTACCAGACCACCTTACCTGTCTCCTGAGAAACCTGTACGAGGGTCAAGAAGCATCAGTAAGAACCAGACATGGAACAACCGATTGGTTCAAAATTGGGAAAGGAGTACGACAAGGCTGCATATTGTCACCCTGCTTATTTAACTTATATGCAGAGTACATCATGAGAAATGCCGGGTTGGATGAATCACAGGTCGGAATTAAGATTGCTGGGAGAATTATCAACAACCTCCGATATGCAGACGATACCACCCTGATGGCAGAAAGCGAAGAGGATCTAAAGAGCCTCTTGTTGAGGGTGAAAGAGGAGAGTGCAAAAGCTGGTTTGAAACTCAACATTAAGAAAACGAAGATCATGGCATCTGGCCCCATCACTTCCTGGCATATAGAAGGGGAAGAAATGGAAGCAGTGACAGATTTTACTTTCTTGGGCTCCAAGATCACCGCAGACGGTGACTGTAGCCATGAAATTAAAAGACGCTTGCTCCTTGGGAGGAAAGCTATGGCCAACCTAGACAGCATAGTAAGAAGCAGAGACATCACCTTGCCAACAAAGGTCCGTCTAATCAAAGCTATGGTTTTCCCAGTAGCAACGTATGGCTGTGAGAGCTGGACTATAAGGAAGGCTGAGCGCCGAAGAATCGATGCTTTTGAACTGTGGTGCTGGAGAAGACTCTTACGAGTCCCCTGGACTGCAAGGAGGTCCAATCAGTCCATCCTAAAGGAAATCAACCCTGAGTGCTCATTGGAAGGACAGATAATGAAGCTGAAGCTCCAATATTTTGGCCACCTAATGCGAAGAGAAAACTCCCTGGAAAAGACCCTGATGCTGGGAAAGACTGAAGGCAAAAGGAGAAGGGGACGGCAGAGGATGAGATGGCTAGATAGCATCACGGATGCAATGAATATGAACTTGAGCACGCTCCGGGAGAGAGCGCAGGACAGGAAGGCCTGGCGTGCTATGGTCCATGGGGTCACGAAGAGTCGGACACGACTGAACGACTGAACAACAACAACAACCAGTTACCAAAACCTTAACACAAGTGTCTGAAGGAAGTACAAAAATATTCAATTTAAGAAAGGAAAGTCAGTGCTCATTGTCAGAAGGAAAATCAGTCTTGAATATTTCTATTACTGGAATCTGACAGAGACCAGAATCCAAACTGCTACTTAGCATCATTCAAACCCAGCTGTTTTTCCCCCTCCAATAATTGTCATTATTGGAATGACAATAAGCAACTGTCATTCCATAGTAAACTGCTTCTGAAACTCCCTTTCTTTTCAGAAGCAGTTTTCCGTGTAATGCGGGAAGGGAGTGGGGCTGTTTCTGAAAGAAAGCCCCTTTGGACTCAAGAGAATGACTTTCACAGTTCTCCACACATCCTGGCCAGAGTCAACAATTGTGCCTTTAACATGCAGCCAAATAAAAGCACCAACCCCTCATGCACTTCGGGCCAATCTAGTTAATCCTCACGCAGCCCAACATGGATGGATGCAAGGAAAATACAACATGCATATTAGCAGTGTGTCCGTGTGTCCGGGGGGGGGGGGGGGGGATTTACAAAAAATCATGTTTGTAAGAACTCAGGTGACTGGATGGCCGGGATTTTTCCAGCCTTGCATACTGGATGTGGGAAGAAGATGACATAAGACAACTGGTGCTGGCAGGTTGGGAGTCTTTCCAATCCTTAGACACCAGCCGCAGTTTTCCAAGAACCAGCGTCCAATTCTGGGACACTGGCCTTACAGAGCACAGCATAAAATACTCACATTTCTTGATGCCAGCCTCCCATTTCTAGGGGCCGTATTTCCACCCTTGCCTATGCTTCCATATCCAAGAAGTTACTGTTATTCTCCTGCTAACAGTTTCCGAGCCTGTTCTACAACTAACTCATTCCTCGTCACACATCTAACGACACATCCATACACTTCACACGCACGCACGCACCCCAGCCCCCAACAGTCTCCTACCTAAGCAGCATGAATAGCAAGGCAGCCAGGCTCACTCCTAGCTGCTTGAGTTTCTCAGCATTTCCTCACTGCAATGCCAAGATTTCTTTTCCAAGGCTGCATCCAATCCATTTCAAAACGTCAACATTCCTGGCATCAAAGAGCAAAATTAGACACTCTGGCAGGACTTGGAAACCAAGAAGTGTTTCTTTGGAGAGTCAGCTGCAGCCAAAGGCAGCTACTCCAGAAAGCTGCAGCAACCCTAGCTGGCTCTCGTCAGCTGCTCCCCTCCAGAAGACCTGGAAGGCAACAGGCAGACCAGGAAGAGGCTGCTGCTGGGTGGGTGCCTTTTCTGTAGGGAACCTTAAAGCATGACAGACTTCCCAGGAACAAGAGGATGACTGCCAGGGAACAGGGAGGCATTTTGTGCCAGTGGCACCATTGGAAAGTGACACCATTTATGGTGATGGAGTGTGTGCACACATCTCATCATGCAGTCAGACCAAAACTGTCGTGTTGAGTTTGCAGCAGAAAGGAACATTGTACCAAAATGGCACATTTTCAACAAAGGAGACAGTATGCGGCTGGGTTCTGAACAGGGATGAGCAACCTCTAAAGCAGAGCTTTCCAAACTGTGTGCTGTGACACATTAGTGTGTCGGCGGCAGTGTGCAGGCGTGTCGCGCGAGATGCAGAAAATTGTGCGGAAGGGCACCACAGAGCTCCCTTGCTCGCGTTTGCTTCCCTTGCCCCTCCTCCGGAACTTCCTAAAGCAGCTAATGTTAAAGCAGCTAAGCCTTAGCAGCTAAGGCTCAGCTGCTTTAACATTAGCTGTTTTAGGATCGTGTGGCGTCTTGACGTAGGACGCACGTGATTGGCGGTGTTGGACTGGTACGGCAAGGAATGTGGTAACACTGGCTGCACGAGGAGTGTGGAGAATTCGGAATTCTCACTGGAGACTCCTTTAACGGAGCAATTAGTTGTGAGTTACGCTACCCCCAACTCTCAGCTGTGCTGAGTGGAGGAGTCCCCTGGAGGTCCTGGACTGGGACTGCACCGAGCGGGCTGTCCGCCATCTTGGCCAGTCGGAACGGAGCTCAGTGGAGGCCAGAAGCCTCGGAATCAGCGTGCTCCCAATCCCCTGGGCGAACGCAGCTGCAGGCTGTCACCCAGTCAACCCACCTGCTGCTGGCTGAAGGGAGGCCACCCTCCCAAACCCAGTGTGGCAAACAGCAAGCCACCCACCACGTGGCACTTATAATTTGATTTCTGCCATTTATTTTTATTTTTACTCTGCTGTAAGAGTGGATTGACCACCCACCAGCAGTGTACCACCAGAGAGTGCTGGAACTGGACTCTGGACATCGGCACTGCAAATATTTGCAACAATACAGCCTTGTAGTATGACATATATATTTACACCATTTTTGTTGGACTTTTGCTTCTCTAATTCATGTGTTTTTGCAGCTGAGCTCCTACCTGGACCTATGCGTCCTAATATGTATTGTAAATACTTTAGTTAATTTTATTTTTCACATTTTCTCCTGGTCCTGATTCCTATCTCACTTTATCACTGTGGGAGTGGAGTGCAGGCGCTATTATTTTCATAAGAAAAAAACAGAGAAAGATAAGCGCTAAAAACAGTCCCGTTATTTTCATATTTAGTTAATGCTAAAACCTAAAAATAAATTCGCATAGATTTATTCATTAAATTGCAGTTGAATTACCCGTAAAATGGATACCTTTCTAATTAAGAAAAGGAAAGCTGGTGAAGATGACATTTGCGATTAACAAAATGTAGCTGCCATAGAGGAAACTACGCAAGAATCAACCGTTGAACGGTCTGTATTAGTATGTAAGAAGTGTAAAGGAAAAATTTCCTAGCCTCGTTTATACGATAAAGATTATATGAAACTGGGGTTCACATTTTCTGGTAATGAAAACAATCCTTGTCCCCAGTGTTTAGTTTGCGGGGATATACTTGCAAATGAAAGTAAGGTACCAAATAAATTAAAGTGTCATTTTACCTCAAAACACTGTCATTTGTCAGAAAAACCAGAATACTTTATTGAGCTTTCAAAATCTATAAAGAAGCAGTCTGCATCATTCACAAAGAGAATGAAGACATCAGAGAAAGCTCAAAAGGCAAGTTACTTAGTTGCTCAAATAACTGCCAAAAACAAGGACCCACACGCTATTGCTGAAACCACCATAAAGGAATCTTGCTGTGCTATTGTTCAAACAACGTTTGGGCCCGAATTTGAGATCGAAGTTAATAAAATCCCTTTGGCTGGTAACACGATCGGAAGACATGTCTGATGACATTAAGCAGCAAATGAAGGATATTTTTCAAGACGATAATATGATCTTTACATTGCAATTAGACGAAGCAACAGATGTCAGTGGGCTAGCACAATTATTGGTTTTTATACGTTTCATTCATACTGACAGAATTATTGAGCAATTCTTGTGTTGTCTAGAACTTCCAATGAAAATTAGAGGTGAAGATGTATTTAAAACTTTAGATTTCTTCATGAAGGAAAATAATTTGCAATAGTTAAATTGTGTAGGAATATGCACAGATGGCGCACCCTCAATGGTTGGTTCAACAAAAGGTTTTATAGCTTTAGCAAAGAAAGAGAATGAAAATATTATAATTACTCATTGCTTTTTACATCGCGAAGCACTAGTCGCGCAAACCATTGGAAATGAATTAAGAAAAGTTTTGGACAAAGCGGTTCAAACGGTCAATTACATTAAAAGTAGACCTCTTCAATCAAGATTATTTGTTCATATGTGCGAAGAAATGGGGGCAAGGTTTCAAAAGCTTCTACTACACACAGAAGTTCGTTGGCTCTCAGGAGGTTGAGTGCTTTGTCGTGTATACGAATTGAGGGAAATGATGCTTAAACTTTTTGAGGAAAATCAGCAAAATGAATTCTGCGATCTAATTCAAAACAAACTTTGGTGCACATATTTGAACGTTTGAATAAAATAAACACCAGTATGCAAGGAAAAGGAGAAAATATCTTAACAGCGGTAGATAAAATTTGTGCTATAAGAGACAAAATAGCAATTTGGAAAAGGAAAGTGAAAGAAGAAAATTTTGAAATGTTTTCCAAAACTGCTGAGTGCCAGCTAAAATGTGATATCAGCTCGCTAATTGTTGACCATTTAACATTGCTTGGAGAGAAAGTTCATCATTACTTCCCAAATGTTGAAATCCAAGACTATGATTGGATCAGAAATCCATTTCTTTCAACTGCAATGAGGACCTTTTCACTTATTGAAGAATTAGCTGACAAAAAAAATTATCGAAATCTGTTAATGATGTATGAAGAGGGTGACTTAGACAGCTTTTAGATTCACATTTCAAAAATGCATCCAAACATAACTAAAAAAAGCATTAAAATTCTTCTGCAGTTTTCTACTACATACATTTGTGAAGTATCCTTTTCAACGATGGCAAACTTAAAGACACTGAAACGTGGAAGCTTAAAAATGCTTGATTGACGAAATGAAAGTGTCTTTATTCCACAAATATTGAAAAGCTGTGTTCATCCCATCAACCTCATACCTCCGATTAAAATGGTAAGTAGTTATTGGTGTTATTCAACTTTTTTTAATTCTTGCACATATTTACATACTGTTACTCATAAATGACAACAATGTATGTTATTATCTTACAAATCATATATTTTAAAAAATACAAATGAAAGGTTTTCATGAGATATGTTGTGTCCCCATACATTTCGTTATTACAATTTATGAATGTGTTCGTATCTCTTATAACGGGTTAGTTTAACCTCCAGTTTGCTAGTAAAACTGAATTACTGTGTCGCGAAATGATGCATGTCTAAAAAGTGTGTCACCAACATGAAAAGTTTGGAAAGCTGTGCTCTAAAGTTTCAGGGGGTTGCACTCCGTATTCCAGGCAGGTATGGCATGGATTCTGCCACAGAAACTGGCCGCGTCACAGATAGGCTCTATAGCGAAGTTGCTTCCATCTAACAGCAAGGGCTTCTCGGGTGGGGAGCAAGCATGCTTAGGTACAGCCAGGATGTTCTAGGCAAAATCCAAAGAGATGCAACTTTCAGGGACAAAACCTATCTTATCTCTTGCAATTTGAAAACAGTTCCCTTTTTTCCTAGGAAGTGAAATTGTGGGCAAACCTTTTACCACACCTTTATTAAGACCTGACAGGGCTATAGGATGAAGTGGTTTTTCCAGGGACTGGATACAACTTACAAACTGCCAGTTGGCTAGCCCTTGTCTAGAAGATTCCAGAAATATGTGGCCAATTCCAGAGGGGTAGCTATGTTCGACTCTGTGTTGATCTTGCTGCAGACGTGTGGAACCTTAAAGATCAACAGATTTATTGTAGCATCATTTTGTGGACTAGATGCTACTTCGCCAGATGCTGAAGTGTTGTCCTCAGTTGCTACACAGGCACACAAGGGACACAGAGAGAAAAAGTTATAAGCTGTGGGGCCAAAGGCCATGAAATGTTAATAGGAGCAGTAGGTCTGCAGAACCCAAATGAATGCAAGAGCAGAGTGACTCATTCACAGCAAAAGTAACTGATAATGCTCGCTTTTTAGTTTCACTATGCTAATTATTATCAGCAAATCAGAGTTATTCAATTTAGGCTTTATCAGAGCGGGAGGGTTCTGTCACACTACAGGTGTTACATTATCAAAGCATAACTAGAAAGAAGACAGTTCTGCCACCAATTACTGCTGCTGTGAACAGGTCACTGTGCTTGTCTTGTATTCATTGCGACTCTGGTGCTTCTTATATTTCCTGAATATGACATGAAATGGACCCACTGCTTAGAATTTGAACACTTCATGCATCTGGCAAGGTGGACTCTAGTCCACAAAGTGTACACCACAGTACATCTGTTAGTTCTTAAAGTGCCACAAGACTCCTTGCCGTTTTTAGAAAAAACAGAGAGTTCTTTACTGGAGCAGGGCTCATCTAGATTGTGTCATGGATTAGGATGTTGGAGAAATCTACAAAGATTCAAATGAGTTCGAATTACATTAGTGCTAATTTGCATTAACGAATGTGCATTAGCACATTTGTGCAAATGCACATTAGCGTAAATGCTCATTAGCGCAAGTAGAACAATATTCTGGTAAAAATAATCCAAATGAGTGGATGACAAATCAAAACATGCCTGCCAATATACACAAAACACAAACAGAACAGATTTAACAAAATCCATACATCCCTAGTTAAGGGTCATCTCAGGGCATGTATGAATTGACCCTGAGCCACATCAGGGGCCAAGTCTCCAACTCCCCACAGAAACAGCAGACTACCGCAAACCAACCATCCTCCTTTTGTTCTCATCACATGGCACACATGCCCAACTTTGCCTCTGCTGACAAATAAAAGCTCTTCTTTAGGAAGGCAACGTCTCCCCCACTCCTGAACATCAAAGCAAGTGTATAACCCCCTGCAGGGCATCCTCTGGGTCCCTGGGAGAGAAAGCAAGGCAGTATGTCAGTCCCACTGGGGAGATCTGCTTGTATCACTTAACAGTGGCATATTGCTACCATGGCAATAGGTTCCAGAGGAGGATCTGCATCATAAAAATATAACGTGGGTGAACACAGGCCAAAGAGCCACATCGCTGGGTACAGACCGGTCTTCTCTGACAAAGCCAAATGCTGAAGTAAGCACTTTAAAGTACTGTCTGAGAACCTAACATCTGGAATTGCTTTTCTCCTTGCAAACGCCAGGACAGCCTTCTGGGAGCGCGCCAAAGGAGCGGCAACACTGCAGCAGCGATACTAATTAGCCCATAAGGATCTGCGTTCGCAACCAGAACAGAATCTGAATTGTTGCAGTGGGAAACTACAGTTCCTTCACTACTGCTCTGACATCTCTCTTCCCTGCCTCCCCCCACTCCCCCCCCCCCCCGGGAGTGGGTCAACTTGAACACTTCATCTTGCTAAACCAGTGTATTCAAAAGGACAGTTCCAAGAGGCTGAAACTCCCATACATTTAACATGCAGGTTCAATCAATACCCCACATAATTCTGGATTCCAGACAAGCCCAGGGAATGCAGATGGGTCTCTTTCATCGCAGATTTAATCTTGTTGAAATTTCACAGTGGACTCACACTGAGCTGCGACACCTAATGAGCAAAATAAAAATTCAGATCAGCTAGCAGGCCGACTGAGGAAAGCAGTCCCAGAAAACTGATGCCAACAAAAGAACTGGCTTCTATTTGCGGACAAAGCACAGAGGCAAGACAAGTTGCCTCTCTCAGCATTCATGTCAACCATTCCTAAGGCAGAACATCAATGTGGACAGTATGGCAGGGTTGTGCGTATGCCATGCTTCAACAAAAAAATAAATTCTACAGGAAAATAACCAACGTTCTGCAGCCTGCGTACTTTATTCAAACGTGCACCTTTTGGTTTGTTTTGCACTACTGTTTCTGCTACTGTGCACCACGGGGAGGGGCATGGAACTATGCCAGTCCCACCTGCTGGCTACTGAAAACCCTGCTTGGTCCTTCTTCCGGCTCTTGCAACCCTCCCATTTTCTGGCAAAGACTCAATTGTTTTAGGACACTGAATTCTGCAGCTAATGTTCAGGGCTGCAGTTGTGCCATGTTTGGGCAAGGTCTATGAACACACACTTATCAGAAAACTCTCAAAGCTCAAGAGAGACAATAAGGAAGGCTAGGTTGGCTCCCTCTTTCCTGTCCTACCGGCAGGGACTTTGGCATGTAAGCTGGTTTGTTGCTGAAGGGGATTGTACCTGGTTGGGTACTGTTTATTTCTTTTTTATTGTTGTGTTTTTAACTGATTTGCTTTTACGTTTTGAGATTTTGTTTTATCTGTATTTTACTATCGTTAGCTGCCTTCAGCGCCATTTTTGGCAGAAGGTGAGATATGCATGTAATTACGACATTAAACATGTAAGAAATTGAAGGGCCATCTTGGAAACTAGTAGGGGACCAACAGTATAATGAGCTGGAAAAGTTGTCAGCCCTTCCAGCAGTCCTGCATTAGGTGACTTGTGCAGAAAGATAGGACAGAAATCTCAAAGAAAAACAAAACATAATTACTTATAAGTAAGTAGTCACTCACCCTTGTGACTTCCTCCTGGGCTTCCGATCTCGCCAAGTGTCTTGGCGCCACTGCCTGATCTATTCCCTTGCCACAGCTGACCTGCCATGCTACAGCTCCTGGGCTTCGCGTCAGGCTGCTGGTACAGCTGTCCTGAAGTCAGACGGTTTGGCCAGTCTCAAGGGCTTAGGGGAAAAACTAAAAACGGAATTCTTTGTGAAATTCGAACCCCTCGCTCACCTACAGCAGTGCTCCGTGGGTTTTGTAAGTGCAGATTTCTCGAGTGGTATCAGAGTCTTTCATCAGAAAGGAACAGTTAACTCTGCTTGCATGGTATTATTTATGGATTTACAGATCCACACATTATAAAGCACAAAATTATCTGAAGTTAGGGTTGGTCTACACTGCTGCACACCAATCTTAATTTTAAATACATCTTCCAGAGCCTGTTTGTATCATTGCTGGAACCTGTGTGCCCCCATACTACTGTGCGCACACGTGCACACACCATATATGCTCTGTCTGAGGCCTTCTTCACAGAGACAGTTACTTCAGTTTAACAATCCCTGATCATGTCTGTTCTTACAGATTTTGTAAAGTGAGGTAGGAGGAATCAGGAGTCTGGATTTTCCTCTCAAGAGGAGTGCTAAAAAAAAGTTTGTTCTTGCAAATATTGCTGCTAAAAGTATACTACTGACAAAGGGAAAGTCCAAATGGAAGAATCCCAACAAACTGACAATAGGAGGCCACAGTCACCCAATACAGAACAGTATGTACTGATCTGTACAACCCTGTTAAGTAGATCTGTACTCAGAGTATCATAACCACCAGCCCAAGAAGCACCAAGAAGTACTAGGAAGAGGCAAGTACCTTCCCTCAGGAGGCAGACGCACAAGCTGTCCCATCCCAGTTTCCATTAGCTATGGAATGAAGCACCCCACGTATCTGGACTGCAGAGGTTAGACGCATGGAAACAGGGCACCTTATGCTCATGTCAAAAGCTGTTTGCACGCGCCTCCAACTCATTTCATTCCCCATATCTAGATTATCAGAAGTTCCTCTTCCAAAAGCTAGACAGAGTTCTGCCACCAAGGTGAAAGTCCATCATCAGACCTTGTCATATGGTAACTTCTCTCCCACCAAAATGGCCACCTTGGCACTTGACAGTGTGGGACTTGCCCGCAGCCAGCAGGGTGGGGACTCCAATCAATAGTTTCCCTTTCCACCTGAAAACACAAAGGCTTCTCTTTAACACAACTTCAATCTTTGTTAAGCAAGGCATAACAAACTCTTTTCCATTCATCATTAGAAGCTATTTAAATGTTTAAGCAGACTTCCTTTTTCTTTCTAACTGCACCTTGCTGTTGGCCAAAACACCACAACAGACTTAGATGGCCAGACAAACTGCACAGATTGAAAACTTGGGGAAGGCAAATGTCACCTAGAGACCTAAACCTGTGACATGCCTGAACCCACAGGCAATCCCCCCCGCCCCCGCCCCAGAAGCCTCTTACAGAAGAGGCTAATAGTTCTTCCTGCTGCCCCATCCACAGAGGGATGCAAGCAATTGGCAAGGGAGGCAGAGAGGGAAAGGCAGGGGAGTTTATGAGTTCAATGGGGGTATGCAAAGTAGTGGGGAAAAATCTCCTGCTCAGCCCCCTTCCCTGACACTGTCCCAGCTGCCTACCCTGGCAGAACTCAGCTAACCTTGGCTGCTCTGCTAGAGAAAGGGCAACCCAGACCAGGGGCGTTTCTCCAGCAGAGCAGCAACAGCTGAGGCGGTTTGAACTGCTTCTACAGGCTTTAAAGGGGAGGAAGCCACGCAGCGAGGTCAGTGCCCGAACCCAACTCCCCACAGGCTCAAGAGCATGGTGCATTTTCCAACCCTTGTTTGTCAGATGAGTCATCGAGAAGTCTGAAACAACACTTCAAAACAGAGGGTAACGTCTTTGTCCTGCCACTGTACTGCATGTGGCACTCAATCTGGAGATCACCTTAGCTAAGCTCTCACAGCAGCGCCCAGGAGAAAGAAGGTAGTAGTAGTAGTGGGAGACTCCTTGCTGCTTGGGATCGAAACCCAAGCGTGTCGCGAAGACCCGTGGACTCGCCAGGTATGCGATCTCACGGGAGGACGGATTAGAGACGTGACTGAAGGGTTGCCTGCACTCATAAAGCCCACTGACAGGTATCTCCTTCTTCTCATCCATGTGGGAACAAATGATACCGCCAAGTGGACCTACGAAGAAATCGCGTCAGACTTTGAAGCTTTGGGAAGGAAACTCAGGAACTTTGGGGCCTGGATAGTTTTCTCATCCATCCTTCCAGTAGTTAGAAGAGGGATAGAAAGGGAAAGAAAAATACTCCGGGTGAATGACTGGCTACGAAGGTGGTGCCGACGAGAGAGATTTGGATTCTGGGACCACGGGCTATACATCCTGGGAGATGGACTGTTGGCAAGGGATGGGTTGCACCTCACAAAGGCTGGAAAGAATGTGTTTGACCACAGCATGAAGAACTTCATTAGGAGGGCTTTAAACTGAATCCTACGGGGAAGGGAGATGTAATGTTGGGGGTAACAATGGACAAAGGCTCATGCACCACAACGGAGAGAACAGCTCTAATAGCGCCCAATAATAGTCTTCACAAACATTTAGGAAGAAAGCCACACTATGAAGCGCATGGTCTTCGATATCTATACACTAATGCCCAGAGTATGGGAAACAAACACAACGAACTTGAACTCTTAATACAGGAGGGAAACTATGACTTGATAGGTGTAACTGAGACTTGGTGGGATGACTCTCATGACTGGAATACAGCAACTGAAGGATATAACTGGTTCAAAAAGAACAGAAGGAACAGAAAGGGAGGTGGAGTTGCACAATATGTTAAAAACACATATCTCTGTACAGAAATACAGGAGGAGGAGCTTGGTAGCCCCATCGAGAGCATCTGGGTTAAAATAAATGGAGCAAAGGATAAAAGGAACCTGGTGGTCGGAGTCTACTACCGGCCATCCAATCAAGGAGAAGACAAGGATGAAATCTTTGAAAAGCAAATAGCCAATGTTTCAAGGAAGCATGATGTAGTAGTAACGGGGAACTTCAATTTCCCCGATATTTGTGGGGAGACAAATTCTGCAAAACATGGCCCCGCCAAGAAATTCCTGACTTGTGTGCTGGATAACTTCCTCCTACAGAAAGTAGAGGAAGGAACTAGAGGATCAGCTATCCCTGACTTGATCCTAACCAACAGAGATGACTTAGTGGATAAAGTAGCAGTTACAGGAACTCTGGGGGAAAGCGACCATGTTATACTTGAGTTCTTGGTTCTAAAGGAAGCAAAAGCCAAGTGTGGCCAAAAGCATACCCTGGATTTTAGGAAAGCTGATTTTAATAAACTCAGAACAATGATAAGTAAGGTCCCATGGCAAGTGACTTAATGAGAAAAGGAGTCCAAGATGGGTGGGAGCTTTTAAAAAAGGAAATTCTCAAGGCACAATTACAAACAATTCCAATAAGAAGAAAAGGTGGAAGACAACAGAAGAAGCCAGTGTGGCTTCACAAAAAGCTTAGAGATGACCTGAAAATGAAAAAGGACACATATAGGAAGTGGAAAGAAGGCCAAGCAACAAAGGAAGAGTATGGGCAGGTAGCACAGAATTGCAGGGATGGTGTCAGGAAGGCTAAAGCTGAGAACGAGCTGAGGTTAGCGAGGGATGCTGAAAGCAACAAAAAGGCTTTCTTCAGGTACGTGCATAGTAAAAGACAGAGGAAAGAAATGGTGGTTCAGCTATTAAATAAGGATGGAGAAATGATAACAGATGACAAAGAAAAGGCAGAGGTGCTCAATTCCTATGATGATCAGGGGACTGGAAACAAAGCCCTATGAAGAGAGACTGAAAGAACTGGGCATGTTTAGCCTTGAGAAGAGAAGACTGAGGGGAGATATGGTAGTGCTCTTCAAGTACTTGAAAGGTTGTCACAGAGAGGAAGGCCAGGATCTCTTCTCGATCATCCTAGAATGCAGGACATGGAATAATGGGCTCAAGAAGCCAGGTTCCAGCTGAACATCAGGAAAAACTTCCTGACTGTTAGAGCAATACGACAATGGAACCAATCACCTAGGGACGTAGTGGGCTCTCCCATGCTGGAGGCATTCAAGATAAGTCAGATGCTCTGACTTGGATTCCTGCATTGAGCGGGGGGTTAGACTCGATGGTCTTATAGGTCCCTTCCAACCCTACTATTCTATGATTCTATAATTCTATGAAGGGGCCTGCCAGGCATCAGTGTGGCAGTTGCCCATTCATGATCAAGAAGGCAGGCTGTTCTTGTCCTTAAACTAAGGAGTGACACAGACATTTAGCACTTGCAAGGTTAATGTTGCAGGTGTGAAGTATGCGTGCGGGAGGAAGAACGAGACATCAGTCGTGAGACTGCCCCTGAGCACTCAAAAAAGCGACCGCTCGCTACGGTATGTATTTATGAACCAGCTCGTGGCAGCTGTTCCCGGTGCTGTGCCAACCCTGCTGCCTTACACATTCCTGAACAGCGTGGCTTTGTGTATCCCAGAGAAAGTGAGTGCTGAGGAACACTGGAATCCAGAGAGCCCCCCCACCCCACCCCTGCTACCAGTCCTGTCCTCTGGAAGAGAAAAGAGCTAGAGCAGCCTTCCCCAACCTCCAGATGTGTTGGACTACAACTCCCACAGCCAACTTGGCCCAGGGACGCTGGAAGTTGTACTCCAGCACATGTGGAGGGGCCAGGTAAGTGAAGGCCGAGCTAGAGGAAGAAAAGGTCCTTTTGGCAGGTCACTCTGCCCTAGAGGAGAAAAGGAGGGCAGAGGGGAAGCAGGAGAGCAACTAAGTCATCAGAAGGATCTCATTAGCTTGCTCCAGACGTTATCCATGTGATGGTGAAGCTCACTGTGTACAAATGATATCCACATCCAACGCAGGGGTAGAGATGACTGCTTACCCCATCCCCACCCCCCGCCCAAGAAAATTCTATTGCTCTACTGTCACCCACCCACCCTTTGACAGGGAAGGAAAACTGCAAGTGGAAATGATTGCAGAGCTGGCTGACACCTCTCACACAAACCACCTGTTTTGCCCACAGTCCAGAGAATCCAAAGGACTCTGACTTTAACGAGCTTTATTCAGTATGAGCCTCAGAGTCATTCGTGCTCCACCTTCCCCCACAAGGAGGGTCCTAGATACTAGCCATTCAAATAGCCAGTGACATCATTTTGAAATGCACCTGAGAAAAGCACACCATACATCTTTAGTGCACCATAACTGTGACCCAAATCAATGCTCATCTCATAGGTTAACTCTATGTAGTTTATAGATGCTCAAAGCAGCATTTGAGGAACACCGCCCGTTGCTGCAGAACACGAGCAGGGGGAGCTGCTGCCTTCACGCCCTGCTTGTGGGTTTTCCGTGGGCAGCTGTTTGGCCACTGTGTGAGCAGCACGTAGACTACATGGACCCTTGGGCTGCTCCAGCAGGGCTCTTCTGATTTTCTTATGTTATGGCAGCACTGGCATTTTGCTCTAGACAGTCTAAACGAAGAAGCTAATGCAACTGTGCAAAGAGCTCTTTCTGGATGGGTGCTGCTGCTCTCTGCAAGAAGCGATCTGCTGGAGCAGCAAACGGGTTCCGTTTCCCCGCAGTGCCTGCACACCTTCATTTCTGCTGTTTGGGAATGGGAAGAAGGAGGAAGGGATGATGGGACCAGATGCAATAGTATCAGGGAAGGAGGGAGCAGGTAAAAAGCTCTTTGCATCACTGGGAGGGAGAGCACCCTGGGTCGGGATGAGAGGCATGATAGATCAAGGGCAGCCTGCCGGGGTTCAGTCAGAGGCACAAGCTGGAGACCTCGTTCTGGTTGGTCACAGAGCCATACACCGCATGGGCCAAACACAAAAAACAGCCAGCAATTTAATGCCCCGCTCTAGCTGCCAAAATGCCAAGTTCAAAAGCCCTGCTCTGAGCCAGTCACTGCTGCCCCCTGATCATCAAGCCATTTCCCAGTGCGACCTTACACTGCTTTTTTGGCAGAGCAACTCAAGTGCGCAACTCAAGTGCGCAACTCAAGTGCATTTGTCCTTGGGGCCGAGGAGTCGGCAGAATCTGCTTAATCCCGTGTTTGCTAAAATTTTGGGAAATGGCATTATCTACTTTATTTAGCAAGTGGATGTCCATAGCAATCATGAGAAGCACTCCAGTCAGAAACTTTAGTGGACGACTTATGGCAGATTAAAGGCTCAGCTCTCCTGTGAGCTGCTTTTTAGCATGGGCTTTTGCTTTGAATTTAACTGTAGCTGGATACTCTGCTTTTCAAAGGAAAAAATGTTTACTTAAAGCAGAGATGGGAAATGTGTGGTCCTCCAGATGCTGTTGGACTGCAACTTCCATCACCCCCCACCAGTTATGCTGGCTAGGGCTGATGGGAGTTATAGTCCAATGATATCTGGAAGGCCAGATGTTCCCCACCACTTGTTTAAAAGGCTCAATCCTGTAGATCAGGGGTGGGCAACTTGAGGCCTTCCAGATGTTCGGGCCTACAATTCCCATCAGCCCTAGCCAGAATAGCCAATGGTGAGGGATCATGGGAGCTGTAGCCCAAAACATCTGGAGGGCCACAGGTTGCCCACTCCTGCTGTAGAGATTCATAAGACCATCCCATCCCACTGAAAAAACAAACGAACAGCCATCATGTAGCTCCCACTTTTCAATTACGCTGCACAGGAGAAATTCCTGGTGGATATTCCAAGCTTCTCCCTGCTCTGCCTAAGGTGCCCCAAATTTTAAGAATCTTTTCACAAGTGGTCTGACATGTGTAACCTGTGGCTCTTGTATGCAGGAGTGAAGCATACACTTACAGTGCAATCCTAGAGATGTCTACTCAGAAGTAAGTCCCAGTGAGTTCAATGGGACTTACTCCCAGGTAAGTGTGTACAGGATTGCAGCCTCAGTGTAGCTTTACATTCAGTTTACAGACACAGGAAATTAAATGGGAAAGCACCATAGCTCAGTGGTAGGAGCACTCATTTGGCATGCAGAAGATTCCAGATTCGATCCCCTGATGGTAGGTCTGGAAAAGACCTCTGCCTGAGACCTTGTGTACAAGGTTAGAGTGATTATCAGGCATCTCCACAGGTCCATGTGTATCTCCACAGATTCTGATAAACACTGACAATCCCAGACAAATTTTGAGAGCATCTGAAAACTCAAACTCTGTTTTGGGGCTATCATAAAATTCATTGTGATCTGGTATAGTGTAGTGTTATGACCCAACCTGGATGATGTCAACAGGTTTATCATTCCAGGATGGACAGATTTAAAGCACATTAGGGAAGGACTTTGAACCCTTTCCCTGTCAAAACCATTTCTCCCCAACTGTTTTTCTCCCAGCATGGATTTCTCCCTCCCAGTCTTCAGAGGCTCACCAAGGGAAAGACAGTTTTGGGGGAAAGGTTCAGCACGCCTCTCTCAGCTGCCAATGCTACACTTCAAATTGTACCCCCCACCTTCTGCTTTATAGGTATTCAGCAGCAACCAGCTCCTGTCACCTGGGTCTGCGGCCATGACTTTTTGTTTGGCCCTAAGAGGCTGATCTATGGACCCAGAAGTCCCTGCTTTGAACCCTGCCTCTGCCATGAACTCATTAGCAAGCCAGGTTTGGTCGGCCTTATCCACTGACTGCAATATCGGGATAATAATGCTGACAACTTTACAGGGCTGTTGTAAGGCTCACAGCAATATAATAGGCATAAAGCATTCTGAACATTCTAAATTACTATATAAAAGCTAGATGCTGCTTGCTATAACTAGTCCTATTATAGATGCTGAAGGAAGTCCAAACCTTGTCCATGCAAGTCAGAAGCTAAACACATGGTCACATGCAAGGCTAAGTGGTTGCCTGCCAGAGGCTACCGGCTAAGGAATTCATTTTCAGAAATCTATTCAACTGTCAGCCCTGTTTGGCATCAGTAACTCACACAGCTTATGGCTATACTTTGAAAATAATATAGGATTTCCATTTTGAACAAAAGAAAAGCATTCAGGATTATTCATCTGCAAACTGGCAACAGGTGGACCCTCACCATCTCACAGAAAATCTGTAAAACAAACCCTCCCAACAGGATACCAGTAATGGTGGTACCTGTACCTAAATGGTATGCTGGAATGCAAAATCCACCCAGATTTTGCAGGGAGGATTAGTGAGCAGAAAGCAACGGAAGGGCCATTTCATCAAATATCTGAACCTGGTGTGCAGTGAGATTATTCATATCATTTGGCAGGACAATAAGAGATGACTGAATTTCCTCTGGGCAAGAGAGTTCCATCCCAGGGTAGCCTGCTCATCTGCAAAGGGTTTGCAGATCTGTTATGCATAACTTCTCACAGATCAGCCTTCCCCAACCTGGTGCCCTCCAGATGTGTTGGACTACAACTCCCATAATCCCCCAGCCAGGATGGGGACAGCTGTCATAGATTATGCACTGTAATATGTTCCTCCATGGAGAAGAAATGTCAGGTCGAAGTCAACCCTTCTGTGATCTGCCCAGAGAGCTTCAGCTATTGGGCGGTATAGAAATGAATAATAAATAAACAAACAAACAAACCCTTACCTTGGTTCCTATTATTTGTGGCAGCAATGAGACAGGTGGACCCTCACCATCTCACAGAAAATCTGTAAAACAAACCCTCCCAACAGGATACCAGTAATGGTGGTACCTGTACATAAATGGTATGCTGGAATGCAAAATCCACCCAGATTTTGCAGGGAGGATTAGTGAGCAGAAAGCAATGAAAACTGAGCTCACTGCAGGAATCCTCACTTAAACAGCTCCAAGCCCATAACCTGGCCAACCTGCAAATTTACCGTATAAACGTCCTCAGGGGTCATCTTAAGAAGGGTTACGTTCCTACTCACACATGGCTGTTTATGCAGGTCTCACGACTGCTTGAAAGTGCACCGCTAGTGATCTTCAGCTTGTGGTAATCCAGCCATATGCTGGCCATCATAGAAAGGATTCAGCTTTGAGCATGCGCAGCCTATCCAGTAAATGCCAATACAGACAGAAGCCAAACCACCACATGTCCCAATATAATATATAAATATAAATATATTTATATGTATATAATAAATATAATAGCAATATAAATTGATCCTCAGGATAAAGAGCAACCGCAGATCACCAACTCTTCTTAGGATGCAATCCTATGTATGTTTAGACAAAAAAAAAGTCCTACAACTCCCAGCATTCCCCAGCCAGCATAGGATTGCACCCTTAATCACTTAGAACTTAGAATTTCTCCCTAGAGCAGCCTTCCCCAACTGGGTGCCCACCACCAGCTGTTTTGGACTTCAGTTCCCAGCATTGCTGACCACTGGCCATGCCGGCTGGGGCTGATGGTGGCTGTAGTCCAACACATCCGGAGGACACCAGGTCGCACCAAACTACTCAGGGCCAAGGCTATTTCCCACAGCAGATTCCTACATTATTCCCATTACAGGAAATAAGTCACAGCTCAGACAATTGAGCTACTGCTAAATGGAAACCAGTTGTTGGGCTGAAAAACAGTAGTCACCCCTGGTCTAAGACAAGAAGGGAGAATGAGAAAGCCCAGTAAAAAGCTCTGTGGTCATCAGGCCTGAGCAATAGAGAAGATGTATGCAGCTCCATCCTCACTGTGTGACACAGACAGTTGCCTTGAATGACCCTATGAAAGAGGGAGCAGCAGCACAGGGATGAAGGCTGGGGCAGCTGAAGACAGTGAAGAAGGGGTTGAGCAACCAGCCACTGAACGATCTCCAAAGGTGAATTCATATCATTCTGATACCCTTTGGGAAATGTCAGAGTAACTAACTTAAGCAGGGCTCGCAATGATCCCCCATACAGGCCCCGATCAGATCTAGGTTTGGTTTGCTTCACCAATGCGACAGGATCTGATGGAGCAGACCGCAAGTTTCTAGCTCAAAAAGGATAAAGCCCCCAGCGCTGCCTTCAAGAAGCAGGCTGCAGCCTTGTAACATGCCTACTGGCAACCTGAAGGCAGCTACACAGTGTGCCTGTCCAAGACATACAACTTTGTTGGAAAGATCTAAATGAACAAGGGAGGCACTGAAGAATGAAGCTGGCCCACCCTCCAGGACTGCCACAATAGTCTGTTGAGCCCTTCCACTTGCCTCTGCCTTCTTCAGCTGGGGGGTAACTTAAGGCTTTCTCTCATACCCAATGGAGAGGCAAGACACCCTGGTTCACTTCATCTTGCATATCAACACAGAGACTACATCTTTGGGTAAAAAACTGTTTCAGATGTGAAATCCATCAAAATGATCCATTCAATTTTCCACCTAACTCTGGGCAGAGCAGCGGAGGTGGCTGTATGTGAAAACGTCCCATTTATGCCCTCAGGGAAATTCTGATGACACTTTTATAGTTCTAGTCAGCAACTAACTTTCCCAGAGAAAAATTTGGGGAAGGGGATGGCAGGTCAATGGGCCACGTGCCACATACACAAACTGCCCTGCCCATGTGCTCCTCTGGCACAGCTGCTGGTCCACAAGCAATTCTCCTTCAGGGGCTGGATCTCTTGGATCTCAAATTCAAGTATAATTTGAATGTGGGAATCAACTGCATTAACACCTAGTTATTTAGGCACTTCACAGATACTATGGTAAAAAGGGAATGCAAAGTCAGCTTTTAAAGCAGGCTTCCCCAACCTGGCGTTCTCCAGATGTGTTGGACTACAATTCCCAGCATATCCCAGACAGCCAAGGCTGTTTTAAGATTTGAGAAAATACATCTTGGAGATGATTGGGGTGGGGTGGTAGAAGAACAGAAGTCACACAGCCAACAAAAGTGATTCAGGTGCACGCCTATGCATGTTTAGGCAGAAAAAAGGCCTACAACTCCCAGCATACCCCATTCAGCATGCTGGGAGTTGTAGGGTTTTTTTCTGTCTAAACACACACAAGATTGTCCTTAGTTATTCACAGAGAAGGCTAACAAGCACATATCATGATCTCATCAGTGGGAGGCTTAAATGTGTACAGCTGTCCTAAACACACTGACTAAGGGGTAAGACTCATCAAATCTTGTGTGACTTACTTCTGAGTACACACGTTTAGGATTGTACTGCAAGGACTGGATCCAGATTTAATCATAGTTAGAACAGACCCATCAGAATCAATGGGACTTAAGTTAGTCTCAACTAACTTAAGTCCCACTGAGTTCAATGGGTCTACTCTAAGAATGGCTAAGTCTGGATCCAACCCAACATTCTTTTTCCATTCTAGTCTCCCCTACCTATGTGGCACTGAGTGTGAAGAAAAGTGGAAAGAAACAAACCAAGAGGAGCAGAGGGAGAAAGGCAAGAAGAGGTTCTTTGAGCACGCATGCAAGCAGGAGCCCTGCCCTCTCAGAGCAAACCGGCTAAGCACAGTTGAAACACAGCCACCTCTTGGCTTCTGACTCTGAGGCTTCCTATCAGAAACAGCTTGGCTGCACAGTTCCATCAAAACCAAGAGGACTGAGGTGAGTCCACTGCAAAGAAAACACTGATCCTAACCCGGAGAGACTTTAAAACTCCAACACAAAAAAATCATAGAGAAGGAAGCACACCGGGGAACTTAAACATTTCTCAAGCCTGGACCTCATTGACTCTCACTACGTAAGATTCGCCTGCAGTTGCTTATTTGCAATGTGTACCTTGGATGCTCCAAATGCTGTCTTTTAAGTCTTCACCAAGCCAATTCTCACTTGCAAAGAATCATCTTAGCCTATCTTGCCCCCCACTGCCTTCCTAGCCCCTGAGCTCCAGGCTGTAATCTCCTTTACAACAGGGACAGTCTGGAAAGCACCTGGAATTCTGCAGGTGCTATCATAAACAAGGACTCTAGAAACCTACAACCATGCTGCCGTCTCTCATGTAGAATCCAGAGGCTTACATTGATGGTTTCAGCTTTTTCCTTTAAAACTAGTTTCTAGTCTTCACGATTTGAGAGGAAAACAAGGAAGCCACTTCTGCGAAAAGCAGAGGCTAGCCTTGCAGATAAATCCAAAGGAGTTACCAAATGACAACATTTTTCTAGTCCATCTATGCACACATCATTTTTTCTTTAAAAAAAACCTTCTGTGAAGCTTTTTGATGTTTGATCACCTAGAAACAATCCTAACTCAACACAGGCAATCAGGCGAGTGGCTATTTAGACATCCAACTGGTTTCATGTACCCAGCCAAGTTGTTCTTGTTTTAAATCAACAGTCCCACATGCCACAAAGGAAAGCCACCTCTCAGAAGTCAGGGCAATTTCAAGAGCAGTTTGCAATGCAATGTGGGACTGCTAGTGTCCAAACAAAAACTATTATGAGTCCAACTGGGAGTGCCCAAGATCTGGGAGTGCATAAAAGAATTCTCTGGATCAAGATAGTAAAGAGGGGCTATATAGGTTTCTCAGAAAGTTTCTTTATCCAGCATTACTGAGCCACTACGTATGGACGTATCTCTGCCCTAATATTCCACTGCTTCAGTAGTCCTTTCTCCAATCCTAAACACCGAACAAAAACACCCCACCATGAACACAAATAGGCAAGAGAGCAAGTTGTGCAAAGAATACAAAATAATTCAATGTACATTGCTGATTACATATGGCTGTGAGAGCTGGACTATAAGGAAGGCTGAGCGCTGAAGAACTGATGCTTTCCAACTGTGCTGCTGGAGAAGACTCTTACAAGTCCCCTGGACTGCAAGGAGGTCAAATCAGTCCATTCTAATGGAAATCAACCCTGACTGCTCATTGGAAGGACAGATACTGAAGCTGAAGCTCAAATATTTTGGCCACCTAACGCGAAGAGAAAACTCCCTGGAAAAGACCCTGATGCTGGGAAAGATTGAAGGCAAAAAGAGAAGGGGACAGCAGAGGATGAGATGGCTAGATAGCATCACGGATGCAATGAATATGGACTTGAGCACACTCAGGGAGAGAGTGGAGGACAGGAAGGCCTGGCGTGCTATGGTCCATGGGGTCACGAAGAGTCAGACACAACTTAACGACTGAACAACAACAACAACAATGTTGCTGATTATGCAGCTTATTCCAGGAGTTCTCAAGCTGGGCGATCATAGGCTTTGCCTCAGACAGGGAGACAGCGTTTGAACCTTCCCCCAGTTTAATAAGATAATTTGGATCCACTTAGCATGTGACAACAGTCCAAAGGCTGCCCAACTTGCAGTGTTCACAACTGAAAGGAACCCAGAAAGGTACGGAGCCAGTTCACACAATTGCCAGCCCCCACAGTGGCTTAAATAATCCACGGTGGGTTGCCGTGTGTGCAGGCCACCATTGTGAATATTCAAGCTGTGGCAAGGGAACCCAGGCAGGGTGGCTTGTCGCCGTGGGTGACAAGCCGCCCACAACCCATGGGCTGCACTAGTGTTCTAGGGTGGTATGTTAACCACGGCAACAAGTGACCCTGCTTGGGTTTGCACATCACAATAAGCCACGGTGACCGCCCACTGTAGCTTGAATATCACAATGATGGCCGGCATGTGCCACAACCCACTGCAGCTTCTTTAAGCCATGGTGCCAGCGATTGTGCAAGGTGGCCCACTAAGTCCATCTTCTGAATTCCTGGCATCAAGGCCCACAGTTCCCAATGAGATGGAAGTAGTGATCCCAGAGATGCCCTCTTCTCCCTATTAGAGATACCCAAATACTACTGCATGGCACCCTTGAGCTGGAAATTCTACATTTTATTTGCTAACACCTTGCAACACTTGGCAAATTGTACAGGATGCTGCAGGTGGACTTTCTGCATTTCTCTCTCACTGGTGTAAGACAGCCTTTCCCCAACCTAGTGCACTCCAGATGTTTTGGATTACAATTCCCATCATCCCTGATGTCTGACTGTGCTTGCTGATGAGAACTGTAGTCCAAACCATCTGAAGGGCACCAGGATGGGGAGGGCTGGTGTAAGGTAACCTTATCAAATTGTCTGCTACTAATTGCTACTAATCGGCAGATCTTATCCATGCTTACTCAGAAGTCAGTCCTGATAAGTCTGATGAGGCTTACTGCTGAGAAAGTATGCCTAGAATTGGAGTCCAAGACCGCTGACAGTTTGGAACTACAAGCTTTGGGGCTCATTCATCAGAACCGCTCAGACAAGCAAAGTATCCCTCCTGCTCAGATCAGGCTGGTTCCTGACACCCACACCCACACACCTCGATTGCGGTTCGGCCAATCTGCTCAAGTGCTCTCAAGCTTGCCCTGCAGGCCTGTCGCAGCAATGCACCCGCTCTTGCTCTTGGCACGCTATGATCTGGATTATGTGGGCTAATCCTGGAGAAGCTTCACATCTGCAGCCTCTTGCCATGGGTTCAGGAGGAGAAAGGGCTGCGACTGAGGCTTCTGGCTCTTCCCAGCACTGCGATTAGAATCAGTTCTCCTTCTACAGAAGCCTGGCAAACTTCCCAAGACACCAAGCACGCTAGACCCAGAGCCACACAAGCGGAGGCGAATGCATTTTACATGCCCACCGCAGGCCCCCTCCCAGCAGACTAAAGCTGAGGATCATTTGTAACAGAGGGCGCTTTTTTTAAAGCATCCACCTCACACTGTCCAAAGTAAGTGTCACTGGCATGCGGAAAAAGCCATGCTCCGGATACGAGATTCCCTCAAACTGCTCCATTGCCACCGCAGGATCTCTCCCCCCCTCCCCCCCGGACCAAAGACAGCGGCTTACATTCTCCCCACCTCCCCAAATCACCCCCAAAGGTGCCACATCCATCCCTTGACATCCACCTCCACGCCTAAGGGCACCATATTTATCCCCATACCGCGCCGGCCAAAAGTCGGAATACACCGCAAGACACCCCCCGCACCGCTCCGAGGCAGAGGCGCCGTAACTAACCGGTCCAGCCAAAGCTGGCGCCCTCCAGATGTGTCGGCCCACCGCGCTGCCGGCCAACACATCTGGAGGGCGCCGGCCGGCCGGCAGGGGGGCCCTGCCCCTCCCGCCTCCCCATTGCCGTGTTTCCTCGAGTCGCGCCCTCGTGGCCGCCCCCCCCCGCCGCCCGCCCTCGCGCCAGCCAGGCCGGATACAGCTTGAACCCCCTCAGGATCTCCTTGGCCCGCTCCTGCTCCTGGCCCGACATGGTCCCGCTCCGCGCGCTGGGCTGGGCTGGGCGCCCCCCGGCCCGGGCTGGCTGGCTGGCGGGCTGGCGGGCCTGAGCGGGGCGGGGGGCGGCGGAGAGACGAGGCGAGAGCGCGCCGGCTCCGACCCCGCTGCGCCCGCCGCTGCCCGGCCGAAGCAGCCGCCCGGCCCAGCCAATCGCCACCCGCCGTCCCGCCCCCGCGCGCGACCGGCAGCGCCGGCGGCCAATCGGGGGGCGAGGGCGGCCACGACGGCGGCAGCGCCTAGCTGGTCGCTAAGGAAGGGGCGCCCCCCTCTCCCTCGACAACCCCAGGCGGAGCGGGGGACGGGTGCCGCCGCGGGACAACCTCCCTCAGTAGGCGAATCGAGCAAGGAAGCGCTGCGCGGGGCGACGTCAACCCTCAAGGAGCCAAACGCCTGCGGCGAAGAGCGCCCTCTGGCGGCCAGAAAGGAGGCTGCGGAAGCAGGCAGCTACACGCGGGTCTCGCGTTCAGACGTGACGTTGGGCTCAACTCCGATTGCAAAGCCCTGCGTGGGTTTTCTTTTTGTTCTCCTGGGCCCCTTAGTCTTTCAGGTTTACGGTCTTTTTTATCCTTGCACTGCTGGTGTTGTTATTATTACAAAGATTTAACCTACCTTTCAGGGCACTCTGCCCTCACAAGGCGGGTTGTTGTTGTTCAGTCGTGACCGACCCTTCATGACCCCATGGACCATAGCACGCCAGGCCTTCCTGTCCTCCGCTCTTTCCCGGAGCATGCTCAAGTTCATTTTCATTGCATTGGTGATGCTATCTAGCCATCTCATCCTCTGCCGTCCCCTTCTCCTTTTCCCTTCAGTCTTTCCCAGCATCAGGGTCTTTTCCAGGGAGTTTTCTCTTCGCATTAGGTGGCCAAAATATTTGAGCTTCAGCTTCAGTATCTGTCCTTCCAATGAACAGTCAGGGTTGATTTCCTTTAGGATGGACTGATCTTATCTCCTTGCAGTCCAGGGGACTCGTAAGAGTCTTCTCCAGCACCACAGTTCAAAAGCATCGATTCTTCGGCGCTCAGCCTTCCTTATAGTCCAGCTCTCACAGCCATACGTTGCTACTGGGAAAGCCATAGCTTTGATGATACGAACCTTTGTCGGCAAGGTGATGTCTCTGCTTCTTACTATGCTGTCTAGGTTTGCCATAGCTTTCCTCCCAAGGAGCAAGCGTCTTTCAATTTCATGGCTACAGTCACTGTCTGCGGTGATCTTGGAGCCCAAGAAAGTAAAATCTGTCACTGCTTCCATTTCTTCCCCTTCCATATGCCAGGAAGTGATGGGGCCAGATGCCACGATCTTCGTTTTTTTAACTGCTGAGTTTCAAAGCAGCTTTTGCACTCTCCTCTCTCACCCTCAGCAAGAGGCTCTTGAGATCCTCTTCGCTTCCTGCCATCAGGGTGGTACGCAAGGCGGCTTACAGTACTACAAAAACATGAACACGGAGTTGCGATTAAGCACAGGCAGCAAGAGCAGCATGACGGTTTTTAAGCATCAGATGCAACAAAGGAGCCTTCAGGGCTGTTGTTTGTTTTTAAGGCAGCAGTGGTGAAGCCATACGGACCTCTCAGAACAGGAAATTCCAAAGGTGTGGGGTGAAAGCCTTCTCTCTGGTATGCACCAGCCTAATGGCAAGTGCCAGTGAGCCAGAGAATAGGGCCCCTCTCTCACATTAATGCTTGGGCAGGCTCATACAGGTGTAGGCAGCCCTTCAGATAACGTGGTCCCAAACCATTTTGGGCTTGAAAGGCCAAAACCAGCAGCTTGAATTGCCTTGGAAACTAACAGGCAACCAATGTAAATGATACAGAAGAGCTCCCACAACTGTCCTTATGCTGCATTCTGCCCCACTTGCAGCTTCCGAATCATTTTCAAGGGCAGCCCCTCTAGAGCACATTGCAGTAATCTAACTTGGATGCAACCAAGATGTGTCACTGTGGCTAGGTTAGCTTTCTCTAGACAGGGGCACAGCCACCGAACCAGCCTAAACTGGTAAAAAGCATTCCTGGCAACCGACGCCATAGAAAGCGCTGCATCCAGGAGCGCTCCCAGACTGCATACCTGGCCCTTCAGGGGGAGCATAACCCCGTCCAGAGTCAGATCTAAACCTCCATCCAGATTAGTGGATTTCCCAACCCACAGAACATCTGTCTTATCCAGTTTAAGCTTCAGCTTGTTAGCCTTCATCCACTCCTCTATTGCACCCACACATCTGCGTATCGATGACACCTCTGCCCAAACCTCTGGATTACTTCTCCCAGGGGTTCCATGTAGATGTTGAAAAGCATGGGGGACAAGACAGAATCTTGAGGCACCCCAAATGTCAATGGCCAAGGCGGTGGAACAAGCATCCCCCAACACCACCTTCTGGTTCCGTCCCCCCAGGAAGGATTGGAGCCACTGCAACACCGTGCCCCCAAGTGTCATCCCAGAGAGAAGGTCCAGAAGGATAGGTCAGTGGTATCGAAAGCCATTAAGAGGTCCAGGAGAACCAATAGGATCATAGTCCCTGCATCCATTCCCCAGCGTAAGTCATCCACCAGGGTGACCAAGGGAGTTCCTGTCTCGAACCCAGCCGGATCTCAATAATCAGTGTCATCCAAAACTGCCTAGAGCTGACATGACACAACCCACTCTCCAAGACCTTGCTCACAAATGGTAGATTTGAAACTAGGTGATTAATTCTCCGTAGCCACGGGATCCAGACCTGGCTTCTTCAACAATGGTTTCATTACTGCCTCCTTCAAGACCGCCGGAACTCCCCTGTCCCTTAATGAGGCATCGACCACTCCTGACAGCCAGCCCCGGCAGGCTTCACTTGCCAGAAGGGGCAAGGACCTAAAGAGCAAGTGGTAGGCCGCGGTCCCCCAACCACCTTGTCAGCATCCCCAGGCTGCACAAGCTGAAATGTGTCCATAACAATAGGACCAGACAGGCAGTAGTGTAGTGGCAAATCCAGAAGTGCAGGGTCCCTCCATGACAGTCACAGCCACGCCCCCTTCTAAATTGTACAACCTTGTAAAATATACAGCCTTCCACTGGGATCCAAAAACAGCGCAGCTGAGAGTGAGGCAGGGGTATTTCAACTGGATGTCTGAGAAAAAATGCAGGGGTGTTAATCTTTTTCACTCACTCACTCACTCACACACAAACTTTTTAGGTTTTCAAAATATGATACTCTATGGAAGCTTCACCCTCTCAACTCAGCCTTCATGGACAGATCCCTTCTCATTTAAACAGCCCCCTTGCACACTCCCTTAGCACCCCAACATTACCCATTAGTCTTCCCTAAGCTCCTTCATTATATCTCCTCCCTCCCCCTCCAACAGAAATGTCCACACACCCAGCTGGATTGAACCACACACACACACACACACACAGTTGTGTATTTTGGACTCGACAACATGTGTTTTGGGGGTTGGACTCAATGGCCCTTCCAACCCTACTATTCTATGATTCTATTCTATGGTGTAGTGGTAAATTTGAAAGTGCAGGAGCTCATTGATCACAGTCTCCAAGGGCAGTCCAAATATTTCAGGCAGCTGTGTCAATCCATATCAACAAGCCAGTTCTAGGAGTTTTCATCTCCACCAGGAGCCTGTCATTGGTAAAGCAAATAGGTCTTAATTGCCCATTCCAGACCAAGTCATCCCAAATACTTTGCGTTCCAACATGGAACTATATTGTTGCTTGGAAAATTCATTCCCCCACAGCTACAGTGAGGATCGCAGCTAAGCTCAGAGGGAAGAGGGAATTCTGAGGGGGGTGGCAGATGACATCAGAGTCCCTGCTAATGAAAAAGTGCCAGGGCTGCGTCCCTGCGAGCCCTGCCTCCACTACACTGCGGACAGGGCCATGGCTGCTTCTTTCACTGTGGTTTTATTCTGTGGCTGATTTAGGGCGCGATCCTCTGCACGTTAAGACAGAAAAACATGCAGGGGATTGCACCCTTAATTTGTTTTGGATTTTACATTGTTTTGTTGTACTTATGTATCTTATGGTTTTAGTCTTTGTTTTGTGAATCTCCCAGATTGGCTATTGGCCTGTATAGAAATGCAGTAAATCCATAATGGAAATAAACATTCAGTAGAGAGAAACCACCAGAGTGGCCTAATCTTTGTATTTTTTTGTTCCCCCCATCACCTCTGCTTTTTGTACCATCTAGTTTGATGAAGAGTTCTAGAGAACTCGAAAGTTTGCACACCTTTTAATCGCATTTTGATTGATCCTAATAAAGGCTTTGCCCAGCTGTTGATTTGTTTTTTTTTTGTTTTTCTCATGGTCATTTCTCACTGCTCTTTTGTAACACAACTTGGGAGGCTGTGATTAAATTTTACTTGGTATGTTATGCTCTCACATTTGACCAATGTAAACAAGTATAATAATAATACTTTGCATTTATATCAGATTTCTGAGCGTTTGAAGTTCTTCTCGTATGTTTACACGCTGAAATCTTTAATACAACCCTTGTCAGGTTATTATTATCCCCAGGTATTATCCCCAATGTTGCCAAATGCTTGCCGATTAAGGTGTCACTGTTTTTTTAAGGGTAGGTAACCAAAATGGCAGCCATGAGAGTTTTAGAGTTTTCAGATATATTATGGAAGACCTCTGCTAAATTTAACAATGTGAAAGTTAAAAGATTTCAGATATTTTCAAGCGCTGCACCTTACTAATCCCACCATATAAACATAAACGACTGGTATCCTCACAGAATCTGAGCATCTTATTCATTTCAGTTCACACAAAACACAAATCCTCATAGATACATTTATCACGTCTTGGTTACATTGTCTTGTGGGAATACTGAGGACTTCTATACAACATGGCAAACAAAAATAGAGCAACCAATATATTTGGCAATTCAGATGGTCTGCCCCAGGAGACTGAAGGAATCCAATGGCTTTCTGAATGCTCTTGGGGATTTTCCAGTGGAGAGAGCTGGTGATCCAGCCGAGGCCCTAGCCTCACTGTGGAACAGTGAGATGTGGAGGGCCATTGATTTGATTGCACCCGAGTGCCCTCTCCGGCACTGTGGAGCCCATTCTGCTTCCTGGTATACTGGGGAGCTATGGTCAATGAAACAGGCTGGGCATCGGCTAGAGCGCAAATGGCGCAAGACTCAAAGTGAAGATGACTGAGCATGCTCTAGAGTGCATAATTGTGCCTACTGCGTGGCAGTGCGGGCAGCAAAGGAGGTTTATTTTGCTGCCTCCATTGCATCCTCAAGTAGCCGTCCAGCGGAGTTCTTCCAGGTGGTCCGGCAGTTGTTAACATCTTCCCCAGTAAATGGGGCCCTGGCCCCGTCGAGGACCCGCTGTGACCTTTTTGCATCGCACTTTGAGGACAAAATCGCTTGTCTCCGCAGCAGCCTTGATGCTGTTAGTGCAGTACCAGTCGAGGTGTCTGATGCCACCATCTGCCCGATTTTGTGGGATCAGTTTCAGTTGTTACAGCCTGATGATGTGGACAAGATGCTTGCAATAATGCGACCGACCACGTGCCCTCTTGATCCCTGTCCCTCCTGGATAATAAAAGCTAGCCGAGGGGGTATGACTGGGTGGGTCCAGGGAGTAATAAATGCTTCCCTACAGGAAGGGAAGCTGTCCTTAAGGAGGCAGTAGTGCGGCCACTCCTGAAGAAGCCCACTCTGGACCCAATAGTATTAGACAACTACTGCCCAGTCGCAAATACCCCTTTTCTAGGGAAGGTACTTCAGAGGGTCGTGGTGGACCAACTGCAGGCACTTTTGGAGGATACTGACCCATTATCTAGACCCATTTCAATCTGGGTTTCATCCTGGTTACAGGACTGAATCAGCCTTGGTCGCCCTGATGGATGACCTTTATCAAGAGAGGGACAGGGGGAGTGCAACCCTGTTAATTCTGCTCAATCTCTCATCGGCTTTTGATACCATTGACCATGGTATCCTCCTGGATCGACTCCATGGAATGGGTATTGGAGGCACTGTGCTACAGTGGTTCTGGTCCTACCTACGGGGCTGATTTCAGAGAGTAACATTGGGTGACTATTCCTCAGCCCCTTGGCAATTGAGCTATGGGGTGCTGCAGGGTACCATCTTGTCCCCAATGTTGTTTAACATCTATATGTTGTTTAACATCTACATGAAGCCGCTGGGAGTGTCATTAGGGGATTCGGAGCCAAGTGCCATCAGTATGCTGATGACACGCAGCTCTATCTCCCTGTGACATCTGAATCAGGAGAGGCTGTGCAAGCCCTGAATCAGTGCCTAGACTCAGTAATGGGCTGGATGAGGGCCAATAAACTGAAGCTGAATCCTGGCAAGATGGAAGCCCTGTGGGTGAGTGGTTCCCAGATCCGGGAGATAGGCTCATTGCTTGTTCTGGATGGGGTTGCACTCCCTCTGAAAGATCAGCTCCATAGTCTGGGGGTCCTCCTAGATCCATCATTGTCGCTGGAGGCCTAAGTGCTCACGGCAGCTTGGAGTGCCTTTTACCAGCTTCTGCTGGTTCGCCAGCTACGGCCTCTCCTGGACAGGGATAGCTTGACCACGGTGGTACAGGCATTAGTAACCTCAAGATTGGATTACTGCAATGCGCTCTATGTGGGGCTGCCCTTAAGGCTGGTCCGGAAGCTGGAGCTAGTGCAGAATGCAGCAGCTCGGCTGTTGTCGGAAGCTGCCCCTTTTCAGCGTGTAACTCCTCTGCTGAGGGAACTGCACTGGCTGCCTATTCACTACCAGGCCAGGTTTAAGGTATTAGTACTAGCGTACAAAGCCCTAAACAACTTGGGACCAGGATACCTGAGAGCGTCTCCTTCCTTACCAACCTGCCCGGTCACTGAGGTCATCAGAGGGCACGTTCCTGGTGGTTCCACAGGGACCTATGGCCCAGTTGGAGTCCACCAGGAAAAGAGCCTTCAGTGTGGTGGCCCCCTTCCTATGGAATTCCCTGCCTTTAGAGGTCAGGCAGGAAATTCCATAGGAATTCTCCTTCTGCATTCAATCTTTCCTAGCATCAGGGTCTTTTCCAGTGAGTTTTCTCTTCACATTAGGTGGCCAAAATATTTGAGCTTCAGCTTCAGTATTGAAAATAAATAAATAAATAAATAAATAAATAAATAATATGTCTTGAGCAATAGTCTTCTGTTTGAACAAAGCACTCATAAGAACTGTTTCAGTTAAAACTAAAAAAGCGACCCAGGAAGTTTTGCATTGTTGTTATCATACCACATTAAATCATAGTGATGTCTATAAATACACCAGCCAAGTGCTGGGGATGTTGTAGTTACTGCTAGGCACCCTCTCATATGTAATGTCTTTCTTGTTTGTTTTTATTGGGGGGGAGGGGGTTAAAAGATCCATAAGTTGGTCAGTCCGTCACCTAGCAACCTAGAGTATATGTTTTTGATGAGGATTTTAAATGTCCTGTTTACAAAGATTTGGTGCTTTCCCTTTTGAGTGTGTGGTTTTGTTGTTTTTGGAAACACTAGAAATTCTCCAATTTTCTTACAGTTGCATACTTGTACCTTGGGTCAGGACTGGGCTGCAGAAGATAGATCACCAGATGTTTTGTACTTTAACTCCCAGAAGCCTCTGTCAGTGTGGCCAATGGTCAGGAATGTTGGGAGTAGAAGTCCAAAACTCTGGCGATCTACATTCTGCTCACCCCTGCCTTAGGTTATAGAATGTGGTGATAATGACAAAAATGTTTCAGATTTGCCTCTCAAGGTACAGTCCTACTGCGATGATCCACTGGAATCATCCAATGCAGAACGGGAGGAGCAGCAGAGGCGATCTTCACCTCCCTGCTCCACCAATTCCGCATTTTCGCTTTTTTGCCCATCTAGCTGGGGCGCTTCAGAGGGGGACGAAAGGAGGCTGGAGAGGCCTTGGGATAGCTCGTATCCTGGCCTCTCCAGCCCCCTCCCCTCCCACCAGAACGTCCATTTACCCCCTCACCGAGGGTGCGTTCCCAACCCTGGAGAGGCAGTAGCTGTGGTTCTTTCCATGTCGGCTGGGAGTGGGAGGAGGTTTGGAGCACAGATTCCTGGATCCAAGGTTAGAGCGCTGTCTCCAACCTCAGATCCAGGAATCCACAATATCCTATCTGCCCACCACCCCATGCTGTCTAGGGGCCATAAGATTGCCCCCTCAAAGAATTATTTAAACAGAAGCAAATGGTACCCTTTTATAAAGTTTGTTAAGAATGACTGTACCTCTTTAGAACTTCTAGTCCAGTCCTTTCTGGGCCACCTCAGTATACTTGTGGTGACCTTTACTGTGTCATCTACAAACGTCTGTTTTCATTTTTTGCATAACATATGAATTGTTTTTATATTGTCATGTTGTACTTTTCCCCTTCTTCAGATGTGTTCCTTCTGTTGATTATTGCTAAAGAGTTCAATGCTTATACTTGAAACAAACAAACAAACAAACCTAATAAAATTTGTAAAGTTTAAAACTCACACACAGGCACATAACCAGGCAGAATTAAAATTGAATGATGTTGAATCTTGGCATACTAGTCAGGATTCTGTTTCTCACATCGGAAATAGGTCTGTTGACCCCCTGCTGTTTTTACCTATTAGGTCTGTTGACCCCCTGCTGTTTTTACCTATTCACCCCATTAACAGGTCACGAAACTCAGACAGCTATTAGGAGGTGGGGGAGCTGTTACAAAGCAGAGATACTTCGAATTTCATCTCTGAAAGACTGATCAATGCTTGTCTTTTGTACCTGGTTGATGAGCACTTGTCTTTTATTGAGCAAGGTGGAACAGGTCTAGTTACCTTAGAAGCCCTCAGAGTGTTCTTATGGGTAGTTTGGTACAGAAGCTGTTCTCTGAAATTAAAGAGATCTATTGAACAGAACAACTTAACATTCTGGTGTGCTGAAGAAAAAGTGACAGAATCCCACTTACTGGATGACATAAGAAGTGGGGTCACCCAGGAATCCGTACTGGGACCAATGCTTTTAAAATTTAAAATTGTTCATAAATGGTCTGGAGGTAGGGGTGAGCACTGAGCTGGCCACGTTTCTTGACGACAACAAATCATTCAAGTGTGTTAAAAACCAAAAAAGGATTGTGAAGAGCTCCAGGGTGGATCCGGGGAAATTACAGGTCAGCTAGCTTAACGACTGTTCCGGATAAATTGGTTGAAGACATTATTAAGGATAAAATGAGTAAGCATATAGAAGGACAAGCCCTGCTGAAATGGAATCAACATGGCTTCTGTAAAGGTAAGTCCTGTCTCACTAACCTTTGAGAATTCTTTGAGAGTGTCAGTAAACATGTAGACAGGGGTGATCCAATAGACATTGTTTACTTGAACTTCCAAAAGGCTTTTTGACAAAGTCCCTCACCAAAGACTCCTGAGCAAACTTAGCAGTCATGGAATAAGAGGAGAGGTCCCCTCATGGATCAGTAACTGGTTAAAGAACAGAAAGCAGAGAGGAGGAATACATGGTAAATTCTCCCAATAGAAGGAAGTAAATAGTGGGATCCCACAGGGATCTGTATTAGGACCAATGCTTTTCAACCTGTCCATAAATGATCTGCAATTAGGAGTGAGCAGTGAAGTGGCCAAGTTTGCTGATGACACCAAATTATTTAGGGTGGTTAAAACAAAAAGGGATTGTGAAGAGCTCCAAAAGGATCTATCCAGACTGGAAGAAGGGGCATCTAAAGGGCAAATGCATTTCAATGTAAGCAAGTGGAAAGTGATGCACGTTGGGGCAAAAAATCCCAACTTCAAGTATAGCCTGATGGGATCTGAGCTAGTGGTGACTGACCAAGAAAAAGTTATTGGGGTTGTGGTGGACAGCTCAATGAAAATGTCGACCCAGTGTACAGCTGCTGTAAAAAAGGCAAACTCCATGCTAGGCATAATTAGAAAAGGAATTGAGAATAAAACTGCCAATATCATACTGCCTTTATATAAATATATGGTGTGATCTCACTTGGAATACTGTGTATAGTTCTGGTCACCACACCTAAAAAAAGATATTGTAGAGCTGGAAAAAGTGCAGAAAAAGGCAACTAAGGGAGCAATCCTATGGCCGCTAGTCTACAGCTAGACGGCCATAGGATATGTGGGTTTCTGAGAACCGACCTTCCCCCCTTCCATGCTGCCTTGCAGGCAGCACGGAACAGCTCCAAGCTCTGCGCTTGGAAGAGGAGCACGGAGCAGCCAAAACAGGGCGTTCCAGGGGGCATTCCAGGCATCCTATGTGTCGTCCAGCAGCCTCCTCCCCTGCTCCGCCTTCCCATGGCTAGACAATCGAAATCAACTGTCTAGCCACAAATGCAGGGCAGGAGAAGTGCAGAGGGAACGATCCCCTCCATGCTTCTCCTGCCCTGCATTGGATAGGCGGTCACCTCCTAGTTTGGAGGCAGCCGCCTATCCCTATAGGATTGTGCCCTTAAATGATCAAGGGGCTGGAGCACCTCCCCTATGAGAGAAGGTTACAACAGCTGAGATTGTTTAGCTTAAAAAAAAAAGGAGGGTAAGGGGAGACATGATAGAGGTCTACAAAATTATGTGGAGAATGTGGATAGGGAGACATTTTTCTCCCTCTCTCAAAATACTAGAACCCAGGGTCATCCTACAAAGCTGACTGGTGGGAGATTCAGGACAGATAAAAAGAACTCCTTCTTCAACCAGCACATAGTTAAACTATGGAATTTGCTACCATAGGATGTAGTGATGGCCACCCATTTGGATGACTTTAAAAGGGGGCTAGACAAATTCCTGGAGGAAAAGGCTATCAACGGCTACTAGTCTTGATGGCTCTGTGCTACCTCTAGCACCAGAGGCAGTAAGCCTATGTACACCAGATGCTGGAGAACATGGGTGGGAAGGTGCAGTTGCGCTCATGTCCTGCTTGTGGCTTCCTGGTCAACAGCTGGTTGGCCACTGTGTGAACAGAATGCTGGGCTAGATGGACCCTTGGTCTGAGCCAGCATGGCCCTTCTTATGTTCTTATTGCAGAGCTCCCAAAGGATCTCTCCAAAATGGGTGAAAGGACAATAAAATAGCAAATGCAGTTCAATGTAAGCAAATATAAATTGATGCACCCTGGGGCCAAAAAAATCCTAACTTCACATATACGCTGTCGGGGTCTGAGATGGTGGTGACTGGCCAGGAGAGTGATCTTGGGGTCTTGGTGGATAGCTCAGTGAAAACGTTGACCCAGTTTATGGCAGTGTGAAAAAAGTGCACTTCGTGCTGGGATCTCTCTCTCACACACACACACGCACGCCCACTTTTGCTGGCCCTTCACTCCAATAGGTTCTGCCCCAATATCAACTTTTGTTGTTGGTTTTTAAAGAGTTCTCAACCACAAGATCCTACTTTGCGTATCAGGGAAAGGAGTGCTGCCAACCTGGCAACTTCAAAGCTTACTCTCCAAAGCTTACACGGGTAGGCAACTTATGGCCCTCCCGATGTTTTAGCCTACAACTCGCTTCATCCCTCACCGCTGGATATGTTACTTAGGGCTGATGGGAGTTGTAGGTGTTCCTAAATCTATTGGTATAGGGCTTGGGTGTGCCTCCCTCTTCCTGGCATTACAGTTTGGTCCTGTGCACGTATTTACTGAGAAGTCACTCCCATTGGCTTCAATGCATCCTTTTCCCAAGTAGGGGAACACGGGCTTACACCCGTTGGCCTCAATGAGAGGACTTACATCTGAGAAGACATGTATAGCACTGTGCTAAGAGTGTCGTTGAGTTTATTTAGATGGTATTATTTTCTGGCTGTTTCAGTGTGTGAGGACTGGTTTTTGAAATCAGTATGAAAATTTATTTATTTATTAAATTTATTAATCGCCCATCTGACTGGTCACCCAGCCACTCTGGGCGATGTACAACCCCCATAAAACAATTTAAAACAATAAAATCTTACCATATTTTTTTTTTTTAATACCCTAACCCACCCCAAATACGCTATATAAATCTTTTGAAACAAACTTTTATACTGTTGTATTTATTATTACCAACCACCCTGGAATCGACTTGGGTTAAGAGCTGTATATAAGTGTTTTAAATGGGCAAATAAAGGAATACAACATACTTAATGGAAGATATCAAATTTAGGTTGAACGTCTTAAATTTAGCATGGAACATATTAAATAATTTCGAGAACCGCCCTGAGAGCTTCGGCTACTGGGCGGTACAGAAATGAAATGAATAAATAAATACAGAAAATGCGTGTTTGATATAATCAGTCCCGACGGTCAGCCTGAAGACGCCCCGCCGCATCTTTCGCGGCGAGGTTAAAAGCGCCGCCCGCCGCCCAGCACGGCGCCCTCCGGCGGAACCATGGCGCGCGGGAAGCGGTTTCCGCCCGAGCCCGAGGCGGCCGCGGACGCGCCTGCGCGCGCGGCACTCGTGCCGGCATCGCCGTCGTCGCTGTCATGGCGGCCTGAGGAGCGGCGCGGGCGGAGGAGGCAGGCGCGGGCGGGCCACCCGGGCGGGAGCGGCGCCGGGCAGGTCGGTCGGGGCGGGCAGCGGCTGGCGGGGGGACGCGGGGGGCGGCTCGTGCCTGGGAAGGAGGGGACGCGGCCTCGGTGGGCGGAGTGGCCGGGCGGGCTCCTGCCGCCGAGGAGACGGCGCCCTCCGCCCTCGCCCCGCGGGGCCCTGCTCCGGGCGAGGGGAGGCGCCCCCTCCGCGAGACGCGCCCCTCACGGCCCTCCCTGCCCGCCTTCCAGGCGCCGTGTGCCGCGCCTGGGCTGGTGCGCGCTGAAGAACGACACGTTCTGTGCTGTGTCGTGTCGTGTCGCGAGAGAGACACGCGCATACATCTGTGGACACGCAGCCTTCGTAAGCCGCCCAGAGAGCTTCGGCGAGTGGGCGGTATAGTACATGAAATGAAATATACATAAGGTAGACAGACTAACAACGGAGTAATGTCAAAATATATTTAGATATTACTCTGCTGTTAAGTCTACATTTCATGGATATGTGTGTGTGTGTGCGCATGTATATATACACACAATACAGAATGTATGCAGAGCCTCCTTATAGCTTTGCTGTTGTGCCTCTTTATACCTCCCTCTCAGTCCATCCTAAAGGAAATCAACCCTGAGTGCTCATTGGAAGGACAGATACTGAAGCTGAAGCTCAAATATTTTGGCCACCTAATGCGAAGAGAAAACTCTCTGGAAAAGACCCTGATGCTGGGAAAGACTGAAGGCAAAAGGAGAAGGGGACGGCAGAGGATGAGATGGCTAGATAGCATCACCGATGCAATGAATATGGACTTGAGCACGCTCCGGGAGAGAGCGCAGGACAGGAAGGCCTGGCGTGCTGTGGCCCATGGGGTCACGAAGAGTCGGACACGACTGAACGACTGAACAACAACTCCATATATATATATATATATAGAGAGAGAGAGAGAGAGAGAGAGAGCGCGCAGTATTTTTACCCCACTCTTGAGCCAAATAAGGCTCCCAGAGCCACTGACAAAGTTTAATAATAATGAGACAGTCCCTACCCTTAAGCTTACAACCTATATATGTGCTTATAGAGCAGCCTTCCCCAACCTGGTGCCCTCCAGATCTTTTGGACCACAATTTCCAGCATCCCCCACCAGGAATGCTGGGAGTTGTAGTCCCAACACATCTGGAGGGCACTACACATGCGTGCGCGCGCGCGCGCGCACACACGCGCCCACACACTCTATATATGTGTATTCTTCACAAAGGGTTTTTCTTCTTACTTGCTGTTGACCCCAAAGCACTTGATGAGGGGAAGTGCTTCATGTGTTTCCATTCCTCTGCCTCGCCTTCTGTGCCTCCCTTTGACCAGGTACCCACTACAAATCCTATCCTGCAACTCAATGTAGAGGTACTTCAGTCTTGATGTTTTTTACACACGCTCTCCTTTAAAAGAAACCATTGACTGGTGTGTGTGGCTTGCTTAGGAACAACCTTATCAGAGCTATCCTAGAATTACTTCCAAGTAGGTGTGCATAGAATTGCACACTGAAGCACTTACTTCCAAGTAAACTTAAAGAGGTGTACATGCATGAGAGAAATTATTGACTTTGATTTTCATGAGCATTTGAATTTATTCTATTAGAACATTTATAGCTGCCCTTGTGGTGCAAATGCACCACTCCGGGCAGCTTTCAACATTTAAAAATTACAATTTTGTGCAAAGAACAATTTTAAAAATTGACCAAGTAGATAGGGCCAGGGGTTAAAACAAAAGCCTGCTGAAATGCATACATACAACAAAAGTTTGCTGAAATAAAATGGTCTTCAACAGCTGATGAAAAACGGTGAGGGAGAGAATCAACCACGCTTCCTGAGGCATTCCACAATTAGTGTGCAGCTGCTAAGAACGTTCTCTCTCTCTTTCTCATTCCACTCAACCATATTTCCACCCTAAATGGGACATAGAAAAGGGCCTCTTATCTTCCTGTCTGCTCCCTAAAATATGAAGAAGGCAGTCCTGGAGATAACCTGGAACGCAGGCTGAGGAAGGCTGGAAGTGTGTGTGTGTGTGGGGGGGAGGTTTCCCGTTGAAACATGCATAGGATTGCACCCTTAGGGCTTTAAAGGTAGTTACCAACACTTTGAATTGTGCCGGGAAGCAGATGGATAACCAGTGCAGGTATTACAGGTTTGATGTAACATGATCCCATGGGCAAGTGCCCTGCAACATCCTTGCAGCTGTGTTCTGGACCAACTGAAGCTACCCAAACTCTTCAAAGGTAGCCCCATGTAGAGTGTATTGCAGTAATCCAACTTGGATGTAACTAAGGTGTGTGTTACTGTGGCTAGATTTGACCTGCTCAGGCACAGCTGGTGTACCAGCTGGCCAAATGTACTCCTGGCCCCAGGCACCGCCTGGTCTAAAGCCAAGTCCAGGTGCACTCCCAGACTGTGAACCTGATCCTTCAAAGGGAGTGCTATCCCATCCAAAACAGATTGAATCCCTATTCTATCTCTTCCTGACCAGGAACACCTCTGTCTTGTCTGGATTAAGCCTCAATTTATTAGCCCTCATCCAGGGCTAACATAATTCTCTCCCCAATCCTGGTCCACCCCCACCATTCATGGTGCAGAGGTTGGGTCCTGCCTCTCTATTAATGAGCTTTTAAAAAACATTCAGGTGTTGGCTTAAGGGAGATGATGATTTGTGGGAACAGTAAGAAGGGAAGAGGTTTAGGGTGATCAGAAGCAAAAAAAAATAAAAAATGTTCAGATTAATATGTTAGGAATTCAAGATAGTGCCTTGGAAGGCTTCCAATAATTCTTCGCATCCATAAACACGTTTCTGGGATGCCCTCCTCCTAAACCTCTTCTCTTAGTTTCAAATCTGCCATTTTCCTTGCTCTTTCTCTAGTGCTGCTTTTCTGGGCTTAGGCCCTTTGTTTTCCTGCTGGCCCAGCAATTTCCTGTAACCAATCTAGGCTGTTCTCTGCGAAGTTTTTTCCCCTGCCAAAGCACTTTTGCCCAAGCCCACTTCAGCATGAAAAGCTAAATTATTGGCATCTAGCTTTGGTAATAGACTAGATGAGAGCCAATAAACTGAAGTTCAATCCAGACAAGACTGAGGCTTTGCTGGTGGGAGGTTTCCCTGTCCAGATGAGGGAAGTGACTGGCTCTGGATGAGGACACACTTCCCCTGAAGGAACAGGTGCACACCTTTGGGGTCCTCCTGGATTTGTCATTGGAGGCTCAGGTGGCCTCTGTGGTGCAGAGTGCCTTCTACCCGCTTTGATTGGTAGGCCAGTTGTGACCCTATCTGGGTGGCAATAGCCTAGCATTAGTGGTCTATGCTCTGGTAACCTCTAGGTTAGTTTACTGCAATGCCTTGTATCTTGGATTGCTTTTGAAGATGATTCAAATACTGCAGCTAGCGCAGAATTTGGCAGCCAGGTTGTTGACTAGGACTAGGCAACGTGAACATATAAACCCAGTCTTGGCTCACCTGCACTGGTAACCAGTTTGTTTCCAGGCCAAATTCAAAGTGCTGGTTTTAACCTATGATACCCTACATGGCTTAGGACCCCCATACCTCAGGAACTGCCTCACCCTGTTTAAACCCTTCTGTGTGTGCCCCCTCCAAGAGAAACTTGGTGGGGGTTGTCAGTTGAGGAACAGGCCTTTTCTGTGATAGCCCCATGTTTATGGAATGCTCTTCCCAACAAAGCTTGTCTGGCACCGATGCTGTCATCTTTTTGGTACCAGGCAAAAACATACTTATTTTCCTAGGCATTTGGCCCAATTGTTATGGGTTGTTTTTGTGATGTTCATTCTAGGCTGTGAGCAGCCAGGAAGAGGAAGGGAGATGTGTACTTGTGGATGAACATGTTTCGTATTGTTTTTAGATCATGTCTTTATGGTATTTTTATTTGTATTATTGGGCTGATTATGGTTTATATTGATTTGGGGGTTTTATTTTTACCTGTTATATTAATCTTGGATTTCTGTATTGTGTGTGCAAGTCACTTTAAGACTACTTTTTGCAATCGGAAGCAATACATACATTTAAGAAATAATAATAATTAGCAATAATAATAAATGCATGAGTAGGTGCTGTGGCTGAAATGGTTATCTACAACTATAGCTGGTACAAAATACTTCTAGTGGTCTAAGTGCCTGAGACTGAAGATTGCATCTTGCATGACTGCTTGGGAGGCATAAATGTGAAAATCCATGAATGTGTAATTTTGGATTTTCAACAAATGTCCTTTCTTGGGCAGACAATGCATCTCATGAGCAGGAGTTGGGAAGCAATTCTGAAATTAGTTGGATGGATTATAATTCTGCCTTTGTTTCCATGCTTCTCCAGACCTGGAGATATTCATCCCAAGGGTACACCCAAGGCCCTGAGTTGGCCCACGTTCTTTGTTTGCTTTTTCCCAGCCTCCCACAGGTGTATACTGAGTTGTTTAATGTTGAAGTTGCGCTGCTTTCTGCATGAATAGACTTCTTGTTTCTCTTGGATTACATTTTTTGAATAAGAAACGAAGCTACGATGCTAACATTTTCCGTCCCGGCCATACTTGTTGTATATACCTTCTGAGTAGTGTGTTGAATAGCACTTATCCACTCTTTCTCTTTTGTAGGTTAAAGGATCTAGAATGGCAGGGGAACAGAAACCATCCTGTAATCTCCTTGACCAGTTTATTTTATTAGCCAAAGGCACCAGTGGATCAGCTCTGACTGCCCTTATCAACCAAGTGCTGGAGGCTCCTGGGGTTTATGTCTTTGGAGAGCTACTGGAATTAACAAATGTGCAAGAGGTGTGTGTGATGACTTTGGGCAGGGAGCTGCCACCACAATCCCAGTGATGGAGCTTTTGCTTTGTTTTCCAACAGAATCGGGCTTCTGGTAGCTATTTGGCAGGCTGTCAGGAACACCATTCTGCAGGGAAGCAGGGCATGTGAAGGGGGCCATCCCCATGCCCCGTTTCTCTGCAGAACCAGCGATAACCAACTCCACTCACCCCAATCTTTGCCAAACAGCACTGTCATCTGATCACTCCTCATGAGGAAAGCAGGCCCTGTAACATTCCATCTGAATTTGAAGGAGGCAGTTGCTTTGCTTGATTTCTTAAGGTACCACAAGAGGAGAGATCTCAGTAAAGCAAACCTGGATTTCTGTATGATGAAGTGAAAGGGCTGCCACTGTTCAGAGGCTGCTGACAGCATGACTTCGGAAGAGACCCAGCCTGAAAGTAACCGCCTCCTTTTGCCTTCCAGAACTTGCCTGGGTAGCATACCAAGCTTGGAGACCCTAAAGGATCTCAACATGTATACTGGGCTTCTCTAGAGGACTGCAGGCAGTTGTCAGAGGAAGCATAAGTCCTCCCACCCACACCAATCAGTTTCCAAGGTGTGCGTAGCTTGGGCCATGGGGCAGAGTACTAACCTCCCATCTTCCAGTCAGAATAATGCATGAAGTTGTGAGAGCTGGTGTAGTGTAGCAGCTAAAGATACTGAGCTACAAAGCAAGAAGTCCCTGGTTGAAATCTCACTTCTGTCAAGAACTCACTAGGTTGCCTTAAGCAAGTCACTCTCTTTCAGCCTCAGTCCCCCCATCTGCATTATGGACTACAGTAATACTGATGTACCTTACCGGGTTGTTGTAAGGCGTACAGCTGGAAAATGCATGTGAAGTGCTATACAAATATTAATGGTTGTGTATTAATGGAGTGCTCAGGATCATGGATGCTGTTTGTAATTGTTCTTAAGCCATAGAAAATGGCAGTAAAACCTGCTGTACCTGCCCATGGGCCCTTAGAGTTCTGCTTCTTGTGTTGTACTTGGTATGTGTTTCCTCCAGGCCAGGGCAAGAGGAAACAGTGGTATCCAAAGTTGTCTTTATCAAGTCTTGCAACTGGGGCAGTAGGAAGGTTAGATTCAGCACTGTTGCATCGATTTAGAACATAGTTTCCCATCTGATGCTCAAGTACGGTCCTTTGCAGCCTGCAAAGCTGACGCCGTCCATATGCCAGAAGGGTATATGAAACATAGTGCAATGTTACATACTTATTCCGATTAAGATTTTGCACCAAACCTAGAATGCAGGAAATTCTGGCACTGAAACAGCTACCCTTGTGGAAGGCCCCGTGCTGTCTCCTTGACTTAAGCAAGCTTGCAGTAATGTAATTTGATAAGCCCTGGAATAGTCTAACACTTGATTAGCCATAGATCAATAGCCCTCTAATGAGTCTCTTCCTTTTTCTTCTTGTGTGCAGCTTGCCGAAGGGTCTAATGCTGCTTATTTTCAGTTGCTGAACCTTTTTGCCTATGGAACATACCCGGATTATGTAGGTAAGAGGCAGCTGGTATTCTAGAGCATGTGTTTAACCAGGGTGGGGGAGACATTCTCATCTATGTGTGTGCTACTTTCCAATTTCCTTCCTTGGCCAAGGTGGTTCATGGGAGATCCTACAGGCAAAATTCCATGCCTTTTTGGGTGGAGCTCAGCTCTAAAACAGGAGATGGCTTAACAAGACCAATCTCCAGCGAATGTTTGTTTGATTTCTATCCCCGCTTTCAATCGCCAAGGATCGCTAAGGTGGCTTACATAAAATAATGAAAATATAAATACATTAGGGCTGCTTCTACCCTTCCCGACATAAAGCATGGCACTGGTATATCATTTCCTCATCTCAGCCTCCCACCCCCAGTTTTCATAAGATTCTTTTTTACTGTGCCCACTGCCTTCCATCCCATCTCCCTCCTTCCCCTGACTGCTGGCAATTGGATCATCAGTTATCTGCCTGCACACTCCTTGCCTCCATTCCCACAGGACTGCAGGTGTTTTCATTTTCCAAGGGCAAAGGAGGAGGAGTCAGGTGCAGCTGCTGCACAATGGCAGCTGGATGTTCTGTTCACCTTCCATTACACTTTCATTCAGTCTCTCAGTTCAGTTACTTCATGTCCACTTCTCCTCTTCCTCTTTCTGTGTTCTCTCTTGAAGGCCCCCTTCCCCTCCAATGGATTTTACCTGCTCTTGCTTTTTCAGTGTTGGCACTGAAGTATTTCCTTGGATAGCGCATTATTTTTCTGCTCTGTGCCCCATGCACAACGAATGCTGAAGCAATACGAACGTATGGAGCTGCTGCACAGAGTCAGACCACCGGCCCAGCGCTGGCTAGGAGCAGCTCTACTGCCAAGCCTGGCTGGGATTAAATCTGGGACCTTCTGCATCCAGAGCAGGTGCTGTGCAATTAAGTTATGGCACCTCCAATAGGTTAATAGGCAGTCATTTACCATAGCTGAACTGATTTGCCTGAACACCTTTCAAAGCCCACGCTCTTCTGAAATTTATTTATTTATTTATTTTATGTATTTATTTCATTTCTATACCGCCCAATAGCCGAAGCTCTCTGGGCGGTTCACAAAAATTAAAACCAAACGGCACACAATAAAAAAATATAAAATATATAGAACATTAAAACCGCAATATAACCACAATATTAAAGCCACAATATAACAATACAGCCACAATAAAAAATTTCAAGGGCAATGTAAGATGGTCCAATATGGAGGATTTGAAATGGTCCTATTTCAAAATCTGCCTTGTTAATAATTGGGGCCTAAACTCGATTTTCATCCAAATGTACTATAGGTGGCTGTGAAAGTTGCCGTACATTCTTCTTGAAACTTTTTAAAGTGATACCTCTTGTAAAAACAGTTCTCACTTGCTCAAAGTAACCTCAAGCCTTTTGTCCCACGTGTGAGGGTTCAGCATTTCAACGTAACCTGCGTAAGTGAGGGGCAAAACCAGTGTTGTTTTGTAATTAAAACATTCAAACACTTTGAGTGGTGGGCATCATGTATGACCCTGAATGGACTTACTGATTAAGCACAATGAGATGGAGGGAACGTCAACATTAGCAAACCTTGGAGGACATCTGTACAAGATCCATGAATTCTGGGCCTTACATGACTCTCTAGCATGTGATCTTTCAAGTGATGCCTGTCTGCTTTCTACGAGTCCGGCAATTCACACCCAATGTCATACTGCTCAGAGTTCCATCTTTTTGTTTAAAAATGTGAAGAGGAATGAGTGGATGCTGGAAACAACAGCACCCTCTTGTGTAGATTTTTCACGAACTGTGTAGGTTGCAGCTTAAGGAGAGTTCGAGCCTCATCCGTCTGTCCTCCCTTTTTGGTTATGAATATAGTTACCCGGTCAAATGACACTCTATACTCTTCCCTTCAGAAGCAAGCATTCTGTTAACTGCCCCATGCGTCTCCATTTGCCAATGCCTAGAGGGAAATGGGAGAGATTGCAGCATATAAATGTATAAAATAAACAAATGGTGTTGGGTAATTCAGTTTAAGGCTGTTGTCTGATTTAAACATATTCAATTTCTTGGGCAGCAAACAAGAATAGCCTCCCGGAGTTATCAGGGGCCCAGAAGAACAAGTTGAAGCACTTAACTATTGTCAGCTTAGCTTCCAGAATGAAGGTAAGGTACTGACATCTTTAACTAAGACCAGCTGTTTTGTGAGGAGCCTCCTAGTACACTAGTGATACATACGCTTGTGCATGCAGTGAACTTTGGGGAATCATAGAGGAGCCACAGGTTGTAGAAGAGATGTCCAGGGACTGAAACATTAGGGCCTTCAGACAGATTTTAAATGGTGGGGGAAGCAGACAGAGCAATTGGTGAACTGCACCTTGTGTGCCAGAGTCACTTCCCCTCTCTTTGACAGTTGGGATGGGAGCTAATCGGATGCCTCGATCGTTTGTTCCCTGCCCTCTCTCCCAAGCCATAACTTCCCGGCTTCAAACCTTGCGTCACCCACGGACTGCTATGTAGTCATGAGCAGTTCTGTCCACAAAGTGAAATAATGACCCTGCCCCATTATGCTGTTCCAAGTGAAGCAAGAACTAAAGTGTTTTTTGCATGGACTATAGTATGTGGGTTTTGAGTAATAGTAATAGGCGAACACTGGGTGCAGTTCAGCAGGTAATGCTGCTTCAGCACGGCCTTCGTGCACTTCAAAGGCATTTTGCCTTCCAGTTGGTTCAATATAGGCACCTGTATGGGAGAAGTATTGGGAGGTGCATCCCACACCCCCTCTAATAAGGCAAAGAGTGACACGCCCTAGCAGTGTTGACTGCATTTCCACGTAACTAACTTGGGCTGGGCCTTTTCCTCTTTTGAATTTCTTTTCATCTTTTGAAATCTCTTGAACTTAGGCCCTCGTCTTAACTGTCCTCTGCCTTTGGGGATCCCCCGCTGCATGCTAGCCGTCTGGTGGGTGAATGAGTGGAGTTTTTCGCATGCGGAGGCGTGTCCTGCTGCACCTGCATGCCTCAGTTGGCTCCAAGCTGTATTAAAGCTTTTCTATGATGAGTGGTGTTGCCTTCCCCCTCACCCCGGTCACTGCCCAGTTCTCTTGCAAGGCAGCAGGGCCAACCTTGCTGCTTGAAGCTTGAGCTGAAGCCGTGGTGCTGAGCAGCTCTTTCCTCCAGCTGCTGCTCGCCCATTTCCCTCTGTGAGCAAATGGTGCTGTCACTACTGCTTCTCTTCCAGGATCAGTGGTTCAGTCCGAGCATGGTTGACCTCCACGCCCGCATCCCACAGATACCTTCACACATGTACATGTGAAACCAGCATTTGAGCAGCTAAGCTTTCATTGGCCCCTGTTGGACAGGGAAGCTGGCATACATACTGTTCAAAAGGGAACAGTGTCTCCGATTGCGTCCTTTAATAAGAGCAATGTTCAGCTTGGGATGAGCCTGTTGATCTGTGTCCTGGAGTGACAGCGTCTCACCTGAGCTCTCCTTTTTCCCCAGTGCATTCCTTACTCAGTGTTACTGAAAGACCTGGACATGCGGAACCTGCGGGAGCTGGAAGATCTGATCATTGAAGCCGTTTACACAGACATCATCCAAGGGAAGCTAGACCAGCGTAACCAGGTGCTAGAAGTGGATTTCTGTATTGGCAGGGACATCCAGAGGAAGGACATCAGCGACATCGTAAAAACGCTTCATGAATGGTAAGCTGCCACCTGGCGGGCCCCCAGATTTCGAGGCTCCCCGCGCCCCAATGCAGGCAGAACCGCCATTTCTCCGACTCGTGTCATCTCTCTGACGTTGACTGCAAGTGTTGTGTTTACAGGTGTGATGGGTGTGAAGCCGTTCTGTTAGGAATTGAACAGCAGGTGCTTAGAGCCAACCAGTACAAAGAGAACCACAACCGAATTCAGCAGCAGGTAGAGACAGAGGTAGGTACTCCGGGCCAGTGAAGTGCTATACTTGTCAAAGCAAGAAGCAGCCCTCGTTTCCGGACACGCCTGAGCAAGTACTTTGGGATGCTCCCTTGCCCACTTCCCTCGGTTCCCCTGAATCAGAGATGCGGAACGTGTGGCCCTCCAGATGAAGCTGGACTGCAATTCCTATCGTCCCCCCACTGTCTGTGCTGGTGAAGACCGATGGGAGTTTCAGCCCTACAACATCTGGGGGGGTCACACTCTCCCCACCACTGCCCTGTATCCTGTCCTGTTGCTCTAACAAGCCTGCACGATGGTCACACTTGGGCTGCCAAAGAACTGGTGTCTCAGTTCAGTCCTGAAGTTTGAAAATTCTGCTCAGGAGGGCGCCCGTTCCTCTATTGGCCTCTAGAGGGCAGTACATACATGAGGTTTTCGCGGTGGCTGACTGAATTTTGAGGTGAAGCCGCTGAAACTACTGCGAAAAAAGCGATCCTTCAAAAACTCCTAGCGTACTCCGCGCAACCCTTTCTTAACCCTGTATTTCCCCCCTTGACTAGTGTTTCTGGCCTGTGCTTTGCCCCGGTTGTTTAGGAGCTGACAATACTTTATATGCAAATACATGCAACCAGACTCCAATTGCCTCCCCTTTCTCCCCTTTTCCTGTTTTGGGAGAGGGCAATTCGGAGCACAGAAGCAAAAGGATTCAGCTGCCCCTCTCTGCTCTACAATCTCCCCTTCCTGTAGTGGCTTTTTCTGGCAATATATATACATATATTTAATGCCATCAGGGTTAGTCTTCCCTGGCATAGGTTTCCCTCACTACCTTTTGTGGCTTGACGTTTCCTTCCAGGTGAGGGAAGAAGCCATGTGGAAGGATAAGGCCCAGGAAGGGGCTGCCAAGGGCAAGAAACCCCATTATTTATTTCTTTTCCCTGTCCTCCTATCCCGAGAGATTACACTGTGGCCAAATGTAAGTGGCTGCATGCTGCTATTCATTTATAATCCATCTCTGCAAAACATCCAGCGTTGCTTGCTATATCCAAGTCCTCTCATTCTTGTCTTTGCTCTGTAGTGCTTCCTCTTCTTTATGTGGAGTCCCTGTTACTTTTTGTCTCCTGCACCCCATATTTTCCAGAACTGAAAAGTGCTGCTGCCAGTGGAGGCTGGTGGCTCCGATGTCACTGGGGCAATGAATCCGCTCCGGGTTTCGGTCAGAACTCTAAAGGAGATAGCTCCTTTAGAGTTCTCACTGGTTCTGACTGAAATCTGGAGCGGATTCACCACCCCGGAGCCACCAGCCTCCACTGGCCTGCTGTAATATGTTCCTCAAGTATGTCTCTCTCCGTTCTGCACTGCCTTGGTAACACAGCCTGTGATTTCTTTGGATTGGGGTGGGAAGGGGAGACAACAGGTCTGGCGGCCTTACCCTTTGTAGGACAAACATGTTCTCAAATTTCTCGTAAGCTGTATCCTTATGCATAACTTGCACTGTGCACCCCTAGGTGCCCTCCTGAGATCCTCCAACATCCCAGGATGCTGTGCTAAGAGTCAGTTGACCATGTCTACATCATGACGAGGCAAGAAGAACCTTTAATGTCACAACTTGTTCAAAGCTTGCTGATGACCCAGGAATTGGCGGGAAGGTGGGCTTGGGGACCACTCAGAACACCGTCACTGTACCACCACCAGAGATAATGGTACCAGCGTTTCAAGTACAGAAGCATTCTCCTGGACAAAATGGTGGTGATAATATGATGCTCCCTCCTCTCCTTCTTTGATGCTCTTGCAAATGAGAAGCCCGGTGATAGTAGCAGATGCAGGAGGCAAGGAGTCTCTGGCTCCCCGGAGACCCATTGCCTACCAAAGCTGGCTGGAGCTGTCAGTCTCGTCTTCCCAGAATTGAGGTGGCTGGAAAAGAAGGCGCTGAAGCTCAGTGGTAGAGCACCTGGTCTTCATGCAGCAGGTCCCAGGCTCGGTCTCTGGCATTTCCAGTTAGAAAGGTCAGGGCGCAGGTGGGGCGCAGGTGAGGCCGTGGAGAGTTGCTGCCAGTCAGCGGAGACGATCCTGGACTAGATGGCCAAATAGCTTGCACTGGTCTAAGGCAGCTTCCTTTGTTCCTGTGGGCTGCATTTGGTTTCTAGCTTTCCAGAAGCTTTCAGGCTGGTCCCAGAAAGTTGCCTTTCTGCTGGAAAGCTTCCGGCGAGGGAAGGAGAGGCAAGGTCTGGATCAGGCCAGAGTTGTTGCCTCCCTCCTTCCAGCTGCTTTGTCTGCCTGAAAGGGAGCGAGGGCTCTGTGTCCGTGAGCACTCCGATGCCAGAGGGCTTCCTCGCCTGATGCATGGCACCTAGGGAGCTGGTGGTCAAGGGGTGGGGTGCATCTTGCTGCTTCCTCCTCACAAAGAGCCTCCCTCTCTCCTCTCTCCCCCTCCCTTCCCTTCCCTGCAGGTCACCAACATCAAGAAGACGCTGAAAGCCACCGCCTCCTCCTCAGCCCAGGAGATGGAGCAGCAGCTGGCTGAGCGGGAGCCCCCCCCGCACACCGAGCAGCGGCAGCCCACCAAGAAGATGTCCAAGGTCAAAGGGCTGGTCTCCAGTCGCCACTAGTGCCCGCAGGAGGGCGCAGCTCGGGCCCCGCGAGATTCCGGAAGGAGCTGCCCCAGGCCCCCTGAGGGTTCCTCAGGCTGGGCCCCCCGCTGGAGTCCGACTTAAACCAGCACGGGACGCTTCCAGGCTCCTTGACATCCGGCGTGGCCCTTGAGCCCCAGAGCTTCTTATGGGGAACTTGAGGGCACAGTTGATTATTCCCAACTTAGGGGCAGGAAACTGAAATAAGGCGCGACTCCAGTGAGGTTCTCATGTGGCAAGCAATGGCCTCCTCTCCAACCATCGGCCAGCAGGTGGCCGTTCTTGCGCCTGGCTGCAGCCCTCGGCAACGTAGCTTGCAGGTTGGCAAGATTCGGCTTCTGGCTGGGAGAACTGGAGGGAGGGATCTCTGAAATTCACCCCTGCCTCTGTCGCACTCCAAAGGGAATGGGATGCTCCTGGCCCAGGCATGGCCTTTCGTCGCTACCTTATTTCTTTCCCAGTTCCTTCGGCGTTTATCTTAAGGTGCAACTCTCTACCTCACGCTTGGAGGGCCAGAGTTCAGGCTGGGCTGTGTTTACTTGCCACCTGCTTTGCTGCCCTTCTAAGCCCAGGAGACTGGCTGCTGGCTTTTAAAGCTTGTGTCTTACAGCTCTGAAGCAGAGGAGGGCGGGGCGAGGCATTGGGGGTAAAGCTGCTATTTCAGTCTCCTCTTGCTTCGTCCTCCCCTCCCTGACTGTTATTACAAGGGGCAGGGTTGCCGAAGTTGTGCGTTCTCCGTGCGTTCCGTGGTAATAGTTTCTTGCCTCCTGAAACCTTTGAAGTGTAACACAGTAAAACCTCCCTGGATGAGAGTGAGCTCTGTGGTCCCCCCTTTGGGCAGCTGTGCCGGAACCTTCTGACAGAGGCAGCAAAGGAGTCCCATGTTGGCCTCTGCTAGGCTGTCAGAACTTGAACTCCTTTCTGGTTGTATTTGACCCTCTTTTTTGTACATTTGTTGGGAGGCTGGAGCATTTCAGTCTTTTTTATTTGATATTTGTTACAGGTTGATTGAAGATGACTTGGTCAGAAGGATTGTTTTCTTTTCTATTAAAAAAAGAAGTTAGCATTGAAATTCACATGGCAGGGTGGAGAGTCAGCATTTTTAGTTAAGCAAATTCAGACTTCATACTGTCGCACAGCACAGCAGCTGCAGGGCAGTGTCTTGGGCAGGGCACGGCAACTGGACCGGGCTCTGCAGCGCAGCATCCTTCCCCAGGCAGTCTGGGGCAGTGGCGGCTGGTGGCTCCGATGTCAGTGGGGCGGTGCATCCACTCCGGGTTTCAGTCAGAAGAACTAGTCAGAACTCTAAGGCAGCTGTCCAAGGTGTGAAGCACTGGTCTGGGAGCGGGCATCTGCCTTCATTTCCCCTCAGCTCCTCGAAGGGCACCGTGATGACAGCCTTGCAGGGAAGTCTATAAAAGTTACTCCCCGCTGCCCCCCAAATGTATATTAGTCAACCTGTTCATACAGTGATAGTCCTTTGTGGCACCGTGATGGGCTGAAAGGAAGAAAAGCACCAACTGTCCTCTTAAGAGCAAACATTTTGTAACGTAGGGCGCAATCCCATGCATGTTTAGACAGGAAAGAGTCCTACAACTCCCAGCATGCTGAGAATGGTAGCACTTTTTTCTCTCTAAACAGCCATTGGGTTGCACCCTTAAGGACACCAGAAGAGCCCTGCTGGCTCAGACCGAGAGCTCAGCCGAGTCCCACGTCTGTTTCCCAGAGTGGCCGGCCATGTGCTTCTAGGAAGCCTGCAAGCATGGCAGGGAGACCACAGCCCTCTCCTGCTGCTGCTCCCCGCAACTGGCATTCGGAGAGAGGCTGCCCCGAACATGGAGATGCTCCACTCGCGCTTTTGACAAAGAGTGCCGGTAGGCCTCCAAGAGTTGTCATCTAAGCCACAGCTTGTGCCTCAGTTCCCAGTAAGTGCTCCCTCGGGGAACCAGGTGAGTGGCTGTTTGTTAAACCTGCTTGACCGACAGTGGCCGGACCAAATGGCCTGCATGTAGAAGAGGAGCCAAACATATTTTGGGCACTTCAAAGGGAAGCATGCTGAAGCCAGTGCAGGACAAGCATTTCTGTTTCCTAGATGCTAAATAACTGTATAGGCCAATGTACTTAACTGGACTGATGGGCTGTCAACACAATGCACTACTAAATTTGACGCAGTTTGGATCAGAGTTGGGTGCCCCCTTACGACAGTCTCCTGGTGGGTTGTGGTTGTGCAGCTTCAGTTCTCCCAAATCAGCAGCCTAAGGAAAAGTGAGTGATGGGCAGTTCCTCGTTGCCACTCCTGGGTAGGGTGCGGAGAGGTGCATCATCTCCTGCGGTTGGGATGCCCGTTCTGCCTTGCCGGGATGGAATGTGGATTACCCATTTTCCTCCCTGACACGGAGCCCTGGAACCTGCCATGGAGCAAGTGTAAGGATGTTTGACGTGCTGAAGTTTAAACACACCAGCTTTTTCGCATCCAGGTTACTCTTCAGCAGAAAGCTGACCCTATGAAGCTACCTTATCCTGAATTAAACTGTCTGTCCGCCTAGCCCAGTGCTCTCTCCTCTGCAAGGGCCAGAGGCCTTTTTCAGACCTCCTGCCAGAGAACCTTTTAACTGGGGTTCCCGGGGACTGAATGGGGGCCCTTTGTCTGCAAAGTCTTGGCTTTGCCACTGAGCTCCATCGTCTGCTGGCAGGAGGAGGAGGGGCTCCTGCCTCCACCACCTGTTGTACTGTCTCATGCCCTGGTACCAAGACGGCGGGTGGCTCCCAGGTGGGGACACCTGTTTTTCTCCTGAGCCACCTGTGTGGTAGCCTCTTGCATGCTTTCGCAAGTCCCTTTGCCCTGGGCCTAGTTCGGCAAGAGTGGATGGAGGCTCTGAGCTGGAACGTGGGAGATGGAACACTGCCGGCAGCTGTCAGCCATGTGGCCTGGCCACGCAGCCTCGCGCCTCTTGATTTGTTTTGGCTTCTAGGGTGAGTGAGCTGCAAAGAGCAATTAAAAGCTGATCTTTTTTCACCCTCTGCTGGCAGCTCATCAGTCTCGAGAAGATGGCACAGAGACAAAAGGCCCAGTTTTTTGGGTTTCCCAGGATTGCACTGCTTTCCTCTGAATCTGGCACCGGAGAATGCCGCAACTTGCAGCAATCAAGCACTTTTAAGTGATTACTTTCTACTTGTGGAAGTTATGATGGGCAAAGAGATAATATGCTGGAACCTTTGACCACTGGAAATTCTAATGACCCAGTTCCTGGATTCAGGGATTTCCGAGGCCCCTTATAGCCTCTGTTTGTAATCATGGCTAGAAACTGGTTTGTTTGAAAGTAGAAGACTTTGCAGGTGCTGAGTACCAACTTCTGAGTGTGCATGGTGGAATTGCAGTACCATGGGATCCTAAAAGCTCAAACCATGCAGTTGCAACGTGTTTAGGGCCAAACCACAAATAATCCTAAATTGACATTTATACTGGCAGCAAGCCTTTCAAGTGTGCTTGTAATCTTGATCTCCTATCTTGGCCCTGAGACCTGGTCTGTATAAACAGCACAAGGATGAGGTAAAACTCTTCCTGGACAGCACCACTTCAGTGGTGGAGGCCCCGTTTCTGCCCACTGCCCAGAGGCAACAAAAATCCTGCACATAGAAAATAGCACGTTAAAGAGAAGACTGCGCTAGAACTCTTGTTCCTGCCACATAGCTTCCTGTGTGCTGGGAGTTTTCTTAGGGAGAGCCTTTGAACGTGCAATTTCCTAGCTGCTCGCTGAAGCTGCATAAGCCGGGGACGGGTTCATCACCCCCTGCTGCTTGCTTAGGCCAGACTTCCTTTCTGAAATGCACCTCCCAGCCACAAGTGGCAAGCCACGGTCGTGATGTGTTGGGGGACATGTCACAGCACGTGTAGGGCCGGTTGCCGCCCTTACAGAAATGTTGTGTGGGAAGAGGCCGGTACACTCTGCCATTGCACAGTGTGAGCCCAATCACGGGGATGGGTGGGGGGACGTAGCTCAGCAGTGAATCCCGTATATGCCCAGGCAAGGTCCCAGGCTCGGTCTCTGGCACCTCCAGCAGAAAGGCATCCAGGCTACAGGGCTAGAAAAGGCCCTCTCCAAGAGCCATCACCAGCCAGAGCAGAGAGCACTAGGCCAAATGGACAAACTTGTCTGCTTGTGTCTAAGAGAGTGCAAGAGCAACAAAAAAGGAATCGCCTAAATTGTTAGCATTCCTTCTAATACCAATTTGGATTTTTTTGTACAAATGAAGCTAGAGCTGCACCAGCCATGTGCAAGAGGGAGGTAGTGGAAGGCTTGGGGTAACCCTGATTTAAACGGGTACAAATCCTAAGGAAAAAAGCCTGTAAGACTCGGGAAATACTGTCACCACCACCCCTGAAAAAGAACAGACTATAGTGATAATAACTTGATGGCTTGGAATATTGGCAGTCTGAGAAAGAAAGAAAAACTCTCAAGTGGGCTGGAGGGAAATGACAAGGAAGAGAGGGGGAGGAGAGACACATAGAGAGAAAAGGGGTCTCATTTCCTGGATAGGCCATTTCCTGGTTCATGCTGTGAAGCTATTTTAAAATGTCCTCAGGGATGGAAGTCGGAGCTAGTCATAGACATCAATGAAGAAAGCCAAGATTTTAATATAGGTGTGAGTCAACACAGGTGTGTCCAACCCATCTCCCAAGAAAAAACCCAAACTGGAGGGGGGAACCTGGAGTGGCTGGAAGCTTAAACCTTTTGTTTCAGGGTCCTACTTGTATCTATTTACAAGATATGCAGGCAGGAGAAGGCAAGTTGTTGTCGTTCAGTCGTTCAGTCGTGTCCGACTCTTCGTGACCCCATGGACCATAGCACGCCAGGCCTTCCTGTCCTGCGCTCTCTCCCGGAGCGTGCTCAAGTTCATATTCATTGCATCGGTGATGCTATCTAGCCATCTCATCCTCGTCCGTAAATCAGTGGTAGTTCCCCAAAAGCAAACAGCATATCCCGATTTTCCCTGGCTGCTTTGGACCAGCTAGCTGCAAACTGTTGGGCTTCTTCCTCTTTCACTGGTTACATTCAAACTACCAGATGGATTCAGCCGCGCTGCTATACGCTGAGAATGATGTAATGGTGGTGTCAGCAGCTGGACCGCTGGGTAGGTATGGCCTGCATTTCTAGCTCTGAAACATCAGCTGGCCATTAGTGCTCAAGCAGGCACCGTCATCTATCCAATATGTCATGAATAAGTAGGTAGAGTTGGAGCTTCAGACCTTTCAAATCTCTGAGCCTCATTTTCCTTTAGCCAAGCTAGGGGATACCTCTTTCGTGGAGACTTTGGCATCGCCTGTGGCTTGCTACAAAGCAACATGATTCCAAAGCAGTATGGGTAATTGGCTAGCTAGATTGCCAGGAAGACAGGTAAGCAAGCCACATTTCGGGGGTGATCCAAAAAGACACTTGCTAGCGGCCTCCCAGTCATCCTGTTCTTGAGTCCATAACTGCAAAAGCGGAGATTCAAGTTACAAAGGCAATCGGCAAATCATTAGCCTTGTTCAATGTTTCTGCACTGTGCGGTTATACGGGGAAGGGTGCGTGGACCCTTTCATGCCTACCTCAGCTGCAAAAGAATTGACTAATGCAGTTAGTGTTGCTACCCTTCTAAATATAAAGTACTTGATTTGGCTTTGATCCTTCATGCCACCCTCATTTGTGCTAACTAGAGGATGCTAAAAGTTTCTAATTCCCTCTGCAAATTATTGTTTTGTGTTCCCTGCTTTCCCCACATTGTAGGACATTCCAGGGACAGCTATATAGGTCTGTTTCCTTTGAATGAGAGGGAGTCCTGGGGATGTTTTGCGGTGGCTTTTTGTTGCAATAACATTACAAATGTAGAGATGAAAGGTGAGAAGGTACATCCATACGTTCCACAAAAGCAGCCATATGGCCAGTTCCCAAAAACGGCATTTTGGCAGCCAGTTCTAACAAAGCACAAGTGCGCACGCACCCACACACCCCTTTCTGACTGCTAAAAAAAATATTTGCACCCTGGACAGATGTTTGCCTCATACAGTAACAGGGCCGCCCAGGGGCAGTGCTGTAAGATATTTTGGCAGTTGAAGTGAAAAGTCAAAATGATTACACTCTTGCTCTGGACTGGAGCCCTTTCTCTTTTTAGTGATACCCGAAGGAGGAGACTAAGGGTAGGAAGGATGGTCACTTGAGTCTGCCTTGGCTTGCCCTTCTGTGCACACTGAAATACAACAAAAATAGGTCAATTTACAAAAAAATATATACAGACTTAAGAGTAAAGTTACAAAAGTTGGTTATCCTTGACCAGATGACAAAAAAGTTGCTGCTTATCCATCAGCTGAGTTTAGCATTTTATGCCTTCTGTTGGGTTTTAACTTGTCTGGCATCGGAAGCTCTATGCCATGCACAAGCACTTTCAGAGTAGCAAGTGTGTTGTTGTTTGTTAGGATCTATGGGCAAAGTGCTCCACTCCCAGCTCTGGCCAGGCACTGACTGGAAGCCGGTATCCTGTGCCTCAGCCAATCTACAGACCCACGGGCTCAGGAAACAAGGCACCAGCCAGTCACCGAATTGCTCGCTTGTCTGCATGGCAGGGGTGGCTGAATGTTTCACCAAACACACGCCTTGAGAGATGTCAGCCTCCTCCATGGACCTTGAGGAAGGACCTGCTGCAGTCACTGTGCCTCCGTGGGCCCCATGTTGCCCCATCACAAACAATGGGGAGGAGAGTGTCATGGACTTCAGGTCTGGCTTCTGAGCTTCCAGGATGCACTTGGTTGGCCACTGTGAGAAAAAGGATGCTGGGGAGCATGGGTGGAAGAGTGTTCTTGCACTCATGTCCTGCTTGTGGACTTCCCATTGAGGCAGCTGGCAGGCCCCTGCGTGAACAGGATGCTGGATTAGATGGACCCTAGGTCTGATCCAGTATCCGGGCTATTCTGATGGTCTTAGGGTGCTGGTTAGATTCAGCAGAACTCTTCCTCTGTCCTTGAATGTGGCAAATGGCTCTAAGCCAGAAACCATTGTGCCTTCAGCTGTTGGGTGACAGGAGGTGCTTTTCCTAGCATGGAGATCCATACCTGTTTCATCTCTGTCTGCCATGCACTTGTGAAGGCAGCGGTGGGGAACCTCAGCTCATAGGCTAAATCTGGATCACCTGGGATCCCAATACGGCTGGGATTACTCTGGGGTTCCCCTGATGGTTGCCCCTCCTTCCCATGGCTCCCTCCCCTTGCCGCTGACTGCAATGGCTTGGTGGTTTCCCAGGCTTTTCCCCCATTCTAAAACGTTGAAATGCCTCTCCTTGGGCTTACAAAAAGCAAAGGCAGCCATGCCGGCCGTAAGAAAAAATGCCGAAATCCATATATCACGATGAGGCTAACTCAAAGATCACAAAAAATGTGCAAGCTTTGGAGCTCTGCAGATCTCTCTAGCTCAGCTACTGGCAGGAAGCGCTGTGAGCTAAAATAGGATGGCATCTTGGCCTCACCCCTTCTGTCTTCAGCCCCGCCCACCTCTGCGATGCAGCCCCCGGGGACTTCTCTGAAGTTGAATTCGGCCCTCTGGCTGAGCAAGGTTCAACATGCCTGCGTTAGAGGAACACAAGTGCTGCGTGATGAAACGGGGGCCACCACACCACCCTCTCAAATAGCGCCACCTGGAGCTGTGTGCTGGTGGTCTTCCAAAATTCTCCACCTTGCTTGCGGGCAGAGAAAGTTGGGACATTATTTCACCAAATTTCCCCAGGGGAAGGAGACATTCTCAACAGGTAGGGCTCTCCATTGGCAGGGCTTGTAGCACAGCTTCTTTTGTTTTTGGTAAGGGTTTGGGGCGGGGGAGGGGGGCTGTGCTGCAACAGCATCAACTGTGTTGGCAGGCTGGGCCCCATTTTACATCCATCATAATGCAGGTGTGGAGGGGCAGTGTTGTGTCAAGCCCCAGGGATGAGGTGGGGTTAGTGCTTTGCCAAAATCTGCCCTTCAATTTCCAGGAAGTTTGCTTCCCCCATGAAAAGGGCTTCCATCGTTCTGCCTCATTCTCAGGACAGTCTATAATTTCTGTTGAATTTCTTTGGGGGGTGTTTTTGAGCTTCCCTAATCACAGCCAGCCTCCCAGGCTGTCTGCACATCCTGATCTGAAAAAGCCCCCTGTGAGGAATTACCTTATGGTGCCTTACAATGGGCTTTAACTGAAGGGTAGGAAACGGAGGAGGCTGCAGGCTGCCAAAGAGATGATTGCACAAAGAAAGACAGGACGCTGGTGCTCATTCCTCGGCCACTGCTTAAGTAAAGTAAGCCCAAGAAACTCAAACCCAACCCATGAGAATTGTTCCGAAATTTCTTCTGTACTGAATTTCTTTTCAAAAGCAATTTCTCTTCTATCAAATTGAATGAGAGTGGTTGAAAAAATGTGGGCGAAATTTTCGGCACAGCACTAGCACCATGCCACCAGGGAAGCCAGGTGGCGCCTGTATCCTGGCGAGATGAACAGTCCACACACTGGAATCCTGTGGGCATCCCTCCCCGGTCAGCCCGTGCACGAAGCAAGGCAGCGCCAGCCGGTGAAGGCAGGTCTGGAGCCCCTGACCCACCAGAGCTGAATCCAGCTGCCGGTACTTGGACTCCTCCCGTCACCGGCGGCGTTGCTCGGCTGCCAGGGTGGCCTGATTGGAGTGTGAGGATGACACCCAGCCGGGCTGACCTGCCTGCCGCGTCGCTCCTGCCCGGCTTCCTGCCTGGCAGAACAGGCCATGTGCGGAGGCAGCTTTGGGGGAGGCAGCTTTGGGGACTGCAACTGCAGCTGAACCACATGGATGGCAGGGCTGGTACTAACTCACCTGTTCTCTGTGAGCAAAGCCCTCGGCTGGAGACAGGCTGCCTTCTTGAAGGATGCAATCCTCGGCCTGTTTAGACAGAAAAAAAGCCCTACGATTCCCAGCATGAGAGCATGCTGGGAATGGTAGGGCCTTTTTCTGTCTAAACAGGCCTGGGGTTGCACTCCTAAGAAGGCAGAAAAGTGCATTGCGTATGAGAGGTGCGTTCTTGTGCGCACGGCATACACCCTCCTTCCTCCTTGTCCTGCTATCAAATGGTCGATTGCAAACAGGGATTTTGAAACACGGCAAAAAACAAACTGCTAGCAGATGATGCCACGTGCAAGAGCTCCGCTTCTCCGGCGATTTGTGGCTCTCTGAAATAACTTTATCATGTGCTGAACACCTGGGAGGGGCCGTAGCTCAGCAATAGAAAGTCCTGGGTTCAGCCCCCAGCAACTCCAGCGAGAGGGATCAGAAGAATGGGACTGGAGAAAAACTGTGCCCGAGACCCTGGAGGGTGGACACTGGGCAATGTTGACAGACAGTCAGAGGGTGCTTCTAGAGGAGGCTTCTGTGGTGCTATTCTCTGCTGGTTCATAGAATTTTACAGGGGGTCCAGACAGCTGCCTCTCACTCATAGCCCTCTCCTGTTTCCCCAGTGCTTCTTCCATCTTCTTTCTTACCATGGAACAGTCGGTTAAGTAAGAAGAAATGGAACCGTTGCTCCAGGCCTTCTGTTCGGCTGCGCTGGGAGGAGCCCTCTGTCCAGACGCACTTGGACTTGCTCTGCGGCAGAAGCGTAGCACCTCAGCTGGAGGGCTGAATTCAGTTTTGGAAATGCTCTCTGGGGCTGCATTCCAGTAATGGGCGGGGCAAGAGGGGTGGAGCCAAAACAGTAAAAAATACCTGTGTATTTTAGCTTGACACTCTTCCTGCCAGTCACGCAGCCTTAGGAGAGGCATTTCAACCCTGCAGAAGGGGGGGGCGGGAGGGGGGGAAGGTGCACAATAGCCAGGAAATTGCCAAACTTGGTAGTCGGGGGAGGGGTGTGGCTGTCTTGGGGAATGCTGGATGGCCAGATGTGGCACCCAGGCCTGCGGTTTGACACCCAAGGCAGACGGCCATTGGTTTTACAGGGGCAATGGTGCTGGTGCCCCCAGCTCCCCAACTGGTGTGCATGGGTGCAGTCATCATAGGTGAGCTGTTGGCCGATACCTGGGGCAGGGATACTATTTGTGAAGCCAACGAGGGTGGCGGGGAGCGGTGTCCCTGCCGTGCAGCTCCAGATTTAGGCAGGGGGCAAGCCCCTCCTCATTTGGCAAATTGAGGCCCTCCCCTCAATGACTGTGGCCCCCCTCCCCATTGAGGCGCTCAGTGTGAACCAGACCCACGCCAGTCACCTGTGGCATTTTTGCAGCTTGCCACGTGGCGAGGCAAGGCCGCGCAAGACATTAATTAACCGGGCGTGCGGGGGGGGGGGGCGGACCCAGGCACAGGCTTCTCTTACGCTGCATTTTTATTATGAATATTTATTTATGAACAGGGGGTGCCTCAGCTGAGTTTTATATTGTGTCTGTGCGGTCCTTTTCCTTGTAAAGATTGGCACCCTAGAAAATCAGAGGCCGGAGCACTGGCTCAATGCTCCTGTTGGTGAATCTGGGAGAGGGATACCGGAGGCCAGAGGGGCATTTTCAGCTCCCATCCATAAGAAATTATCATTGGAATAATTGTATGCATTTAGTCTGTTGTATATATTTAGCCTATAGACAGAGCTTTGGGGTCAATATGTGTAATTTTCACTTGCGGTTCTCATGTATCATTGTTGTAACATATTACTGTCATGTTCAATCAGTAACAGCACTCACTCTACATTTTTATGAGTTCCACTGACTTTGTGAGTTTTTAATGCATTTTAATCTCACTGTAAACCACTTGGAGATCTTTTTTCTTTTTTTTCAAAATATGGCAAACAGTATATAAATCTATTAAATCATCATCACAAATTTGGAGCCCTGCTCCTTTCTGCGTGAGACATGCGCTGATAACATTGCTATTGCTATGAGGTATAGAAATGAAGCTACGGCAAATGCTCCTAAAATATATTCATTATTTCCAATTTAACCTTGCCACAATAAGTCACAGGGGCATAGATTTCAGCTGAATGTTAGGAGAAACATCTTAATGGTAAGAGCAGCTTGAGAAGGAAAACACTTAATAGGGGGGCAGTGGAGGCTGGTGGCTCCAATGCTCCACACCTCGGAGAGCTCCTTTAGAGTTCTGACTGGTTCTGACCAAAACCCAGAGCGGATTCCCTGCCCCACTGACCTCGGAGCCACCAGCCTCCACTGGGGGGCGGCGTTGCTCAGCCTCTCCCTCACTGGACAGCCATCTGTTGACTCTGGATTTCTTGCATCAAGCAGGGGGGTGGATTAGATGAGGGGTCTCCTACGTGCCCCGAAAGCCTGGCTGAGGTGCCCACCAAGCTGTTTTCCCTCCTCTGCAAGTGAATGGAGTGATTCACTTGCACAGAGGGGGAAAGACCCCCTGCTGAAAAAGGCTGGGGGGGGAGTCCACCCCCACCAAGGATGCTTGGGGAGAGAGGGAGAGAGAGGAGCCAGAAAACCGGAAGGAAGGTAGGTAGGAAGGAAGGAAGGAAGGAGAGCCAAAGAGAGAGAGAGAGAGAGAGAGAGGAGTGAGTAGCACACGCACAAACACAGATGGGGGGGTGCTCCCAACATTTTTGTGACAGGCTGTCCACCCCCTATGTGCTGATAACCAGGGTACTTCTTCAAAATTCCAACTGTGCCCGTGGGCCCAAAAGGTTGGAGGCCCTAAGAAATTAGATGATGCATTCAATCAAAGAACAGAAAAATTTAAAATACTGACAAACAGAGTGGAAGTACTGGAAAATAATGCAGAAATTATAACTACAGAGTTAGAACGTGAGCAGGATGCCTTGGCTTGGTTTCAGCTTAAAGACGTGGAATGCTCGTTACGTTTTAGAGGGGTCGCGGAAAGTTATGGCAGCGCAGAACCTGACCTCAGAACGGAATTGGTAAAGACTATAGCAGCTTTTTTGAGTAAAGAAGAGAAAATCATGGAAATGGAAATAGATCGAGCTTATAGGCTGAATTCGACATGCAAAAACAAAAGGTCTACCCAGAGATATTATTGTCCATTTTGTAAAGGAAACTACAAGGGATTAAATTCTCCAGAAACACTATAAAACTAAATTGGAGATGGTGGGCAAAGAGATTATAGTCATGAAATAAATTCCTGGAAGATTTCTGAGGAAAAGGAGAGATTATGCATTTTTAACAACCATCCTGAAACAGAAAGAGATCATGTTTAGATGGGAATTCCCAGAAGGTGTGGTCTTCTCTTACAGGGAACAGAGATTTAAGCTGAACTCAGTCCAAAAAAGCAAGAGTTCTTTCAAACGTATGGAAAAGATTGGACAGACCTACAACCTGATGTACAAGAAGAGGACAGCATTCAGGGTGCAACAGGTGGAAATTTAAGAATGTACCTTAATTTTATATTTTCTAAAAAATGGATTATAAATTTTAAACTTGGAACATTAATGAGGTGAATGCTCCTCAAAAAAGAAAGAAAATATTTTATTATTTACAAAAATTGAAACCAGATGTAATATGCTTACAAGCATGTTATTGCTAAACTGTATAAATTCCTGTTAAGGTATGAGACAGAGGATGAACAAGTAAAAGATTGTATGATAAAATGGGCACAAAATGATGGTCATAATATATCAATGGAAGAGTGGGAAAGTATGTGGGGGAAAAACTAAAATTTACTTTATGTACAAGTCCTAAAGATAATTTTTATAAGATGATGTATAGATGGTACATGTCACTGTTTAAATTGTCTAAAATGTATAAGGTGTTTCTGGAAAATGTTGGAAATGTGAAGATCAACAGGGAACGTTTTATCATTTATGGTGGACTTGTAAAAAAGCTAAAACATTTTGGAAACAAACACAGTCTTTAGCTCAAAGAATATTAAAGACTACTATAGAATTAAAGCGAGAAACTTTTTTTATTGGGACTAACAGATAAACACGTAAAAGAGAAGGGGGAACCCTCTTTCTCTAAATGACAACGGCTGCAAGGTTATTGTATGCACAAAACTGGAAGAATGAAATAAGACCAACTGTGAGCGAGTGGATCATGAAAACGATGGAGCTGGCAGAGATGGCAAAACTTACTAGTATAATTAAAGAAGGATCAATAACTAAATTTATGTTGAATTGGAAACCTTTTATAGAATTTGTACAAGAAATAGATAAAAATGATATATATGTATGTGGGTTTTGAACTTTGAGATGGTTCTCTTTTTTTGGTTGTTGTTAACATTAGGAGAGAAATCAGATAATGTCTGTGACCTCAATGTATGATATACAACTAAGATAAGAACTACAGAATAATAATAAGCATTTGTTGTGTAAGGGGACCCAAAGGTAGATACCTTACAATCTTAAGAGATATTTTAATGTATGTGTTTTGTGTGTTTACGTTGTTGATGCGTTTTGTTTTTCTTTTTTTAAAAAATAAAAATTATTATATTAAAAAAAAGAAGAAAAAAGGTTGGAGGCCCCTGGACTAGATGACTTCACGGGTGGCCCTTTAAGTCATACAGACAATCTCCTCTCCCTGCCACCAACCCCTGGCACTTTGAAATTTCACATGGCAACCCTGGTTCCAGGTGTCACTAATTCCAGACTTCTGCTTTGCCTTCCATCATGGCATTCATCAATCTGTGGAATTCATTGCCACAAGATATTTTGATGGCCAGTAGCACAACTAGCTGTAAAGAAGGATTAGATTAATTCCTGAAGGATGATAGGTCTATCAGTGTCCACAAACCATAACAGCTAAAACATGGAACTTCAGGGGCAGCATACCTGAAATTACCAGGTGCCAGGGGGGATGGCTATCACCATCATCATGTCCTGTTTGTGAGCTTTTTCTGATTATCTAGCTCAGTCTTTCCCAACCGGGTGCCCTCCAGATGTGTTAGACTACAATTGCCATCATCCTCCAGCCATCCCAGAGAGCTTGATGATTACTTTCAGGGTATGTGTGGTGGGTAGGTGGGAGAGACAGAGACAGACAAAACCACTGCTGTTCTGCCTGATCAATGGCACGTTTTGAAATTCACAGGAATTTAAATAAGTGACTATATGTGGAGCATCAAAACTCATTTTCCCACCTCTGAGAAATGTGGAGATCTTATTAGGCAACAACCACCCAAACAGAGTTGCAGGACCTAAGGGCTTTTAAAAACAAACTACTCCTGCGCTTGAAGGAATGCATCCGATAAAAGAAAGACAGGTTACAAATTGTACATGGAATGGTGGTGTTTTTTTTTCTCTTCAAGATTTTCCAGCTATTTAGGAAGGGAAAAAAAGTTACAATGCTAGACTCCTTTTCATTTAGTTACATAAATAAAATTTTTATAAATATCTCTTTATAAACAATATATAAATAGCTTTACAACATAAATACATTTATGCGTGACATGAATGTACAAACAGCAGTCTTATGATACACAGCTGGCTTCCTCAGTCTCTAGGCATGGAATGGTCCCTTGTCATGGGGGGAGATGTGTGTGTGTGTGTGTGTGTGTGTGTGTGTAGATATATATAATATATGAATGTATATATTGAGTATGATAGGAAGGGAGCTTTTGGATTTCAAAAACAAAACAAACCCAACCCTGACATCCCCCCCCAACCCCCCCCAAATTGCTGGTTCTTCTACAAGTCCTCGTACCAATAGGGTAAGTCCAACCAGGCCTTGCTTAGCGGTCCATCAAGAGTGACCCTGGATAACTGTGGAGGAGGCATCCAGGAATGTCCATGGAATGGGATGATGGGATGCGGAATAACTGTCCATTCAAAGACCTGGAATGAGAGCAGACAATGATGCATAAGAAACTTCCTGCATCACTGGGGAGATAGAGGCTTGTACGAGAAAAACTACCTTTCTTACTTGATGACTACACTATTATTGTTGTTATGCAAATATTAAAAAATATGAACAGATGGACATATAGAGAACAGCAATAATTACACAAACGTATATCTATCACAATATTTAAGATACCATTGTGCCTTAGAAAAATCTACATCAAATTATAAATCAAGCAACTGCATTGTTTACTGGGCCAAAAAGAGATTTGATCCCATGAAAGTCATGGGCTTTTAAATTATATTTTTCTTGCTTTTAATATCGGTTTGAGTAAACTCCCCATTCTTATTTAGCTGTTCAGCTTTTCCTGGGAAGTGAGAGCTTTTGGCCTTCCGATGTATGCTTTTCAAAGCTTAGCCTGGCTTCTGTTACCATACAGCAGAGAGACTCGATGCTACCTTCAAGGGATGGCCGGGGTGGGGGAATGACCTGTCACGGGTCCAGCGGCCAGAAGAGCCACAAGTCTTTGATGCAGTGTCATTCTGCTGCAGGCCATCGCGCAAGCCTGCTCCATTCGTGATGCGCACCAACACTAGGTCAGCAGCCACGTATGCAGCCCCCCCCCCCCGAGGCTTGGTACCTGCTTCTGCTGCAAGCTTGGAACTCCAAAGCTCGGGGGAGGGGGCGGGGCATGGCTGAAACGCTGTGCTCGGCGTGGCGCAGTCCAGACTCTCAGCCAACTGTTCAGTGGCCAAGTGAGCCACATGGATGTGCGGACCAGCCCATCGGCTTCCCCAGGAGCAGAGGACAAAGAGCGGCTGCTGGCAGCTCCAACAGTGATGGCCCTGAGGATCCTTTCCCACCTTGCTCCCTTCCAGATGGAAACCAACAGGATCAGACCCTAGTCTGCAGCTCGGGAATTTTAGACCTTGGGCTTCACGGTCTTGTGGAAGGCCCCCTTAGACGGTAGCGTCTGTGACTTCGGTTGTGCAGCACACAACAGAAGTTTCCCTTCCCTCTCTCCAAGCGCTATTCCATGCTTTACGACTGCTTCTATGTTCCTGATGCGTTTGGTTTGAATACAAACCAAAAATACTGTTTGCCAACCCTGATTCAAAGAAAGAAAGACTCTGAGCACGTACAGCTTTGCATTTGGAACTGCCTTAAATCACAGTACTGACATGGCTACGCTTGGTAGTGCTGTGAAGCAACGGAGTTGGCTTCTGCTGCCCTAATGCTGAACGCACTGACTTGGGAATAGGTGTCATTTTGTTGTAGAAAAGCATAATACATTTTAAAGTCAAAACAATAAAATGAGCATCTGTCAGGCCAGCTGTCCTGACCATCAAATGTTTTTTAAAATAAGGAAGGATGCCGCAGTGACCAGCATCAGCCCCTGGGATGCCCTTGCTAGCCCAGGGGCTGACGGCAGACCTGTTTGCTGCTGCTCCCATCACCTGCTGCTCTCTGGGTGGCCATGGGGGCGGGGGCTGGGCACCGGCCCCGACGTACAACCCCAGTGGCACTGCTGAGTCCCCTGCACATGCAAATGGTTCTACGGCTCTGTTGTCCGTGCTTTAAACAAGGCGTGTGGGGAGAGAAACACAGAACTTTTAAACCCAGGATGGAGCAGCCTTCCCAGCGCCCACAAGTCCTAGCACTTACTTCTTCTAGCTCAGCAGCTGGACCATGTGGTCTAAGGCTGTGATTGGGAGAATTTTTTAGTCCATGACCTGCCTTTTAAAAAATATTATTTATTGTTACATTTATATCCCCCCTTTTTCCCTCAAAACGTGGCTTACACGGCCCCCCTGCCCCATTTTATCCTCACAACAACAACCCTGTGAGGTGGGTTAGGCTGAGAGTCAGTGACTGGCCCCAAGTCCCCCAGTGACTTCCATGGCTGAGTGGGGGCTAGGACCTGGGCCTCCCAAGTCCCAGTCCAGCACTCTAACCACTACAACACACAGCCATGTCTGTGGCCATGCCCACATTACCAGATGCACCCTTGCTCAGGTCTGAGAGCATCTGTGAAAATGCGACAAGGGAAGCCGCTCGAATGGTGCGCCGTCTGTCACAGGTTGGGTGGGGGAGGCCCAGCGATGGCCGGTCGGTCGTGTTTATCCTCTCAAAGAGAGCCGCTCGTGCCGCTCAGTAATGAGGCCTCGGCCAGGAGGCCTTTCATGGTTTCCTAGCCATCCTGCGACTAAAGCCGGGGAATGCAACTGGAGGAGAGCACTGGAGAAGGGAGGCTGCAGATGCTGATGGGAAAAGCAGCATCGCTGTGAAAGCATCAAAGCGGCCTTGTTCACACAGCCAGCGCGCTACAGGGGAGGAGGAATTTGCCCCTGCCCCGGGGTTCAAAGGGGTCGTGCGAACCGTCCTCGCTGGAATGGAAGTGTTCTCCCGCACACTGCTGCTCCTTGGACATTTTTGCACCATTGCACAGGCGGCTGGCTGGGGGTGAGGCATAATGCAGCGTGTGCTGCTTCCACAAGGACTGGCCTTCTCCCGAGGTACGGCTGGATATCAGGCCTCCAGCATGTGCTTTCATTTTAACTGAGGAGCAAAATGCCAGTCCTCATGCCAGGAGGGATGTGTGCTCCCAAAGATTCTGTCTGCGCTAAGCCCCACCCGCGCATGTGCAGGGACACACAGTCTGCACACCAGCAGCGTGGCAGAACATTTTGGAGGCAGGCCCTCATCGTGACAGCCCCGCAGCCATGGCTCCCGGGGTGAGCCCCCAAATGCAGGCAGCTTTGTCGACCCATATCAACAAACCTGTTCTAGCCATTTTCATCTCCACCAGGAGCAGGGCTTTTATTAAGCGAATGGCTCTTAATGGAACGTGGAAGTCTGAGGGGGGCGGCAAATAATGTTAGCAGCCCTGCTAATGAAAAATTGCCAGCGCTGCGTCCCTGTGAGCCCTGGCTGCACAACACCACTGCACTCACACATGCTGCTGTGCCCTCTCCAGCTATTCTCTGGGCCTGCACCCCTGTGGGAAGCACAGGATGTGGCCTGAGGAAAAGCAGGTCCCACCTTCCCCAAGGCATCCAAAGGCGCACGTGCTGTGGGAAGCCACCCTGCTCCCAGTCTGCCACGCGTGGGCAAGCAGGAGACCAGTGTGGACAGAGGGGGCCCTATTCCCACGACAGCTCTGCATGCGCCAGCTCCCAGCACACGGCTGGCCAGCCACCTGCACGTGCCACGGGACTCAGAATTCAGCTTCCGCTAGGTTGTCTTAAAACACTGTTGGGGGGGTTGAGCATTAGCGTGGCCCACCAACGCCTGGTGTCTGCCGAGCCGTGAGACACCAGGCCGTGTCAAGCGGGAGCTGCCCACAACAGGCTCAGCACAAACTCCCCGCTTTGCACGGCCAGGGCTGCTGGCTGGAGAGGGAACGGAGAAGGGTGGCTCGGCCCCTTCATCAGGAGCTTCCAGGACTGCAGCGCCCCCCGCCCCCAGCCTGGGCACCCTGCTACTGACGGAAGCCGCAAGGCTGCCCCTCCATTGTTGCCTTTCCCACAGGCCCCCTAGCCCGTTCTTTGGCTTCTCCAGCTGTGCTCTCGGCCGCTGGGCCCCTCAATCATGACAGAGGAGGCTGGTGGCTCTGAGGTCAGTGGAGCGGTGAATCCGCCTCGGTTTCAGTCCGAACCAGTCCGAACTGAATCCCAGGGTGGAGTCACTGCCCCACTGACACTGGAGCAACCAGCCTCCACTGCATGGCAAGCGATGGTGACACTGGTTTTGTTTGACCTACCCGACCCCCGCTCTGGACTCTACCCCTGGTCTCCTCCTCTGCTTTAGACCTGTCCACTGGGGTGCAGTCCTACAACTCCCAGCATTCCTCATCCAGCGATACCTTTTCCTGCCTAAACATGCACGGGACTGCACCCTAAATCTGTCCCTTGTGGGTGACTTTGGACTCACGATTACTAGGATGACGTCCATGGATTTAAGGAGGTGAGGAGCTCTACCCACCCACAGGACACACACAAGCGCACATCTGAAATGCTGATTTCTGATAACAGGCTTTCCCCTCAGAACTTTGCACTGATATTGGGGGCAGGGAGGAAGTCACCCAATCCATGCGGCTGCTGTTGCAATTGCAATTACAATTGCAATTATTGCATTTATATCCCACCTTTTTTCCGTCTTGCAAGGAACCCAAGGTGGCTTACATTATCCTCCTCCTCCTCCATTTTATCCTCACAACAACAACCCTGTGAGGTGGGTGGGGCTGAGGGTCTGTGACTGGCCCAAAGTCACCCAGTGAGCTTCCATGGCCGAGTGGGGACTAGAACCCGGATCTCCTGGCTCCCAGTCCGTCAAGCGTTGCCACGCAGAGCAATTTAAAGTGGATGTCATCGGTTTGTGCCGTTTGGCTGGTGACCAGACCTGCTGTCTTGGATGCCTATGGGTACACCTTCCAAACCGCTCCCAGCTGAATCTTTCGTGGGGAAGGGGCCATGCGACAAGCATGATGTTGACCCATCTCCGGAGTGCAGGGCTGAGGCTCTGTTCTCCTATTTTAGCTCTCAGCTCCAAGCCGGTGCCTTTGCCATCCCTGCTATGTCTCGGACATGCGGGGGGCTCTCACAAGGCAGCGTGGGGATGTATAAATAAATAATTCCCCCCCAAAATACCTTTTGGAGTCAGATTGTTAGAAAGCCAACAGTGCCAACTGTAATGTGCCCCATTTAGGGGGAAACAGGTGTGAGCCAAATCTGGGGGTCGTTTTCAGGGAAAACACCACCCTGCCCCACACTTGTGGGTTGGGCCAGTTTGGGATTTGAGGCATTTCTCATCACATCCCCACCCCCCAAATGCTGGCCCCTAAACAAAAGATGTATTCAGTGGTAGGCCTCCTGTTTCTCAGATTCCTCCAACCTCACTGAGAATTTATACAACCACCATTCGGGAATAATTCACTCTGATATTCTTCTCTGGGTGATCCATTGCCCAGATGCATAACCTGCTATTCTAACACACTGAAGCCAGTGGGAGGCACTGGAGTCTGGTGTCTCCGATGTCAGTGGGGCGGTGAATCCACTCTGAATTTCAGTCAGAACCAGTCAGAACTCCAAGGTGTGAAGGATAGCTCCTTTAGAGTTCTGACTGGTTCTGCCTGAAATCCGGAGTGGATTTACTGCCCCACTGACATCAAAGCCACCAGCCTCCACTGGTGGGATAGATCACAGCACAATGACCCAGTCTTGTGAAGGTAGCTTAGAGCACAATCCTATGCATGTTTAGACAGGGAAAGTCCTACAACTCCCAGCATACAGGAATGCTGAGAGTTGTAGGACTTTTTTTTCTGCCTAAACATGTATAGGATTGCACCATTAATGGCTGAAATCTCTCCCACTGGAATCAGTGGGAAAGTACTTTTCACCTTGGCTGGATCGTGCCCTTATCATGACAAGAAGCAAGCCAATCAGATTTAGGTCTCATCCCTATATATTCAGATAAATTCAGACTGTACACTCTATGTGGCAGGGTGGAACCTGCTTTTTCCTTTCTTCCTTATATTACCCTGCATATTGCTGTTTCGAAAGAGCGCTCTCAGTCTCTGAGGGCCAGTTCTTATGCAGCCAAAATGGCACCACCCACAGACAACAAGAAATAAATGTGTGTGTGTGTGTGGGGGGGGGATTTGCAGAAGTACAAAAAATCTTTAGGGGGGAACCCTCTCCCCTCCCCTCCCAAACTCAGCCCAATGAGGACTGAGCTTCAGTGGGTGAGGAATGCTGAGTGACTTTTGGGGGGACAGGAGGGAGGAACCAAACTGAAAACAAGGTGGCAGAAGCAACGGAATGGAGTGCGCGGAACAGGGATCACTCCATATGGCAACGCTTTCTGGCAGGTCCAGCTAGCTTAATCGCAATGTGGGTAGCCCGGGACTGACTAGAAAAACGGGGCTGCCATTCACAGGGGAGGGGGCGTTCTGCATACCTGGGGAAACCCTTTTATGCAGAGAAATGTGCTTTGTTTTTTAATAGGGGACGGAACTCTCTGCAGGAGGGCAGAATACAGACTCAAAGCCCTCTGTCCACCATCTGACCTGCCCCTTCACCCTAATGGGGAGAAGGACCTTGGGGGCTGGAATTTCCAATGACTGCGCAAGGTAAATGAGGGGGTGGTGACCTTTCGGTGATGCACGCTGCTAAAGGCAGGCTTGGGTCAGCCAGCTCGGAGCCCGCATAGCACTCCTGCTAATGCCGTTCGCTCCAGCCAGGTCTATGCAGGAGCACACGATGCTCAGGCTGGGGTCGGACCGGCTGCACTCATGCCACGGGGCTCGAGCCACAGGAGCGGTAGTGCTCAGATTAGGGGACACCTGTGCATGCTCGCTTGCAATAAGGAATAGCGCCGCCTTCCCCAACCTGGCTCCCTCCAAATGTGTTGGACTACAACATCCATAATCCCTGGTCACTGGCTGGGAGTGAGGGCTGTTGTAGTCCAACACATCTGGAGGGCACCAGGTTAGGGAAGGCTGTGCTACCTTGTGGGCTAGGGGAAAGTTTTAGCATTTCCTCCTATTATTTTGCCTTCATTTCATAACAACCCTGCAAGGTAGGCGAGCCTGAAAAAAACCCTGAAGGCTTTATTTATTTAAAATTTGCTCTCATACCTAGGTTGGCATATTTTGATGCCTGACCATTTGCTACTCTTCTACTTGCACCCAAAATGGGCCACCGAGATGGCGGCTCCAGGTGGGCCTCATATCAGGTCCAGCCAGGTCTCGCAAGTTGCCTCACATGAAGAACCACAGAATCATAACACAATGTAGGTGGAAGGAACAACCCAGCTGTGGAGTCTTCAGGGCCAGGGCTCTACGGCAGAGCCCCTGCCTGGCCTGCAGAAGGTCCCGGGTTTGATCCCTGACATCTCCAGGGGAGCTCCAGGGGGCTGGAAAAAAGCCTGCTGAAATCCCAGAGAGCTGCTGCCAATCAGTGTTGACAATACCGGGCTTGATGGCCCAACCTGATGCTGCATAAGGCAGCTTCTGGCGGCTTTCTCTGGATATACGCCTTAGGGGCAAACGCGTGTGTAATGTATGCATTTATTACGTCTTGTTTTCACTTAGCTTTGACCCAGATTGAAACGTGGGGAAGGAGACTCACCCTCTGCCCCCGGCCCCCTGGTGCCTGTGAAAAGAATCCCCCCTTTACGAAGCGACTATTCTCCCTGCTGGCGCCAGCAGCACCTTCCCCCAAGGGTGGGGGTGGGGCAAGTGCACTTGGAGGTGGGGGCAATTCTTGTCAAAAGCGTGGCGTGGGGGGTTAAGCCTCCCTCCCCATGAGCCGCCACCCCGTTGCTTTCCAAGTAAAAACCACCTCAAATGAGGCCTGTTCAATGCAAGCACCCCTTTCGCCGCTCACGCGCTCGGTCTCTCTGGACAGCGGGCGGGCGGGGGGGGCAGCTGAATGTGTGAACCGTACAGAGTGAGGGGAGGGCAAAATTCGGCCCCTGGGATAAAATCCAACTGAAGTCCCGCGTAGAGCGGACCCACAGGAATGAATGGGACGTCTGTTGAGTCACGACTAAGGCAAGTCCCATTCATTTCAGTGGGCCTACTCGCAGTAGGGCTTCCGCTGGGTCCCCCCCCCCGGTGCTAGTCCCGAAGGGGCGGTGGGGGGGCCCCCCCACGCGCGCGTCGCCCCTCCGGAGGACTTCGCCCGCCGGCCCGGGACGGCGGCCGGCCCAAGGCCCCCTCCCCGCGCCGCGCGTGGCCACTCACCGCCGCCAGGTGTCGCCCGCCGGCCGCCCTCGACGGCTCAGCAGCCCAGGCCGCTCATGGAGCCGATGCGGTCGAGCTTGAGGCCGAAGCAGCCCTTGGCCAGCCCCTTCTTGCCGGGGCCCTTGAAGCGCCGCGACCCGCCGCCGCCGCCGCCGCCGCCGTGGTGCTCGGGGGGCGTCATCCGCGCCCAGGCCGCCCGCGCCTGCTTGGGGTCGGTGCGCAAGTCCCGCATCAGCCGCGACGCCCCCGACGGCGGGCCTCTGCCCTTCGGCGCCGCCTGCTGCTTCGTGCCGCCGCCGCCGCGCGCAGCTCCAGCCGCCGCCGCCGGCCCCGACGACGCCTCCAGCAGCTCCGCCAGTTCGCGCCCCAGCGCCGCCGCGTTGCCGGAGGGGCTCTGCGCGGAGGAAGCAAAGGAGGGGGCGGGGAAGGGCGGCATGAATGGGCTTCCGCCGGGGTCCGGGCGGGCGCGCGCGCCCTCCCCACGCGCGCGGCCCCCGACGAGCCCCGGATTCGTGGCTTCTCTCCGCCAGCTCCGCCCGGGCATCGCCTCGAGCGGCGCCTCAACCGAAGCAGGAGACCGGGGCGGAGCGAAGACGGCAGGAGATGGGGGACACGGCGATTCACTGGGGTGGGGTGGGAGTGGGCTCCCGTCGGAGCCCCGCGCCTCCCAGCACCTCGCTTTCGGCTTTCCCAGCCTGGACCCCGGCGCTCACCTCGAGGAATGCGACGCCGCCGCCGCCGCCGCCACCTCCCCCATTCGCAGGATCGTGGGGGCGAGAAGGTGGGAAGTACCGCCCAACGGCACCTAAGTGGGCTCCCTTACTCAGCTGCGAGTCCCGGGGTTACCCCGAGGAATAACTGGGGCTTGGGGAGGGAAGAGAAGGAAGAACCCCACCCTCGAAGGAGGGGAAACGAAAGGTGCCGGTTCAGCGTGGAGGCGGGGGGTGGGTGGGGGCTTCCGTCGGGACCAGGTCTCCCCATATCAGCCCATCAGCCCACATCCCCGGAGTCGCCTGGAGGGATGCCTCAACGCCTGCTGCGCGCGGAGGGGAGGAGAAGCGGCTCCCTCGGAAAAGCGCCCCTAAACCCTTTCCCATCTCCTCGCCCAGGGACAAGGATCACCCCCCCTCCACCGTCACCCGCGGATCTCCGCAGGGAGTCCCGCTTTCTGGCGCCCACTTGCTGCCGCCCCTGCAAAGCCCAGGGCCTGGGAGGGCGCCAGGACGCCCGCGGCTCTCCCCGCTCGCCCCGCTCACCGCCGCCCGCCCGCCCCTCCTTCTGGGGGCCTAAATCTCTCCCCCCGCTGCTGCAGACCGCGCGAGGCTGTTCCCCGCGGAACGGAGGCGGCAGCCCACCGAGCGGAGCGCGGAGGCCGCCCGTCGGTCTGCGCGCCTGGCGCTCTCAGCACCACGGGGCGCTGGAGAGCGGCCGGCGGCGGCCGGGCTGCCAGGCTCCTGTCCCCGGACGGGAGGACGCCGCCGGAGGGGCTGGGAACGGCCCCTCCCGTTCGCGCACCCCGGTGGCTCTGGCTGGACGGCCGCGTTGGGGATGGAGTAGGCGGGGGCTCGAACGGGAGGGGACCCCCATCTCTCCGTTCGGGGTCCCGAGGCAAGACCCCCCATCCCCGGCTCGCATAAATCCGCGTGAGCTGCCTCCACGGCTGCGTCCTCACGACGAGCGCCCCCCAGATTAGCATCCCCAGCTCAGCCTCACCAGAGGACAAGCCCCCGTTCGGCAGAACCGCTCTGCAAAAGCGCTCGAAGCGGGATCCGGGTTCGCTCCCTGCTTCGCGAGTGGGCAAGCCCGGCGGGGGGGGGGGCGCTTCTGCCGTCCCTGTTCCTCCCCTCGCGCGGCTCCCATCTAACCGCCTCTGCCCCGTCCTCCGGGAGCTCCCCGGGGACAGCCCCCGCCCCAGCCGCGGGGCCGGACGGGGCCGGGGACTCCGTGGCCCGGGGAAGCCCGCCCGCCCGTCTCCTCACCTTCTGCGGGTTCTGGGGCGCCGGCTTCCCGTCCAGGCCAAGGGCGAGGAAGGCGAGGAAGAGCCCGCCGGCCACGGCCGGCGAGATGTACATCCTGGGGGCCGGGCGGCAACCGAGCGGGAGGGGAGGGGCCGCGGTCGGCGGGCGCAGGAGCAGCAGCAGCAGCAGCAGCAGCAGGCGGGCGGCGGCGGCGGCGGCACCGCGACCCTCGACGGCCGGCGAGCGAGAGGCGCGCAGCGAGGAGCCCGTCCCGAACCCGGCGCTCCTCCTCCGACGCCCAGAAGCGCTCGCCGCGCCGGGATCGCCCTCGGCGCTCTTATAAGCAACCTGCTGGGTGACGTCACCCTCCGCCCCGCTCGCGGGGAGGGGAGGGGCGGGGCGGGCGGGGCGGGGGGCGCCGCGGGCTCCCGCGCGTCCGGGGACTCTCGCCGGGGCGGCGCGGAGGCTGGGCGCGGGGGCTGGGCGCGGGGGCGCCGGCCTGGGCCTGGGCCAGGGGACGACGCCGGCCGGGGAGCGCCGTCTCCGGGCGCGCCTTCGAAGAGCAGCACCCGCCGCTCAGCGGGGGGCGGGGGGGGGCTTCAGTGTGCGAGTCCCGGTGTATCTTCGTGCGCGTATGTGGGGCGGTTTTAGTCCATAATTTTTATTACGTTTTCAAGGCAAAACATACATCAAACCTCAGTTAGTGCATTAATTGACCCATCCACTGTACACTGTGCAGATAATGACACAAGGTGCACTGCGTCCCATGAGATCTGGATCGTCAAAGCACAGAAAGACGCAGTCCATTAAGTTAATACATCTAGCGCAAGCGTGCGTCGTTACAAGATGCCCTCTGGATGTGTTGGCCTGAAACTCCCACCAGCCAGCATGCCCAGTGGTCGGGGTGATGGGCAACTCGCACCTCATCTATCCAACTTTTAAAAGCAATCACTTCTTCAGCGAAACCTCCCCAAGACTCTTCCCTCATCCTCCTCTCCACTTACTTTGCCTGCACCTTCAGTGCTACCTGGTCCACCCCGTGCTACCTGGATCCTGCCTGACGTGATGGATGGAGAATGCAAATTCTCAGCATCTCTCCTTGGGGGTACATAGAGGTTCCCAGGCCTCTCTGACTGATGGAGGCATCCCAAGGGTTTGGATCCTTCAGAGCCAGAACTCTTGAACTTGGTCCAAGTCACAAACAAACAGCTTTTCTACGTCTCTTCTCAAAATGGGGGACTTGAGGTGTGCCCCCAAATGGTTAAGGTACTCAGAAGGCTGGAATTTGGTACACATACATAGTCCAGCCTTCTGAGTACCTTAATCATTTGGGGGCACACCTCAAGTCCCCCATTTTGAGAAGAGACGTAGAAAAGCTGTTTGTTTTTTTCCTAGTGACCAATGTGACTTGGACCAAGTTCAAGAGTTCTGGCTCTGAAGGATCCAAACCCTTGGGATGCCTCCATCAGTCAGAGAGGCCTGGGAACCTTTATGTACCCAGATGATTATGTACCCTGATGACCAGAAATGGTTTGAAAGGGGGACCTCTGTACATCTCTCACTCGCTCACTCAGTGAGGGACTCATTTTGTAGCTCAAAGTGGCTACCCTGCTCCCATTCTTGTTAAGAAACTGACATTTGTTATTCACATAGCTCTAGACGCCCTCTGATTGCTGCCGGAGTCTGCCCTTTTGAGATCTCTCCCTGGAAAGATGGGGCAAGAAGTTAAGGTACTTCCAGACCACTAGAAAGCTGAAATTTGGTAGACGCAGACTCCAAGACACAATGACAACTAGAAAAGTCTGGAAGTGAGATGTTTTCACATTCACAGTTTACAAAACAGCCCCACTACATGCAGTATAGATGATCTCATATAAGTGAGCACATGAAACTGCTTTTTATTGTGTCAGATGCCATTACTCCGTCTAGCACTGCAGTTGGACAATCAGCATGTCCTCAAGGTCTCCAGCAGAGGTCTTTCCCAGATTTGCAATTTCTCTCTCCGATCCCTGGAGATGCCAGGAATTGTAAATGAGGGATGTTCTCCATGCAGAACTCCTGTTCTTCCAGTGGCAACAAAGTCTAGGGCCAACCCTATGGAGAAGGGGACGGCAGAGGATGAGATGGCTAGATAGCATCACCGATGCAATGAATATGAACTTGAGCACGCTCCGGGAGAGAGCGCAGGACAGGAAGGCCTGGCGTGCTATGGTTCATGGGGTCACGAAGAGTCGGACACGACTGAACGACTGAACAACAAGCCCCACTGAACTCAGTGAGAATCACTCCTGCGTAGATCTGCGTACTGCACAGCTAGCAAGGGAGTCAGGTCAGGCTGAGTGCCAGAACTGCAGCTTGTCATTGGCCTTGCACTGCCTGCAACCCAACACTGTAAGGCACATTCAGGCATTGACTGCTGCTGATGTGGGAGTGAGAAAACTGGAGGTATGTGACACTGGGCAACAGCTGGCCCAACAGCTCCGAGAAGGAACAGTCTATCTGAGCACTGCAAAACGGGAGTCCGAAGCCATTTTCAAACAACCCCCCCTCCCACCAAGAGGAGAGCACAGAACTAGGAATCTGGCCAGAAGTAGGAAAGACTAGATACAGCACTGAGTGCAATGGAGGCTGGTGACTCCAGAGCCAGTGGGGCGGTGCATCTGCTCCAGGTTTCAGTCGGAACCAGTTAGAACTCTAAAGGAGCTCTCCAAGGTGCTTCAAAGTGCCTTGGAGAGCTCCTTTAGAGTTCTGACTGGTTCTGACTGAAACCTGGAGCAGATACACCACCCCACTGACACTGGAGCCACCAGCCTCCACTAATTGAGTGGCTTCCTCTTTCAGTAGGGGTGTGTGTGTGTGTGTGTGTGTGTGGTGGAAGATATGTATTATTTCTTATTAGTGTTTAATTTCCAGAAGAAGGGATGAGAGAGCTTGATCGTGCCATCCTAATCCAGGGGTATTGAACCTCAGGCCCACGGACCAAATCCATGGGTCCCAGCCAAGTCGTCTGTGATTTCCCAAAGGGCCATGCCCCCTTCCCTGGCCCCACCCCTTACTCATGACCACCAGTCATTTGGTGGTTTCACAGCTTTGGTGCAGTTTGTTTATTTATTTTATAACATTTGTATCCTGCCCTATATCATTAAGATCTCAGAGTGGCGTACAGATAAAATCAATTTAAACACTATAAAACAAATAATTTAAACAGTTAAAACATATTAAACCATTAAACAAGGTAATACCAATTTAAAATCTAAAACAATGAAACAGTTAAAATATGGTGCTACTTTAGGAAATGCATTTAGCCCTCAAAGGCTTTGGTGAAAAGCAATGTTTTTACTTGGTGCCAAAATGAAACCAGTGTACGCGCCAATTGGGCCTCCAAGGGGAGGGCATTCCACAACCAGGTGCCACAACAGAGAAGGCCCTGTCACATGTCCCACCATGGTGTCTCTCGCACTGGTGGGTTGCAGAGGAGGGCCCCTCCAACAGATCTCAGTCCTCGGGCAGGTTTATATAGGAAGAGGCACTCCCTCAAATATGAGGTTCCCAAGCTGGTTAGGGCTTTAAATGTCATCACCAGAACCTTGAATTCCAACCGGAAGCGTATTGGCAGCAGTACCTGTCCCCCCTCATTCTAAAGGTTGAAATGTCTCTCCTAAAGCATTATGCTAAAACATGCTGGTATTTTTGGCATTACAGCCACGCCGTTTTGCCTTCAGCCCCACCCACCACTGGAATGCGGCCCCCAAGAGTGTCTCCGAAATGGAATTTGGCCCTTGGGCTGAAAGAGGTTTGACCCCCCGCCCCAGTGTAACCCTATCCACTCCTACTCCAAAGTCCCACTGGACTCACTCCCAAGTGAATGCCGATGCATGCTTACTTGGGAGTGAGTGCAACTAAACACAGTGGGACTTACTTCTGAGTAGACATGAATATGAATGCACTGTCTGTTTTCAGACTGCACTGTTTGATCTGGAAGCCCTTCTCCCTAGTTCTGGATACATGGAGACTCTGAAGTTAAATGGAACCTCCTTATGCAGAGCCAGTGTACCTGTGGGCTTCCCCCAGGCATCTGGGAGTCAGAAATAGACTCTTGGTTAGATCCATTGTTGTAGTAGTTGTTTTCTACTTAGTGTTGAAACAAATACACTCTGCACCTGCACAGGGGCACTTTAATCTATTCATACTGCATGCATTCCTTCTTATTTTGTTTATTTAAAAGTAATTTTAGGCCACCTTTAAGGGCACAAGCCTCTCAAGGCAGCTTACCCATTAAAATCCAATACTATACTAGGAGAACAAAAACTAATAGAATTAATAGCCAGAAAATAATTGTAGCTAAGATACCATCAAGATTAAGCCCAACTCAAGAAAAAGCCAAGGAAAACAGTGTGTGTGGGGGGCACTGTCTTCAGAGCTTTCCTGAAGGCCTGCAAAGATGGGGCCTCATGGACTTCAAATAGCAATTAATTCCAGAGGCGTGGGGTCACCACAGGGAAGGCCCTCTCCCTTGTGCTCATCATCCTAAGTGCGCTTGATGGGCTGAGCATGCTGTTAGGGGTAAAGGCAGTCCTTCCAGTAACTCAGACCCAAACTGTATAAGTTTTTTTGTGGTTAAAACTAGCACTTTACATTGGGCGTGGAAATGTAGAGGCAGTCAATGCAGCTGGCACAGTACAGGTGTCACATGAGCTGAATGCCTGGCCCCACCAGCACCTGGGTGGCGATATGCTGCAGCAGTGCATGTCTCTGAACTGCCTTCAAAGGCAGCCCCACGCAGCTCCCACTGCAGCAGTCTAGCCTGGATGTCACTCATGCATTCCTAAGTTTGGCACTGGCATTGTAAACAATGCTGGGGTGAACCCACATGTGCCTGGACCCAAATAAAGCTTTGCCCCGGAGTAGTTAAGAATGGGGGGGTGTCATCTTCTCCCCCCAAAAAGGCACTGCCTCTCCTTAAATTGCATAGCAGAGTGCTTTTGGCCCAGCTGCCATCAAAATGTCCGCTAGCCTTTCTTTCTCTTCACAGAGCCAGTTCTGTTGGCTTCTGCACAGAATGGGGGAGGGGGGACTGGAATTTTGGGGCACGGGGGAATGCAGAGACTGATGGGCAAAACATTCTGTGTGGGAGGGAGAATCCATGGCAGAGGAACCCCCGGTCTGTAAACCCTGCCGCTAGGGCAGACGGGGCAGGGCCTTGCTCACCCACCCCCCGCCCTGTAGGAGCGTTGGCCTTGCGTGTCCTGAGGAGCGGGCCCCAGAGGCCCCATGGCAAGCTGCTTTTAAAAGTGAGGGGAGTTTCAAAGGTGCTTGGTGCTGCGGCACTGTGCGTGCTGGCAGGGGGCAGCGTCTGCCAAGCCGAAAACCGTCCTGGGCACACCCAGATTTGAGGTGCTCCCGCCGTACATCTGTGGATCCCTGCCAAAGTTGCAGACCCAGGGTTGTATCCAACGTGTTGTGTCCAGTGTTACTCTAACTTAAGTCCCATTTATTTCAATAGGTTTACTCTATTCTATTCTATTCTATTCTATTCTATTCTGCTTTAAGTAAGACTGGTGTTTTGTGTCTGTGTTATATTCCAAGAAACTGTCCACTAGAGTCCAAATTCAGCTCCTGATCTCATATTTTCTGTAAATGTAAAATCACTCAGAGCTTCTTAGATGGATTTTGTAAAAATCCAGCAAGCTGATAGAAATCTCAGCTTCTTTGCATGTGTAAGGGAAACCTGGAAAATGATAACCTACACCAGCGTTCCCAAACCTGGTGCCCTCCAGATGTTTTGGACTACAATTCCCCCAATTGGCCATGCTGCCTGAGGACTGTGGGAGTTGTAGTCCAACACATTTGGAGGGAAACCAGGCTGGGGAAGGCTGATGTGCACCAACTGCCCTCAGCCTTGTGCCCTCCAGATGTGTTGGACTACAACTCCCATAATCCCTGACCATTGGCCACGCTGTCTGGGACTAATGGGAGTTGTTGTCCAAAACATCTGGAGAGCACCAGGTTGGGGAAGGCTGACCTGCACAAAGTAATAGGTAGAATTAGGGCATACAGAGCAGTCCATGGTTGAGATTTTTAAAAATCTTTTACTGGTGTCCAGTAAAACATATTTTGTGACCATTTTTGAGTTCATTTGCGGATTCTGGTAAACTGAATATATTGTTAACCTTTCAGGCATGTTGAAGCATCCAAAGAAGCCAACAGACAGCTCTTAAAATTAAAGAGATGTGCTGGAGATTTTTATAGCTATTTTATAAATTCTGATTACAACTCAGGCAGACGTATTAAGTCACCCCGATGAGCTCCTCCCGTCACCCTGCCAAATTACATGTGTGGGATAAAGTGCTACTTTTTTGTATGTGAATTTGAAGCTTTATACAATGTTACAATTGCATTTTAAATGGACATTTCTGTCAGGCCCAGCTTCTAAGCAGTGAAAGATGGAGCATGGAGTTAGGGGGAAAACAGACCAGTGGACAAGTGGAGCCAAAATGCCTTACAAGGGTCTGTTGACACTGGCACACCCTGTCTGGCCTGTCAGTGCAAGGAAGGAGTTGAGTAAGACTGCTTGCGCCTGAGGCCAGCTACTGACTTTGTTTTGCCCCTCCCTTGACCCAGGTACCTATCTGGGGAGCTGTCTCGCAAGATGCTGGCGGGAGCCAAATGGCGAGAGCTAAAGGTCTCTTGGCCTGAGGCTCTCTGCCTGAGGAGCGGGTAAGAGAAGTGGAACTCATCCTAGCCATCTAAGCTGTTCAGCTTTGCAGCCTGCTGGAGGTTCTCTCAATTCAAGGGGACCTCATTGGGTGGTGAGGCTTCTCTCCTTTGACCCAAGCTGAGTACTGGTGCAGCTCTCATGACCCTCGGCCCTTGGGCCTTCCAGTACACAGCAGATAATTCTGATGAGGATGAAATATTGCCTTCTTCCTTGGGGGCCGGACAGTTGGTGTCTTGTTCGGGGCCCACCTGGCCAGAGGACACAGCCCTGCCATCTTCCCCTAGCTCAAAGCATGAGTCTGCTGCAGAGCCTCCATCTCCCCAGCCCACAAAGGCCTCAGACCCCAACATCTGGTGAGGGTCCTTTAACAATCTAGTCAATCTAGACAAACCACAGGACAGGTTTGTCAGCCTACATAAGGCTTCACTTGGCTTTAGCTGAGACAACATCCTCTTATTGTCCTAGTAGAAGAGAGTTCCAGCCAGCAGGTCCTACTTTCTGCCTGCCTTGATCTTGCTCTCCACTCCCTCTGTGAGCCTCAAGGGACAGTAGCAGTCAGATTCCTGCTTGATACTGGCCAGGTCATTATTTTACTTTAGTCCATGTAATAGGGTGCAATAGCAATTCAACCCTAACTCTGCCTATAGGTGAGTTAATCCCTAATCCCGTGTGATTGTTGTTCAGCGGTTAGTTGGAAAATCTCAGCAAGAGAGAGACAGACAGGGCAAGGAGCTTCTGTAACATCTTCAGGCATTAATGCTTCCCTTTTCCTCTGGGTTGTTCCTCGATGCAAAAATTGAAAATTGGCACAACTTTCCCAAGTCCTAGTAACAAATAGAGGAGTGTAAGGAATGTTTTAAAAAGATACTTCACATTCAAAGCCTGATAAAATAGATAGGTCATTGCCTGGTGGTGAAATGATATCAAAGTAGGTGCCAGCTCAGATGAGCCCCCCTAGGGTAGGGAGAGTGTTCCATGGATGGGGGTGCCACCACCAAGAAAGCCCTCCTTCCAGTTGCTACCCACTGCACTTCAGATGGCAGGGGGGACCAGAGGAGGGCTCCAAAATGATCTCAGTGTATGGGTAGCCTTGTACAGAAATAAGCAGTCCTTCAGCTTTCTCTATGAATAGCTTTAAAGGCAAGCACCAGCACTTTGAACTGTGTCTGGAAAGGGACCAGGAGCTGGTGCAGCGACCATCTAGGGAGCAGGAGCAGGGGGCAGGGGGAGCTGAATAGAACTAGTTGGAGTGGAGGCTTGTGATGCCGATGTCAGTGCAGTGGTGAATCCGCTCTGGATTTCGCTCAGAACCAGTTAGAACTCTAAAGGAGCTATCCATGGTGCTTTGCAGGGGAAGGGTTAAGCTTCACACTGGATAGCTCCTTTAGAGTTTTGACTGGTGCTGACTGAAATCCGGAGCGGATTCACCGCCCCACTGACATCGGAGCCAGCAGTCCCCACTGACTAGTTGCACTGCAGTGATCATGGTCTAGAGGTACCTCCTCAGTGGAACTGCATTGCGATGCAGTACACACCCTCAGTTATTTGGGTCCTGAGTATCTCACATGCAGGCCCATAGAACACCCCCCTCCCGCCAGCATTAAGATCTGCCAATGAAGCCTGCTTCAGGTGCCATCAGCTGTAGCTGCTAGGCCTCAACAAAGCACAGGACTTTTCCTGTTGCGGCCCCTGTTCTTTGGAACACCCCTACCGACGTTTCTGCAGGCACAGTCTCTCCTCTCTTCTTGGAGGGGAGCAAACAAAAAAAGTAATGTTTTCTATTGTGCCTTCAGCAGTTAGGCCAAGTAGATGATTTTTTGTTCTTTTGTTTATTCTGTTTCAACCACCTCCTCCCTCCAGACCTTTTGCCTCTTGGTTTTTAGATGTACCTTTTCGCCTTGTAGCTGCATTAGCCTGTTGCAGCAAAAACAATAAAGGTCTTGCGGTACCTTAAAGTCTAACACATTTATTCCAGCATAGGTTTTAGTTGCCAATTGGTTTGATTGCAAACCATCACCTTGGGAGCTGGGATAGTGGAAAGAAAGCAGTCCCCCAGGTATTCACAAACTGACAGGCAGCTGCTGGAGCATTACCTTCTCCTCCCTTCATACATAGTATTGGAATAGTATCAGCCATGTATCCTGCGCCGCCCATTTGTACTGTTTCACCACCTTTAAATGGCCTCTGGAGTCTCTCTTCTTGTTCTCCTGTTCTTATCCTCACCCACGCAATTGCTGTGATGGACGAGTGTACAGCCATCATTGGCACAGGTTTTATAGCTTCTCACATGAGATACAAAGTCTGGTATTAGGCAGACACCATCACATATATAACAAACCTATATACTGCTGATGGTGAGAGGGGGGAGTTATTGTTATGAATAACATGGATGGTGTCATCCATGTACGTGGGACTTTACTGCAGAGAAGCAATATTTGCTGGCAGTTGCACCGAGTCATTTACAGCCTGTACGGACTAACAGATGCAGAACAGATGCGCCCTTCTCCGACCTGCTGCCTGCCAGATGTGTTAGATTACAATTCTAGTCATTCCCAGCTGGCAAGGCCAGTTATCAGGGCTGATGGAAAATGTAGTCCTACACACCTAGAGGGTCCCAGGTTGGGGAAGGCAGATATGGAAGCATGGGAGCCCATTTTGAGAAAGCAGCAGTGGACCGTCCCCCAGCACCTGTCGGCATGTGTGGCTGACAGTTGACACTGCTGCCAATGAAGGGAAATTCACGTTATCTTTTGGAAATGTACTAGATAAGTTGGGTTCCTTGAACCAATGGGCCCCAAACATGGATTTGGGCCAATGCTTTTTCTAGGCTGCCCCTGCATCTCTTTGGGTAATATATAAGGGATATGTGCAGGTTCTTAAGGAACCCCAGTAAATGCCAATGCTGTTTTCATTTCTTCTGATTCATTCTCCTGTTGTCAAGACGGCAGCTGGCAATTCTCTGCAACAATCCATTTTACAAAGGGCAAAGTAATCAGATGGAGAGATAAGTAAATTGCCCATGACTACATACCTGAGGATTGCTCTGCCAGCTGGTAAGGAGAATCTTACTAAGCGTCAGATGCAGATAGAACTTGGTACCTACCCTAAGTTGTGTGATTTAGTCCAGTTGAAGCCAGTGTAACAAAGGGGCTCGCTTACACGCAGTGGTGTAGTGGTGCCAGGACTGGCAAGGTGGAAACACCTGGACATTTTGATGAGCAGGGAGGCTGAGGTCATCTGCCACCCCAGTGCCCTCAGAATTCCCTGTTCCCTCTGAGCTTAGTTGCAATTCTCACAGTAACTGGGGGAAATGGATTTTCCCAGCAACAATGTATTGTTCTGAGCTATCCCTCTTGTGATGTAAAGTAACTTGGGGCCTCTGGGTCTTGAATGGGCAATTAAGATGCATTTGATTTACAAAAGACCTGCTACTGATAGAGATGAAAACAGCTTGAACAGGTTTGTCAACTTGGAGATCAAATGTTTCTCCCTGGTGTTGGAAAATGAACTCCAGGAAAATCTTGAGGTGATGGTCTTATGGTGTTTGGGGACATGTGTCCTTCTCTTTCCCTTTCTTGTGCAATTTCAGGTCTCTCCAGCTAAAGTTGAACATGCTAAGCACTACACTGCCTGCCCTTTGCCAGCTCACTATTCTTGGAATGCGCGCACACATACAAACACACACAAACACATAGATGAACACAGCTGCCTGAATTTTGGACTCTTCTTAGGGACATGGCTATGGGGACTCTCATGACGAGCCCCCTGCAATTCAAATTTAACACTACACAACTGCTTGCAAGTTATGCACAAACGTGTGTGATAATGCCAGGATTGCTGTTTATCTTTTAAAAAGGAAAATCTTCAATTTGGAGTGGGAAAGGGGCAGAAGAGGAATGCTTACTTATTTATTTGAAGCATTTATAAACCACAACTTCATCCCCAAAATGATGTCAACGTGATTTACATAAAAGGACCTAAATCAACACCATGCCATACAATAAAAACAATGTAAAATCTAAACATCAAAAAATAACACTAATAGGTATAAAACTATTTCAACCAACTAAGAAGTTACAAACTTGAATCTAATTTTACATATGTATGTATGTATGTATGTTTTAAACTTCCTGTGCAAATAAAAATGTGTTCACCTTGCGCCAAAAAGAGTACAAAGTTGGTGCCAGGCAGATCTCCCAAGAGTTGGGGTGCTGCCCACCGCAGATAATTGTACAGGTGTTAGATATAGTTCTCTTAAGAAGGAGTACAGAGAAGGGCTTTAAAGGTAAACACCATCACTTTGACTTCGACTCGGTAGTGAACAGGCAGCTAATGTAGCCCCTTCAGAGGCGATACACTATGGCTCCAGCTAAGCAAACTAGCTAGAACTCTAGCAAGTCAGTTCTGTAGTCATTAAAGCTTCCAGATTGTTTCAAGGGCAGCCCCACATATAACGCGTTAGAATCATAGAATTGTATGGTTGGAAGGGGCCTACAAGGCCATCGAGTCCAACCCCCTGCCCAGTGCAGGAATCCAAGTCAGAGCATCCCTGACAGGTGGCTGTCCAGCCTCGTCTCGAATGCCCCCAGTGTGGGAGAGCCCACCACCTCCCTAGGTAATGGGTCCTATTCTCATATTGCTCTAACAGTCAGGAAGTTTTTCCTGATGTTCAGCCGGAATCCGGCTTCCTGTAACTTGAGCCCATTATTCCGTGTCCTGCACTCTGGGATGATGGAGAAGAGATCCTGGCCTTCCTCTCTGTGACAATCTTTCAAGTACTTGAACAGCGCTATCCTATCTCCCCTCAGTGTTCTCTTCTCAAGGCTAAACATGCCCAGTTCTTTCAGTCTCTCCTCACAGGGCTTTATTTCCAGTCCCCTGATCACCTTAGTTGCACTCTGAACCCTCTCCAGTTTGTCTGCATCCTTCTTAAAGCGTGGTGCTCAGAACTGGACACAGTACTCCAGATGAGGCCTAACCAGTGCTGTGTAGAGGGGAACTAGTACTTCCCGGGATTTGGAAGCTATCCTGAAGGTTACTGGAGCATGGGTCACTGTAGCCACTCACTATCCCTATTCAGAAAGGCGGCAGCTGATGAACCAGATGAAAGTGGTAGAAGGCACTGGGGCCTCAAAGGACCATGTTGGATCCAAAAGCATCCCCAAGCTGCACCTCTGCTCCTTCAGGGGGAGTGCAACCTCAGCCAGAAGTGGCTATATCCCAACTTCCCTGCTTAACCCTTTCTCTGCAGCTCCTCCCCCTGCGGGGTTCCAAACATGTGGCTGTAAGGGCACACTTTTGAGGTCTGCTCTGCAGTCGTCTGGAGCAGGGCATTTAGTGCAGTGCTGCCTACTATGTGGGGTGATCCTCCCCCTGAGATCAGACAGGCACCAACACTTCTTCTCTTTAGGCAGACATGGAAGACGCATCTGTATCTGCCTTCCCTGTGCGGCGTCGCCTCCCTTAAGTAGGCTGCACTACACAGTGTAGTAGGCAACATCACATGTACATTAACTATGTTCTGTGCATTAGTCTTTAGTTGTTAATGTTTCTATGGATTGTGTACACCACTTTGGAATCTTTAGATGTAAGTGGTTTATAAATGTTTGTAAATAATAAACAAACAAACAAACCCATGTTTGGAATGGTATTTTGAGGTGGACAAGGAGCTAAGGGGTGTGAGTTGGAGTGGAGAAGTAGCGGAAAGGGAAAGGGTTACGCACCTCCCTCCCTTCATTTCTCTGCACCAAATTGTACTCCCCCAAAGGCGCTTTTCTTTCAAAACAAAACCACCCAGCACCATCAGTGATCTGTTACATGTGTTTGTGCCCCTCTGTTGCACAGTCAAATGCTTTTCTGCTTCATTGATTTTAAGAGGACTTAACTGGCATTAACTTTCAATTTGTTATTGTGCTGATCAAGTCAAAATCTGGCTCTGGGACAGCGTCCTCCATTCTCAGAGCCCAGAATCCCCTGTCTCACTAGCTCACAACTAGAGACAGGGGGAGCACCAAGCCGCCCTCAGTTATTCATTCATTCATTCAAAGTATTTTTATCCTGCTCCCCTGCTAAAAAGGCTCCCGGCACAGCTTACATACAACCAGTACACAAGACAAGCCCTGCCCTTAAATCTTACAATCTAAGAAGACACAACACACAAGGAAAAAGGAATGGGGAGGGAAGAGGGAAAAGATGAAGCCCTTCAGGAGGACTCTTGGAATGGCCCTGCTTCCCCCTCTCATCTCCCTCAGTGCAGCCTGCTGGAATGGCTGGTAGTGGAAACCGTTGAGGGAGGAGGCGCCTCAGTTCTGGCAAGACCCAGGGAAACCACAGTCAGTGCAGTGTGGAAGAAGGAATTTCTGCAGGTACAGTTGATCTCACGCTTGCATGAGAAGCTGTGCTGTGTTTACTATGGAGCAAGAGGGCGGCATCCTCTCTTTGCCTTTGCCAAAAGATTGTTTGCCTTGGACCCAGGTTGATTCACCAGCAGGTGTGTTGGGCATTCACATCCTCCCTTTTCAGGCTGGTGGAATTTCAGGTTGGTGGTTGCAATCCACCTCCAGTGCCACCAGACTGCAGGCCACAAGAAATAATGTGTTGTGCTCACCCCACTTCTCCGAGTGGCAAGACGTTCCGGGGTGCAGCAGAGCCCACCTTGGGTTCCTTTGGAAGGAGGTCGCCGGAGGCTTCTTGGCGTTTTGTAATATTTGTGCTTATTTACAGGTCAAGCACAGGTGGTGGCGGAGCCAAAATGTGGACAGGGACAGCCAAAGCCCACTGCTCCCACATCAGCTCTCCAGTGAGATCAGTTCCCAAAATGCTGCCAGGGCTCAGACACAAACTCTCAGTCCCGTCTCAAAGTTGCAGTTGGTTATTTGTTTCCTCTAGCAGACACTTAGGTTACATCATCCTTAGCTAAGGGGCAGCATGTGTGTGCATGTGTGTGTTGGAGGGGAGCGGGGAGATGGCACATTCTTTCCCCCAAATCCTAGAATCCTAGAATAGTAGGATTGGAAGGGGCCTACAAAGCCATCGGGTCCAACCCCCTGCTCAATGCAGGAATCCAAGTCAGAGCATCCCTGACAGGTGGCTGTCCAGCCTTGTCTTGCATGCCTCCAGTGTGGGAGAGCCCGCCACCTCCCCAGGTAATTGGTTCCATTGCCGTATTGCTCTAACAGACAGGACTTTTTCCTGATGTTTGGCTGGAATCTGGCTTCCTGTCACTTGAGCCCATTATTCCATGTCCTGCACTGTGGGAGGATCGAGCAGGGATCCTGGCCTTCTTCTCTGTGACAACCTTTCAAGTCCTTGAAGAGCGCTGTCCTAGCTCCCCTTAAGTCTTCTCTTCCCAAGGCTAAACATGCCCAGTTCTTTCAGTCTCTCTTCATAGGGCTTTGTTTCCAGTCCCCTGATCATCTTTGTTGCCCTCCCCTGAACCCTCTCCAGTTTGTCTAATGACTGTCACATTCCAGAAGAACCTCCAGCTATTTCCTTGGTTGCTTCCAGACAATTATTTATTGCAGAACTGCGATGGCTCGTTCACTCACCTCCTCTGGGGGAGCCACACCACGTCCTCATCCATTGGTAATCCTCCTGTGATTCTCCAGTACTGCTTCTGTTTTTAGGGTTTTTTTTAACTGAAGAATGTCCAACCTTTCTGAGAAGGATGGAAGGGTAACACAGTCTCCTCAGGTGTAGATGCCAGGGTAGGGAACAGGTGGCCGTCCAGATGTTGGTGGACTGTAACTCCCATGGGCTCTTGCCAGTATAACCAATAGTGAGGGATGACAGGAGTTGCAGTCCAACATCTGTCGGGCCACATGTTCCCCATCCCTGCCTCAATGCTCCTCTTCCGTCTTTTTTAACAGGTGTGGTTTTGACATATTCAATGACCTATTTGGGAGCAGGTGACATATCCAGTATCACCTTTGCAGTGTGTGCCATTTTTAACACCCTTTTATTTATTTTTAATCAACCTTTTAAGCAGTGCTAAACCACTTTTCCAGCTATTTTTTTAAGCGAAACAATAGTGAAATACCACTTCAATGAAAGAGCGCTATACCCCTATATATAAATAAAGCAAAATAGTTTTTAAAACCTCTTTCCAGTCACTGCCATTTTAGCAAGATAGTTAATGGTGGTGGCCAGAACACTTTTTTTAATGATTAAAAAAAATAGCATTATCGGAATACAGTGTTATACCCCTATAATGCTAATTTAAAAACCATTTTAAAAAACACGCACGTTCTGGTCACTGCCATTAACCACCTTCCTAAAATGGTGGTGACTGGAAAGGTGTTTTTTTTTTTTCATTATATAAATCAAGGATGGGGAACCTCTAGCTTGCGGACCTAATCCACAATGGAGGCTGGTGGCTCCAATGTCAATGGGGTGGTGAATCTGCTTCTGGGTTTCAGTCAGAACCAGTCAGAACTCCACAGGAGCTCTCTGAGGTGTGAAGGATAGCTCCTTCATAGTTCTGACTGATACCCAGAGCGGATTCACTGCCCCACTGACATTAGAGCCACCAGCCTCCACTTCAAAAGTAAAGTTCTTCGAACCCATTGAGGCTGAATGGTTGGGTTCAGCACCTTGGATAGTTCCTTTAGCATTTTGACTGGTTCTGAGAGAAACAGCCTCCACTGGATCTACTGCTAATCCAGCTGACTGAGGTTCCCCATTGGGTCTGCATAGTGTCCTTGGATTCCTTCACAGGAAGCACTTGGCCTCCAGGCCTGCCCCCTGGAGGAATTCCCACTGCTATCTCCAATCTGTGATCAGAGATAATAGGGGAAATTCCCTACAGGCCACTCCCCTCCCAACTGGGAGAGCAAGTGGTACGCAGGGGAAACCCCCTGTTATCTCCAATCACAGAGTGGAGATAACAGTGGGACGTGGGCATGAACAAAGCTGGGGATTCAGCCGATGCTGGGAGGAGTGGTTCCTCCCAGCACCAGCTGAGCCTTCCTTTGCTAACACCTCAGCATCCCCAGTGAAGATGATGAGAGGCTTATCGTCATCATCATCAACATTTCTATACCACCCTATAGCCAAAGCTCTCTGGGCGGTTTACAAAAGTTAAAACATTAAAATACAATATACAAAGTTTAAAAGCCATTTACATAAAAGCATACAGACAATATACACACATAACATATAACTAAAAACAACTTTGAACTAATATATAAATATTTAAAAATCCAACAATAAAACAACACCACTTAAAACAACACAGCTTAAAAACAGTATACAAAAGTCAGCAAAAAGAAGGAGAGTTCTCAGAAGGGATGGCCTGCCGGAATAACAGCATCTTTAATTCCTGCTTAAAGACCTTCAGCGTCAGCAGGCACATTTCAACCGGCAGGTCGTTCCACAACTGAGGGGCGGCCAAGGAGAAGGTCCTCTTGCATGTGGCAGCCAGTCTCACATTAGGCAGCTGCAGCAGAGAGCCCTCTGAGGACCTTAGGGGGCGGCGTGGGATGCAGGGGAGGAGGCGCTCCCTAAGGCACCTTGAACCTAGACCATGTAAGGCCTTAAAGGTAAGAACCAGCACTTTATATGCTTGGAAACAAATTGGCAGCCAGTGTAAAGATTTTAAACCCAGTGTAATATGGTCTCCACGGGATGTCCCAGAGACCAACCTGGCTGCCATATTTTCTAACAGTTGAAGTTTCCGAACTAAATATGCAGGCAACCCCAAGTACAGTGCATTGCAGAAATCAGTCTAGAGGCTAACAGCACGTGCACCACCGTTACCAGGTCCACATGTTCCAGGAACGGGCATAGCTGGCATGTCAGCCGAAGTTGATAACAGGCACTTCTCACCGTTGCCTCCACCCAGGGTGCCAGGAGCAGGGTTGGGTCAAGAACACTTCCAAGCTACGAACTTGCTCCGTCAGGGGGAGTGCAACCCCATCCTGAACTGCTGACATACCTCAATACCTGAATTAGGACCCTTCATGAGGAGCACCTCTGTCTTGCCCGGATTCAGCTTCAGCTTGTTCTCCATCATCCAGCCCATTACCGACTTCAGGCAGTCAATCAGAGGAGTCCTACCTTCCTTGGATAAAGATATTAAGGAGAACTAGATTTGGGGGTCATCAGCATACTGATAACACTCAGCCCCAAACCTCCTGATGATCTCTTCCAGCAGTTTCATGTAGGTATTGAACAGCATCAGGGATAGAATGGAGCCCTGAGGGACTCCACATAATAGTTCCTTTTTTGAGGAACAACTATCCCTGAGCGACACCATCTGGAACCGTCTTGAGAGAAAGGAGCGGAACCACCTCAGGGCAGTGTCCCCAGCCCCCAATTCCCTCAGGCGATCCAGAAGGATACCATGGTCAATGGTATCGAACGCCACTGAGATATCCAAAATAATCAACAGGGATACATTCCCCCTATCCATTCCCAGGTGAAGATCATCCACTAAGGCAACCATGGCAGTCTCAACTCCGTATCCCACTCTGAAGCCGGTTTGAAATGAGTCCAGGTAATCAGTTTCATCCAAGACTGCTTGGAGTTGAATGGACATTGCCTTCTTGATTACCTTGCCCCCAAATGGTAAATTACTTGTTGGCCTATAATTCTTGAAGTCCAGGAGGTCAAGGGAAAGACACCTGAAGGAGGCACTTGAACTGCCCATTTGGGTGCCACTCACTGTCACCATGGAGATGACAAACAGCATGCAAAGCTGCAGACTTCACTGAGGCTCCCAGCACTGGCCAAGCCCCTTTCTCTGGGTTGAGAGAGATGCGAAACTCAGTGCTCTCTCTCAGCACAGAGCAACGCAAAATGAGCCGGCAGGGCTTATGACCTCAGTGGCTGTTGCCATGCTCACTGACGTCATCTGGCCCACGAAGGGTCTGGTGAGAGGGGATTCATCCTCCCACCTTAAAGCAGTTCCCCACCCTTGATATAACTGAAGGGTCATAGTGCTGTAAAAAGCTTTCCTTTAAGTGGCATTTTGCTATTATTATTCATTAATGGCTGGACACATGTTTTAGCACTACTTAAAGATTTAAAAAGGTAAACAGGTGATGAAAAGTGTCACCCACTGCAAAGGGTACAGTGGAAGAATGCTGAGCTGTGATAGGTTCAGCTGCCTGACAAGTCACAACCCAAGTCAAAACTACGGCCCTTGAGAAAGACAGGAGTGCAGTGCTAAGGGGGGCACTTGAGTGGATAGTACACAATGGGATGTACACAGAGAAAAAAAATGCACAATATCTCCCGACAGCAGTGGAGAGTCATTTGCAATTCCGCTTGTAGCTCACAGCTTAGTCCTGGGAGCTGCTGTCTGAAAGCTCACCTAGTCATGGTGGACCAGTTTATTTGCCAGAGAGCCAGCGTGGTGTAGTGGCAAGAGTGTTGGACTAGGAGCTGGAAGATCCGGGTTCTAGTCCCCACTCGGCCATGGAAGCTCACTGGGTGACTTTGGGCCAGTCACAGACTCTCAGCCCAACCCACCTCACAGGGTTGTTGTTGTGAGGATAAAATGGAGAGGAGGAGGATAATGTAAGCTGCCTTGGGTTCCTTGCAAGAGGAAAAAAGGCGAGGTATAAATGCAATCAATCAATCAATCAATCAATCACTTTTGCTAGGCCCATTTGGCAGTTCCAAACCGTTCTTCTGGCTCCATTCACCTCCCCATTCCTGTCTAATCCCCTGCCATCTCAGGTTGGTAGCAGGCTGGCTAGAGGCAAAGAAGGACGAGGGCGCTTGTACCTTTAATAGTCCTGTCGATGGGGGAATTTCAGCCTGTGCAGCCAGTCATGCAGAGGTGTGTATGTGGGGAGAAGCTTCACTTGTCAAAATATCCCTCTTGTATATGAGGAGGAAAGGCAAAGCAGCCCTGTCTTTGTTGCCCCTGGTCACCCTACAGATTGGCCCAGCCTGGCCAGGGGGCTTGCAGAATGTACCAAATGACCCAGGATTGATGGGAAGGTGCAGGAGCTGAGACCGAACAGATTTATGAGCTCCAGATGCCGCCTGCAGCAGCCGCTGTACAAATTTCCCTGCAGATAAGAGAGGGTCCTCGGGGCTTCGGACGTGCCTGGGAAATGGAGCAGCCGAGCTTCCCATCTGTAGAGGGAGCCCTGCATTCGAGGGATGGGGAGGTGGGACAGGGGGACTCCACCCGCCTCTCAACAGCCCAGGCCTTGGACGTGCTGTGTGCCACAGAGCTCCCGTTTTGCAGCCAGACAGGACAACAATGGGAGCAAGGAGAAGAATGGGCCGGGCTTTTCTGAGAAAGCTTGCACATGAACTAATACTGATAAGTTGAACTCTTGCCTCCCGGAAAGCACGCTGCATGCCCCAGAGGTAGCCCTCGCAGCTGTACGTCAGAAAGAAGAGTGATCTGCCCCACGTAGGAGCGCTCATAGACCAGAACAATCAGTCCAACGGCACTATTTTCTGCCGACTGCGCATGCTTAAAGTATGTAGCCCACACATGGGCATTAAAGAGCTGGGTTGCTGAGCTCAGCCTGAGTGCCCCATTTCCCATGATGCTGCAGGAGACACTGCCAAGCCGGTTTGGTGTCAAAGGTAAGCATGGTTGGACACCTGCCGAGGGGCCACACCCCAGAGGGGCCCACGGGAGAGCTCCCAGGACTTGCTCCTCCCCTTCCCCTGTTGTAATGCAAAGTATTTTGGGGTGGCTTGGCCTGGAATGGGCAATTAAGACCCATTGGCTTTAGAGAAGACCTGCTCCTGGTGGAGATGAAAACTGCCAGAACTGGTGTGTTGATATGGATTAACATAGCTGCCTGAATTTTTTGGACTCTTCTTGGGGGAGTGGCTATGGAGACTGCCATGATGAGCGCCTGCACTTCAACATTTACCACTACCCACCACTGTCCATAACTGCCCCTAAATTCTCTGTCAGCTGAGGAAGGCAGGCTGGGGTGGCGACAAAGCAACACAGAATTAAGCTACAATTGTAGTTGTAGTTAACCTGTCAGTTTCACAATACTAAAAAAAGGAGTTTGCTCTGTTTGGGGCATAAAAAGCATCTTTCTCTCTCTCTCTCTCTCTCTCTCTCACACACACACACACACACACACACACAGAATCGCATCACAAACCGTAAGGGTGTGATGTGTAGCTTATGTGAATGCCCTTCTAATGACAACTTACACAAGGCAAGCGGTCAAAGAGATAGATTATGAAGATGGCAGACATCTTGATGATGTCACAGCACAGCTATGACAGTGACATCATGGATAGGCTTCGACTGAATTTATGACTCAGATGAAACCATCTGTATATGAAGATCACTAACTTTGCTACGAAGGTTTTGTGTATGCTCTGCTCCCTGACCATAGACCAGTTCTCTAATCTGCAATGTCTATACAGATTGCAGATTTCTCTTTTCTTGGCAAAGAAATGTTTGTGACTTTTTCTTTTATTTGTGAGAGCTACCCAGCCATCCAAGTAATCTTTTCAGGTATGTGGGGAGGTGGAAGGTGCAGGAGATCTGCCTCCTCTCTGGTTGGCTATGTAGGGATGGGGAGGTGGCATCTGGGGTTCAAAATGCTGCAAGGTGAGGTGAACAGGAAGTGGAGCCCCAGCGACAGGAAGTGGGGCTGCTAGAGAAGGAGCTGACCGCTGTTGCTGCGTTTGAACTAGCAGCATCAGCAAGACAACCGCCGCCTTTCCCAGGAGGAGATCTTGACTGGTGCCTGCTGGGGCAATGCCTGAATTGCCTTTCAAGTCAGCTATCTTCAGGTTCTCGAGAGGTCATTTAGCCTGGTCCCACTCACCCCGACTTTGAGCAGCAAACAAAGAAAAAAAAGACTTTCAAACATTGGGGAAATCCCTCTCTGTAAGGCCAAAAAGACATGAAATAATTATCTGCAGACTTCCCTGTGACTCACCTCAAGGGGCATGTTTTGAGGAAATATGGGTCTCTGCCCAACCCCACCCCAATGGTCATGTAAGCTGGGGACAATGGAAGCTGTAGTCCAACACATCAAGAGGGCACACAGTTGGGGAAGGCTCAGTTCAAGCCAGAGGGCTGTGGTAGAATTACAGCACAATCCACCTTCTCAGAAGTAAATCTCACCATTCAGTGGGGCCTACTCCCACGTAAGTGTGTCTAGACTTGCAGCCTAAACAACCAGGTCCAGACAAGGCCATTCAGTTTATTTTAATTTGATTTAAACATTTCTATCCTGTTTTTTCTTTCTTTCCAGAGAAACTCAAAAGTAACTTACAGAGTTCTTAAAGAACTCAAATATAAAATTGCTGACCTTCTAACCAAAATATGCAACATGTCCCTAAGATCAGCCTCTGTAACAGAGGATTGCAAGATGGCCAGTGTAACAACAATTTTAAAAAAGAGATCCAGGGGGGATCTGGGAAATTACAGGCTGGTTAGCTTATTGTCTTTTCCAGGTAAATTGGCTGAAAACATTATTAAGGATAAAATTAGTAAGCATATAGAAGGACAAGCCCGCTGAAAAAGCATCAACATGGCTTCCGCAAAGGTAAGTCCTGTCTCACTAACCTTTTAGAGTTCTTTGAGAGTGTCAATAAACATGTGAACAGGGGTGATCTGGTAGACTTTGTTTACTTGGACTTCCAAAAGGCTTTTGACAAAGTCCCTCACCAAAGACTCCTGAGCAAACTTAGCAGTCATGGAATAAATCCTCTTATGGATCAGTAACTAGTTAAAGAACAGAAAGCAGAGTAGGAATAAATGAACAATTCTCCCAATGGAGGGATGAAAATAATGGGGCCCCACAGGGATCTGTATTGGGACCAGTACTTTTTAACTTGTTCATAAATGATCTGGAATTGGGAGTGAGAAGTGAAGTGCCCAAGTTTGCACATAACACTAAATTATTTAGGGTGGTTAAAACAAAAAGGGATTGTGGAGAGTTCCAAAGGGATCTCTCCAAACTGGGAGGATGGGCATCTAAATGATTCAATGTAAGCAAGTGTAAAGTGATGCACATTGGGGCAGAAAATCCCATCTTCAAGGATTACCTAATGGGATCTGAGCTAGCAGTGACTGACTGAGAAAGAGATCTTGGGGTTGTGGTGGACATCTCAATTAAAATGTCGACCCAGTATGTGGCTGCTGTAAAAAAGGCAAACTCGGTGTTAGGCATAAGTACGAAAGGAATGGATAATAAAACTGCCAATATCATACTGCCCATATATACATCTATGATGCGGCCACACTTGGAATACTGTGTACAGTTCTGCTCACCCCACCTAAAGAAAGATATTGTAGAGTTGGAAAAAGTGCAGAAAAGGGCAACTAAAATGATCAAGGGGCTGGAGTACCTCCCCTATGAGAGAAGGTTACAACAGTTGAGATTGTTCAGCCTGGAAAAAAGGAGGCTAAGGGGAGACATGATAAAGGTGTACAAAATTATGCATGGCGTGGAGAATGCGGATAGGGATACATTTTTCTCTTAATACTAGAAGTGAATGGGGTCAACCCATGAAGCTGATTGGTGGGAGATTCAGGACAGATAAAAGAAGGTTCTTTTTCACACAGCGCATAGTCAGACTATGGAATTCGCTACCACAAGATGTAGTGATGGCCACCAATTTGGATGGCTTTAAAAGGGGATTAGACAAATGCCTGAAGGAGAAGGCTATCAACAGCTACTAGTCCTGATGGCTCTATGCTCCCTCTAGTATCAGAGGCAGTAAGCCAATGTACACCAGTTGCTGGGGAACATGGGTGGGAGGATGCTGTTGCCCTCCTGTCCTGCTTGTGGGTTTGCCTTGGGCAGCTGTTGGCCACTGTGTGAACAGAATGCTGGACAAGATGGACCCTGCGTCTGATCCAGGAAGGCTCTTCTTACGTTCTACAACACATATTGTGAAAACAATATCAAAACATCAACAAGAACTCCACCACCACCACCACAATAATCAGTACGCTGGATGGACCCCCTAATCAGCAGAAAAGAAGCACAAACCAACCAACAGCAGCAGGAGCACAATATTTGAAAATCAAAAGCAGTGGTTACCCACCACCTAAGCCTCCTATGAGGTTAGGTAGGCCTCCATGGGGAAAGCATTCCAAGGTAGTTCCCTCCCTGAAGCTAAGCAGGCTGGGGCTTGCCCAGTAGCTGGAATGGAGGCTGTGCATGCACTGCTCTGAGCTGAACCAATTCGTCTTATAGTCGCTGCTGCCCTTTGGAGGCAGCCTGGCTGCAGTAGCCCCGTCCGGCCTGCAAATTAGGTCACTGCCACTAAATCCAAGCTGCTCTGCCAACCCCAGCCAGGGGCAATGCCACCAAACACCAGGGCCACCTGGGTCCCTTTTTGCTTGGTAAAACAAGCAATGGCTTTAAGCACTGCCAAGAAGAACAAATTTCGCACTTGTAGCAGCTGTTGGGGCCACCTGCTGGGCTTTGCCCAATGAACCAGGCTCTCTTGCCTCATATTTGCAGCAGGTTTTTTTTAAGGGGGGGGGTCGGACGTGGTGGCACAGACTGGACACCGAGGGCAGGGGGCTGGTTCAGGTGTCTGAGTGAATGTGTTTGCAGGGGATATATTTTTGTGGCACTACTGTCTGAGGAGCCCTGGGCTTCCCTATGCCTCCCACTTTCCCTGCAGTATAGCAGATTGAGGGAGCAGTTCCTGGAATACCCAGCCAGCAAACATGTGTGAGCCAGCTCGGTCCAGCTGTGTACGCCTTTTCATTGCTGCTTCTGTACCTTAATACTGCACATGCCGATCGCTTTACTTAGCTTTGATTGGGAGGGGAGGAGAAGAGACCCTCTGCAGGCAAAACTGCAATTTGCACAAAGAATTTAGAATAATCCTTCTAGTGCTGAGAGATGCTGTCACATATGGCTGTGCATCCTTACGGCAGTGAAGGCGACATTTGCAGCAGCGTCTACCAAGCCTGCTCCAGCTCTGGGAGCCTGGGAAGAGGGGATCCCACAGCACAGGGACTCTCTCTCCTCTCACAGCCTGGCTGGCTTTCTCACTCTAGGCGTCCTCACTGGCAGAGTTCATGCCCCACAGCTGCACTAGAAGCTGTGGGGCTTGATGCAACTGGAAGCATGTGTGTCTCCAGCTGTGGTGATGGCCAAGCAAAAACCCTTTGCCCGCTGGCTACATTCTGAGGAATTGCCAACTACTGTATGTACCAAGTGCCAGAATCCAGAGGCCCTCAGTCACTGTGCATTAATACTGAAGATCACTTGCAGTGCAGTCGTATACTTGTATTCCTGGAAGCAGTGGAGGCTGGTGACTCTGATGTCAGGGGTCGGTGAATCCGCTCCGGGTTTCAGTCAGAACTCTAAAGGAGCTTTACACTTTGGACAGCTCCTTTAGAGTTCTGACTGGTTCTGACTGAAACCTGGAGCGGATTCACCGCCCCACTGACATTGGAGCCACCAGCCTCCACTGCCTGGAAGTGAGTTCAATGGGGCTTACTCCTGAGTAAGTGGGTATAGGATTGCAGCATTAATGTGGGCTGTTTCAGAGGGATAGCCAGGTTAGGCTGTTGCAGGAAGAAACAAAAAGACTTGTGGCACTTTAAAGATGAATCAGTTCATAGTAGCGTGCACTTTTGTGGGCCAAATGCATTCCCTGGTTAGTAGTGGCCACTTATTAATTAATTGCCTAAAAAGTGGAAATGCATCTCTTCAGCAAAAAAGAGGACACCAATTTGCATATGCTAATTCAAATATAGAGATGCAAATTTAGACATTATAATAATTTAAATAGAAATAAAGTACATGTCATCACAGTGTGGAAGACTGCGACCAAACAACCTGTGTGTGTGCTTGTTTAGTCTGCTGTTTAGCTAACTCTTTTTTTCCCTTATAATTTTTTAATTATTTTTTTAAAAAGAAAAACAAAAGACAACAACAACAGAAACACAACAACAGAAACACAACAACAATACACATACACTAAAATATCTCTTAAGATTGTAAGGTCTCTATCTTTGTCTCCCCTTACACAACAAATGCTTATTATCATTATTCTCTAGTTCTTGTCTTAGTTGTATATCATACATTGAGTTCACAGACATTATCTCCTTTCTCCTAATTTTAACAACAGAAAAAAGAATCAACTACCTCAAAGTTCAAAATCCACATACATAGATATCATTTTTCTCTATTTCGCGTACAAGTTCTATAAAAGGTTTCCAATCTAACATAAATTTTGTTGTTGACCCATCTTTAATTATACTAGTAAGTTTTGCCATCCCCTTCATGGATCACTGCCTTGTTGTGGCGAAGGGGCTTGCGTAACTCAGTGAAGCCATAAGCTATGCCATGCAGGGCCACCCAAGACGGACAGGTCATGGCGGAGAGTTCTGACAAAATGTGGTCCACTGGAGAAGGAAATGGCAACCCACTCCAGTATTCTTGCCAAGAAAACCCCATGGAACGTATCACAAGGCTAAAAGATATGACACCGGAAGATGAGACCCTCAGGTCGGAAGGTGCCCAATATACTACTGGGGCAGAGGGTATTTCCAAGTAGCGCCAGAAAGAGTGAAGCGGCTGGGCCAAAGCCGAAAGGACACTCAGCTGTGGATGTGTCTGGTGGTGAAAAGAAAATCTGATGCTGTAAAGAACAATATGGCTAGATAGCATCACCGATGCAATGAATATGAACTTGAGCACACTCCGGGAGAGAGCACAGGGCAGGAAGGCCTGGCGTGCTATGGTCCATGGGGTCACGAAGAGTCGAACACGACTGAACGACTGAACAACAACAACAAAGTTTTGCCATCTCTGCCAGCTCCATCATTTTCTTGATCCACTCGCTCACAGTTGGTATGGTTTCATTCTTCCACTTTTGTGCATACAATAACCTTGCAGCCGTTGTCATGTAGAGAAAGAGGGTTCCCCCTTCTCTTTTACGTGTTTATCTGTTAGTCCCAATAGAAAAAGTTTCTCGCTTTAATTCTATAGTAGTCTTTAATATTCTTTGAGCTAGACTGTATTCGTTTCCAAAATGTTTTAGCTTTTTTACAAGTCCACCATAAATGATAAAACGCTCCCTCTTGGTCTTCACATAGCTGCTGGCTAACTCTTGATGGGCAGCAATTCTTATGGTCCTTTACCTTTAAACTGGACTTGGGCCGGACAGTGCTTCAGAGGAACCCTTCAAATAGAGGGCAGGCCTTGAAATAGAGGACTGTCCTGGGTAAAAGAGGACACATGGTCACCAGGTGGGTAAGCACATACATGCCCTGATTGCAGAGAGGAGGGCTTTTGCGCATCATACTGTGTTAGTCTTTAAGGTGTCACAACTGCTTCAGTAGCGACAAGGGAGTAGTGACCCTTGTCACTTATTCGTTATGAGAACGTAGGGCCTGTAGCCAGCCAGGGATGGGGGAGCTGGGGGGGTAGGGGCCCGGCACCCCCCAAATTTTCTCTGGCCCTAATTTTTTTACAAACAGATAATTAAACTTATTATGGGAATTTTATAAAGCCAAAAAGAAAGCTTTTGCTTTTCTTCTTAAAGGTCCAGGTGCTATTATTTTGGGGCAGTGCCACAGTGGAATCTGCCCAGATATTCCTAACGGTACATGCAGTTGAGGCTATATTGGAGTAGATGGAGTATTTTGACTTATGTGAATAGTTGTACATATTTTTTTTTTTAAAGAAGGGACGTGTTGCTCGGATTTATAAAGGGCGTTCTTTAAAATGCCTGTTGGTTCACTGATGGACTGGACACTTGGATTCAGTTACAGTTATACATTCAGATGAAGAATCCATTCTTTCTACACTCAAATTAATCAGTGCATCTTCCCCTTGTGAAACATTTTGTCATCTAAAAACTGAAGCTACTGGATTGCTCCATCAGATCAGTAGTCTTTCTTTTCCCTTTCTTGCTGAAATTATGCTAAAAGTACTACGATATCTTAAACCTGTAACATCACTTCTGCAGCAGAAGAAACTGGATACCGAGGCAGCATCGAAACATACTATTGGGAGGCAGGTGCAAGAAATGCAAAATGATATTGTTTTCAACAACGTTTTTCAAGTAGTCAAGAAAGCATGTGAATCTGCTGACCATGAAGCCCAGTCAAAGCATCTTCTTAAACTCCCTTGGACTTCAGGAAAGCTGATTTTAATAAACTCAGAGCACTGATAAATAGGATTCCATGGCAGGAAAACCCAACAGGAAGAGGAGTTCAAGAGGTGGGGGGAATGCTTATCAAATGACACAAAATGGGGTGCAATAGCCAATACCTTAGAAGACAGAAACAAAATTCAAAATGATCTTGAGAGGTTAGAAGACTGGGCAGAAAATAACAATGGAATTTCACAGAGACAAATGTGAAGTTCTTCATTTAGGAAAAAGAAATAACATGGGGGATTCCTGGCTTGGCAATAGTACATATGAAAAAGATCATGGAGGTGTAGCTGATCACAAGCTGAATATGAGTCAGCAGTGTGATGTGGTGGAAAAAAAGGCAAATGCAATTTTAGGCTGCATCAATAGAAGTATAGTTCCAAAATCATGGGAAGTGATAGTGCCACTCTACTCTGCACTGGTCAGACCTCACCTCAAATACTGTGTCCAGTTCTGGACACCACACTTTAAGAAGGATCCATATAAATTGGAGCACATTCAGAGAATGACAACAAAGATGATCAGGGGACTAGAAACTAAGTCCTACAAGCCAAGGAAAGATTGAAGGAACGCAGATTTTGTTGAACATCAGGAAAAACTTCCTAATGGTCAAAGCAGTCAGACAATGAAATGAACTGCCTAGGGAGGTGGTGGGCTCTCCATCACTGGAGGTATTCAAGCGAAGACTGGACAGCCATCTGTCAGGGTCGTTTTAAACTGGATTCCTGGACTGAGCAGGGCATTGGAATCAGTGGCCTAAATGGCCCCTTCCAACTTGATGATTCTGTTGTGTAGGTAGTAGGAATGACTGCAAGAATCAGAATGACTGCAACAACTGTTCTTTATTCAGCACACACAGAAGTGAAGAACTTAGCAGAAGCTCCACCCACTGCTGCTACTCCCAACTCTATAGGAGCTGCCAAGGTTCAAAAACAATAACTAACTCACAGTCGTCATCCCCCCCCCCCGATAACATAACATTTATCCCCCTTTAGCTATCATATTGTTCCAACCAACGAGGAGGTACCTTTTCATGGCACAGTCTCTGCACTCGACTAGTAGGTATGGATTGCTCAGATGACTTTCTTTCAGTAACTATGGTAGGTAAGGAAGAAGTATTGCTCCCATCACTTAGTGGTTCTGGCGCTTCATCCGGCAGTGAGAGAAACACATCAGTTCCAGAAAGATCTTCAGCAGCTACCTCTGCTGTTAACAACCCACTCTGGCCAGAACACCTTCTCAGCTGGTCAACATGGCGATGCCACACTGACCCATCTGCACACTGGGCCTTGCATGACACAGGTCCAGCGACCTCAGTGATAGAGGAAGGAACCCATCTCGGTCCAGCACCATAGTTTCTAGCAAACACCTAATCTTGTGGGACAAATGAATGGAGAGTAGGAGCTGAGAAGGCAGCATCCAGAGCTTGCTCCCATTTGCTTTGTAAGTCTTCAGGTAAATCTGGGTGGAGATGGTCAAGGCAAGTTTTTAGACGCCACCCCATAAGTAACTCTGCAGAACCGACTCCCCTTGTTGCATAAGGAGTAACATGTTGAGCAATGAGAAACCTGGCAAGGCGTGTTGGCCAGTTTCCTCCCGCATTACACTTCAAGGCATTTTTTGTTGTCTGCACCATCTGTTCAGCTTGGCCATTTGCTTGGGGACGACAAGGTGCAATGGTGACAGCCCAAATAAGGCTCTTGTCTGCAAATGTTTTAAATTCAGATGATATAAAAGCCATCCCATTGTCTGAGACTATAGTATCAGGCAACCCCATGGGTTGCAAATAAGTGGCGCAGTGCTGTGATTGTTGCAGCGGCTGTTTGTGATGGTACTAAGACTACTTCAAGCTACTTTGAATAAGAATCTACCACAACCGAGAATTTTTTTCCTTGAAATGGTCCTGCAAAATCAATATGGATTCTTGATCAAGGCTTCTTGGTCACTTCCCATGGAAAGATCATAGAATAGTAGGGTTGGAAGGGGCCTATAAGACCATCGAGTCCAACCCCCTGCTCAATGCAGGAATCCAAGTCAAAGCATCCCTGACAGATGGCTGTCCAGCTTCATCTTGAATGCCTCTAGTGTGGGAGAGCCCACTACTTCCCTAGGTAATGGGTTCCATTGTCGTATTGCTCTAACAGTCAGGAAGTTTTTCCTGATGTTCAGCCGGAATCTGGCTTCCTGGAACTTGAGCCCATTATTCCGTGTCCTGCACTCTGGGATGATGGAGAAGAGATCCTGGCCTTCCTCTCTGTGACAACCTTTCAAATACTTGAAGAGCACTATCCTATCTCCCCTCAGTCTTCTCTTCTCAAGGCTAAACTTGCCCACTCTTTTCAGTCTCTCCTCATAGGGCTTTCTTTCCAGTCCCCTGATCATCTTCGTTGCCCTCCTCTGAACCCTCTCCAGTTTGTCTGCATCCTTCTGAAAGTGTGGCGCTCAGAACTGGACGATGACGCCTAACCAGTCCTGAGTGACCCAAGATGACACCTAACCAGTGCTGAGTAGAGGGGAATTAGTATTTCATGTGATTTGGAAGCTATGCTTCTATTAATGCAGACCAAAATAGCATTTGCCTCTTTTGTAGCCACATCACATTGTTGGCTCATATTCAGCTCGTGGTCTACAACAATTCCAAGATCCTTCTCGCTTGTAGTATTGTTGAGCCAAGTATCACCCATTTTGTAACTGTGCCTTTGGTTTCTTTTTCCTAGGTGCAGAGCTTGGCATTTATCCCTGTTAAATGTCATCCTGGTGTTTTCTGCCCAGCACTCCAGCCTATCAAGATCACTTTGAATTTTGTTTCTGTCTTCCAGGGTATTAGCTATCCCACCCAATTTTGTGTCATCTGCAGATTTGATCAGCATTCCCTGCACCTCCTCCTCCAAGTCATTAATAAATATGTTGAAGAGCACTGGGCCCAGGACTGAGCCTTGCGGTAACCCACTTGTTACCTCTCCCCAGTTCGAGAAGATCCCATTGATAAGCACTCTTGAGTCTGATTATGTAGCCAACTGTGGATCCACCTGATAGTTGTTTCATCCAGCCCACTTTTAGCTAGTTTGCTGACTGTATAGGCCCCAGGCCTGTAACCAAGTCACCTGTATTTCTAGAGGGGCCTAGAGACTCATAATGCTTTGCTTAAGTTCATTATTGCTGTAATTTCCTTGCTAGTAGGCCTTTGAGCATGTGAGACTAGTCAAAGGTCGATAGTAGCGGCCTCAGCACATTCCATGCTAACCAAGGCTAGTATCTTATCCAGGCCTAGTATGTGCCTAGGAAGTGAGGCTATGTTTATGCCAAGCTGCAGGTGTCTGTGCTTAGAAAGTTTCCGGTTGTTTTCCTTCTGAACAAGCACTGTTGGTCTATGATGGGAAAGTTGTAGACGAATGCTAATTACCACTTGCTGCTGTCATGCTGCCTCACTGCTGACATGTATGGTAGAAAACCCATTGTACCCCATGGCTCTGGGTTCAGAGAAGCTGTCTTATCCAACCATTGGGTACGCCTGTGTGCTGATTGTACTCAATAAAGTATCTCCTTGTAAGTAAACCTGGATCTGATTTATCACTATCTTGGCACCTCTAACCTAAGAGTTTGAAGCTCACAGCCGGGGCAATACAATTGGCACAGCGAGCAGGGTGCCAAGAATACTGCTATGTTCAGATTCAAAGGGAAGGAGAATGCAGGTGTCAGCGTGTTAAACCGGCTCGCAGTCGAGGAGGACTGCACACCAGTGGGTCTGGAAACTGCGTTGGAATCTCTGCGACTGGAAAAGTGGTCAGCTAAAGAGAAGCAACGTGCAGGACCTCTAGCATGGCTTGTGCTGACAGCGTTGCAAACTGTCAGGCAGAATGAGTCAGAATGGAGAGAGGAAACAGCAGAAAGGCTCAAGGACAGGCTGGGAGAAGAGCAAGATCTGAGGCTGTTAATTAGAGAAATGTTGCAAGACAGCCTGGCCTCCAATGAGGTGTGGGAGCATGAGGCTGAAGAAGTAGTCATTAGCCAGATACGCCGAGCTCAGAAGAATTGCCCAAAGCATTCCGAGGTGTGCAACATCATCACCTCACCCAATTGGGATGAAATCCCTAAGAAGTGGAAACTGAAGATGAAGACCCAGAAGATGAAGACGAGGAATGGAGTAAAGGTGAAGAATCAGTGCTCCCAAGCTAGACCCCTCTTAGAGGGGAAAGCATGCCGGAGGATGGTCCCAAGGCAGAATGAAGCAGAGAAACCATGTTGAAGATCTCTGTCAAGGTAACAGTGTTTAATTTTGAACTGTTTTAGAATTTCACAGATCCTGTAGCTATTGACCATCAGCTATATGATTTCTGAAGAGTGTAACCATTAAGCTTTTGCCATGAGATTCTCTGTGATAAAGAAATCTCACTGATTTGGGTGTCCGGTGTCGGACTGCCTGAGCATGTGCGCTGAAGAGATTGAGAAACCAGACAGCATGTTCCTGGCCAAGCCAAAACATTACTACCATGCTCCTGCAAGCTGCAACAAATTGTGTAAGCTCGGAGACCCAACCTGATTGAGAAAAAAAAGATATCGTAGTAGCTGTCTTCAAAAACAGTGAGACCTGCATAGCTGGCTAGCTGACGCTGTCAGCAAACTAACTTTGCTGTCAGCAAACTAACTGCAAACTAAGACTGGTTTCCTTTTTGATGACCGCAGTGGAAAAAGCTGACCTGAGTCATTTGTTACCCCTGACAAGGCAAAGATTTGGCTGCCGTTTACCTCGTGTCTTGTTTTGAACCTGGGATTTACAAATACAAACTGTGACACTCTACTTTCAAGTCCTGCAAATCACCCCGCCGCCTCCCAAAGAAGATGGATGGCTGCGTAATGAATGCAAGTATAAGGCGACCCCCATCTCTCTGCAGTGTCCTGAGTTTTGGCACTTTGTTTCAGTGTGCCAAGTTGAGGGAGAAGAAGAAGAGGGGTGTGTGTGTCACATTGTAAATCCCTAGCTAGCCTACCTTGTAATAGATAGCCCCAAGAGTTTTTCCCCTCAGTCAATCCTCAGTTTCCTTAGTCCTCATTTGAAAAGCATTGGAAAAGTTCATTTGTTGCTCCCTTGCTGCTAAGAGCCATGCAGTTTAAAACTGCCCCTTAACTAAAAGGTGACTTTGGGGAAGGGGAGGGGATCATAGCCAATTAGCTCTCCTTTTCTCCTTGCAAAAGAGATGGTTTCGTTGTTTTTAATGTGTTTGAAATAGCTTAGATTGAGATTTCCAGGTAGACCCATGGAAATCTTGGAAGCACTGGCAATGTGTTTACAAGCTCCCTAGTTAGACAGTCGCTTCCCCTCAGCATTCTCTGAGCAACCAAACCGAGAAAGTGTGAGGGGAGAGGAGTAAATTTTTAGAGTGAAGAAGTGTTATGAGAGCAAAGATAATGTCTATGATAAGGCCTAGCTTCAGTAATGCAGCGAGGCCTTGTAAGTTATAGCCATGATTTGATCAGAAGTAGCCTGGAAGGGTTTAGGCCTATTCAGTTTTTAGAATGTCAGAGTCTGTGTGAGCTTATCTCTGTTATTCTCAGAGCAGAGCCATTGGGAGTCACCCAACTCCCTGTCCGCAGCTGAGCTTAGCCTTAGCAGGCAGGGAGGCTGGAAGATGTCTGTGAGAACCTGACAGAGGCAGAGTGCGATTTGCAGAAAGGTTGCCCAAGTTGAAACATCACAGCTGGAGAGCTGAGCAGTGCCGCTCTGTTTAGTCAGAAGCCTTGCTAAAAGGCTAAAGGCCCTTGTCTGTCGAGGGATCTGGAAGGAGTGTAGGGTCACACCTTCCCCTTTTGAGCTGATGCAGAGGCAGAGAGCCTTTGCTGGAAACATCTTGTCTCCATTGCCCAAAGCCTCCTCTGCTTGGATGCATCATTGTTTGGACTTTTTAGAGACACTCTGCACATGGACTGGAACTTTGAATTGTTAAAGCCTTGCCATGGAAAGTACTGTGAGGCTTTTCATAGAACTCTTGATGCTGTAGATTGTGCGTCTGTGCTTGTAGTCAGCTCAGTGTATGGCAGGCTAGGTTTGATCTACAACTTTTGGACTTCCCTCTGCCAGAACTCATGCAGCGTGGAGTTGCCGATGCAAAAGTGGTGGCCTAGAACTTTCTGCATGTGTGAGTATGCCCTTCCCTTGGTCTTGATGGGCCCTGACTGGGTAACCTGGAGGAGCAGTATGATTGCTAGAACGGCTCCATCATGCCTCACCATGCAAGAAATGTTTTCCAGTCATGGTGTTAGATTTCAATGAAAGTTTGTTGTGTGCATTTTATGATTTCTTAAATACTATGTGATATTTGCAAACGTTTTTATTGTCAGTTGCAACCCCGAATGACACTGAGTGTGGTTCCCAATGGTTTGATGTTAGTGCCACCCAGGACAGAGTCTTCAGAGGTAGCATGCAGAAGGCAAACAAATCCATTAAAAAAGAGAAAGATCGTGCAAGGGCAAAGACAAAGACAAGGGTAAAGTCGAGGAGGAGAAAGTCAGAGAGAAGGAGAAAGTGGCGGAAGGCAGAAGGGGAAGAAGGCAAAAAAAAGCCTATCCCAAATGTGCGGCATGGGGACTGGTGTAAGGCAGAAAGGTTTAAGCAAGTGAGTATCTGTTGAGAGAGCTTGGAAGTATAGCACAAAGGCAAAATGACTTTACAGCCTAACTTGCAGAGAAGACAAGTGAAGGGTTAAGGCTGGTGCATGGCACAGAGAGTTTTATGTAGAAAGTTTGAAACACGATCTGCAAAACAGGCAAGTCAAGAAGAGAAAAAGAGATTTCTCTTCCCAAACAAGGGGAAGAAGTAATAGCCCACCTTTGAGCTGTTACATATCAACAAAGTATGATAAATCACAGCGTCAGGGCTCTGTATGCACAAAGTGAGCAGAGAGAAGGGGAGTCCCTCTTCGACCCGATTTCATACTGGTTTCAAAGGATCGGGGGTGGTGGAAGTGAGTGGTTGCAATAATTCTGACTGTTATTGGCAGCTTTATAGCTCTGTGTGCTTGCTCATATGGCTGTTGCATTTTAAAGTATATATTCAAGTAGATGTCGACCCCCTTGGTGATCAAACGGCAAGGCAAAGAAGATTCGGCCCCCTGGGTATCGTCCTTTGATCATCTGAGGGTGGAATGTATTGGCCCCAGGAGCGTAACCAAGTCACCTGTAGTGTTAGAGGGGCCTTGTTGTTGTTGTTCGGGCCTAGAGATCCATAATATTTGCTTAAGTTCATTATTGGTGCAATTCCCTTGCTAGTAGGCCTCTGAGCATGTTGAGATGAGTCAAAGGCCGATATCAAGATGTGCCTGGGAAGCTAAGTTTGTTTGTATTAAAGCTACAGGTGGCTGTGCAGAGAACCAAACATTTCTAGTCTATGCTGGGAATGAACGATAGGGGGCGCCTGCTGCTGTCATGCTGCCTCACTGCTAACATGTATGGTATAAAACCCATTATACCCCATGGCTCTGGGTTCAGAGAAACTGACTGATCCAAACATTGGGTATGCCTGTGTGCTGTAAGTTACTCAATACAGTACTCCTTGTAAGTAAACCTGGATCTGATTTATCACTATCTTGGCACCTCTAAATTAAGAAGTTGAAGCCTACGGCCGGGGCAATACAATTGGCGCAGCGAGCAGGGTGCCAAGAATATTGCTATGTTCAGATTCAAAGGGAAGGAGGATGCGGGTGTCAGCGTGTTAAACTGACTCCTGGGCTGGCCACAGTTGGAGCTGTGAGGTCCGGTTACAAAGCAATCGGCGGTCCTGAGCAGACCAGGAGCATGCCCAGAGGCCGTGAAGGACTGCATGTCAGCGGCTCTGGAAACTGTGTTGGAATCTTTGCAGCTGGAAAAGCGGTCAGCTAAAGAGGTGCAGAGTGCAGGAACTCTGGTATGGCTTGTGCTGACAGCATTGAAAACTGTCAGGCAGAAGGAGTTGGAATGGAGAGAGAAAACAGCAGAAAAGCTCAAAAACGAGCTGGGAAAAGAGCAAGATTTAGGGCTGTTGATAAGAGAAATATTGCAAGACAAACTGGTCTCTAAGGTGTGGGAGCGTGAGGCTGAAGAAGTAGCCAATAAACGGATGCGCCAAACTCAGGAGAATTGCCCACAGCTTTCCGAGGTGTGCAACATCATCACCTCGCCTCACTGGGATGAAATCCCTAAGAAGTGGAAACTGAAATTGAAGACCCAGGAGATGAGGCCAAGGAACAGGATGAAAGTGAAGAATCAACACCCAAGGCACAGGCTAGACCCCTCTTAGAGTGGAAAGTGCGCCAGAGGACGGTCCTAAGGCAGAATGAAGCAGAGCAACCACATTGAAGATCTCAGTTAAGGTAATAAGTGTTTAATTTTGAACTGTTCTAGAATTACATAAAGCCTGTAGCTATTGACCATCAGCTATATGATTTTTGAAGAGTGTAACCATTAAGCTTTTGCCGTGGGATTACCTGCAATAAAGGAATCTCACTAATTTGAGTGTCCAGTGTCGGACTGCCTAAGCATGTGGGCTGAAGAGATCGAGAAACTGGACAGGATGTGTTCCTGCCAAGCCAAAAGCGCTACTACCATGCTCCTGCAAGCTACAACAAACTGTGTAAGCTGGGAGACCCAACCTGATTGAGAGGAAAAGAAGATATCATAGTAGCTGTCTTCAAAAACAGTGAGACCTGCACAGCTGGCTGGCTGACGCTGTAAGTGATGTTACAACTGCAAACTAAGACTGTTTTCCTTTTTGAGACCCCAGTGGGAAAAGCTGACCTGAGTCATTTGTTGCCCCTGACAAAGCAAAGATTTGGCTGCCGTTTATCTCATCGTGTCTTGTTTCGAACTTAAGATTTACAAATACAAACAGTGAAGCTTTACTTTCAAGCCCTGCAAATCACCTGCTGCTGCCTCCCAGAGAAGATTGATGGCTGCGTAAAGAATGCAAGTATAAGGCGACCCCCATCTGCCTGCAGCGTCCTGAGTTTCAGCACTTTGCTTTTGTGTGCCAACGTCGGAGAATTTCTCCACGAATCTCCGGGAGGCCAAATGCCAACGCATTTGGCCACCTGAATTGGTGGGGAAATTCTCCGCCCCCCCCCCCCCCGGGATGGGACTTACCTCGCGCGAATGTCCCTCGCGGCGGCGGTTCGGCGGCCGGTCTTCCGACCGGTTGCCACCGCCACCATTTCCAAGTAAAGTGTAAAAAAAAAAAAAGTCATAGGCTACGTAAAGGTTTACATAGCCTATCACAGCTAGATTTTCAAAGTCAGCCGTGATAGGCTACGTAAATCTTTACGTAGCCTATCACGGCTGACTTTGGGGGAAAAAAAAAAAGCGCGTAGGCAAATGGCGGCGCCCATGGGCACCGCCATTTGCGTTCCTTATTTGGGCACAGGTAGTCTACGTAAAGATTTACGTAGACTACAGCGAAAATAAGGGCAACGCAAATAGTTTTTTTTACACTTTACTTTTTTCTTTCTCGGCCGGGGAGACAGGGCGCTCCCCCCCGGCCAGAATTTCGGCGGGGAGGGGCGGGGCAGCTCCCCACCCGCCAAGAATTTCGGGGGGAGAAATGGAGCACCTCCCCCCCCAAAAACAGCTGTAGGTCCAGGTAAGGGATTTTTGTCCATCCCTAGTGCCAAGTTGAAGTTGAGGGAGAAGAAGGGTGTGTGTGCCATGTTGTGAATCCCTGGCTAGCCTGTCTAGTGATTGATAGCCCCAAGAGTCCCCCCCCACCCACTCAAGCCTAAGTTTCTTTAGTCCTTGCTTGAGAAGCATTTCAATGTACAATTGTTGTTCCCTTGCTGTTAAGAGCTGTGCAGTTCAAAACTGCCCTGTTAAGTTTACTTTTGCAGAAGGGGAGCATATGTGTTTGAAATAGCCTTGATTTAAATTTCTAAGTAGACCCATTGAAAGCTCAGAAGCACTGGCAATGTTTACAAGCTCCCTAGTTTGGGCAGTCACTTCCCCTCAGCAATCTCCAAACAACCGAGCCGAGAAAGTGTGAGGGAAGTAAATTTTTAGAGTGAAGAAATGTTATGAGAGTGAAAATAATGTAAAGGCCCAGCTTCAGTAGGCCTTGTAAGTTATAGCCAAAATTTAGTTAAAAGTAGCCTAGAAGAGTTTGAGCCTATTCAATTTTTAAAATGTCACAGTCTGTGAGAGCTTATCTCTGTCAGTGTTCTCAGAGCGGAGCCAGGGGGAGCCACCCAACTCCCTGTCTGCCGCTGGTCTAGCCTTGAGGAGCAGAGGAACTCATTCAAAGCAATGAGGTGTTCCTTGACCATATGCCTATCGATCTCAAGCTGCAATCCTGCCCCTTCAGCCTGTACTTTGCCTTTGCCGGGGGGCTCATAAACCCTCTTTTGGGAGAAGACTGAGCCAAAGTAGGAATTGAGCACTTCTGCCTTTTCCTTGTCATCTGTTATCATTTTGCTATCCTTATTTAACAGCTAAACCACCGTTTTTTCCCACTGTCTTTTACTATGCACGTATCTGAAGAAAGCCTTTTTGTTGCTTTCAGCATCCCTCGCTAATCTCAGCTCGTTCTCAGCTTTAGCCTTCCTGACGCTATCCCTGCAATTCTGTGCTACCTGCCCGTATTCTTCCTTTGTAGCATGTCCTTCCTTCCACTTCTTATATGTGTGCTTTTTTGTTTTCAGGTCATCTCTAAGCTTTTTGTGAAGCCACACTGGCTTCTTCTGTTGTCTTCCACTGTTTTTTTCTTGTTGGAATTGTTTGTAATTGTGCCTTGAGAATTTCCGGTTTTAAAAACTCCCACCCATCTTGGACTCCTTTTCTCGTTATTATTATTATTATTGCATTTATATGGGACCTTACTGATCATCGTTCTGAGTTTATTAAAATTGGCTTTCCTAAAATCCAGGGTACATGTTTGGCTACACACAGCTTTTGCTTCCTTTAGAACCAAGAACTCAAGTATAACATGGTTGCTTTCCCCCAGAGTTCCTGTACTTTATCCACTAAGTCATCTCTGCTGGTTAGGATCAAGTCAAGGATAGCCGATCCTCTAGTTCCTTCCTCTACTCTCTGTAGGAGGAAGTTATCAGCAACACAAGACAGGAATTTCTTGAAAGGGCCATGTTTTGCAGAATTTGTCTCCCCACAAACATCGGGGAAATTGAAGGCCCCCATTACTACTACATCATGCTTCCTTGAAACATTGGCTATTTGCTTTTCAGAAGTTTCATCCTTGTCTTCTCCTTGATTGGGTGGCTGGTAGTAGGCGCCGACCACCATGTTCCTTTTATTCTTTGCTCCATTTATTTTAACTCAGATGCTCTCGATGGGGCTACCAAGCTCCTACTCCTGTATTTCTGTGCAGAGATATGTATTTTTCACATATAGTGCAACCCCACCTCCCTTTCTGTTCCTCCTGTTCTTTTTGAACAAGTTATATCCTTCAATTGCTATATTCCATTCTATCCCTCTTCTAACTACTGGAAGGATGGATGAGAAAACTATCTGGGCCCCAAAGTTCTTGAGTTTCCTTCCCAAAGATTCAAAGTCTGACGTGATTTCTTTGTAGCTCTGCTTGGCAGTATCATTTGTTCCCACATGGATGAGAAGAAAGGGATACCTGTCAGTGGGCTTTATGTAGGCAACCCTTCAGTCATGTCTCCAATCCATCCTCCTGGGAGACAGCATACTTGGCGAGTCCATGGGTCTTCGCGACATACTTGGGTTTTGATCCCACGCAGCAAGGAGTCTCCCACTACTACTACTCTTCTTGTTGTTGTAGGCCTTGGTTTCATCGCCTCTGCTCAGCCTCTTGCTTGCTCTCTTGCAGGTTCCCCTGTAATTCTTCCTCTGCAGCTGTCCTCCAGTCTCATCCTCAAGTACCTGGAAACGGTTCTATAGTTCCAGTGCTTCCACTGGTGCAGAGTGGCTTCTAGTTCTTCTGCTCCTAACTGTCACCCCTTTTCCAAGAAGTATCCCCTACTTCATTTTTCCCCACCTGAGCAGTTTCCTCTTCTGCCTCAGCTTGCTGTTCCTCTTCTAGCTTCTGTTCTTCACTTTGCTGCTGTAGTTCTGTCCAAGAACTCTTCGTGTTCTCTTATTCCTTACAGGGTTGACACTCGCTGCTCCAGTCCTCTTACTTTTTCTTTCAACAGCGTGATCGACTTGCACTTGTTGCAGGTGTAGGCCATGTTGCTCTCAGGCAAGAAAACAAACATAGCACAGACCTTACAGGTCACCACCACTGGAGAGTCTTTTCCTTCCATACTCTCTATTCCCTTTATGTTTCTAGCTTTCCGATTATACTGAAATAGCCTGTGCTTTGTCCTCTATTCACTGGAGGTAAAAAACACAGTCCCACACTTTGCCTTTTTCTCCTCTTCCACTGCAGCTCCCCTGGCCAACTCCTGTTTGCTCTCCCTGTTCACTCGCTCTGATCGCTTGCTCTCTGGGACCGTGCTTCCTTGTATAGCCCCTAGCCTAGTGGCTTGACAAGTACTGCACTCATTTACAGTTTTTTCAATATTTGAGTCAATACCTGGCCACCAGACATAGCTCCTGGCCAATGCTTTCATGCAAACGATCCCTGGATGAGCTGCATGCAGTGTGGTCAAGATGGTTTGACGACCCTTATCTTGAATAACAACACGGTTTCCCCATAGCAGACATCCCTTATGGGCAGACAACTCATGCTGACAGCGTTTGAATGCCCCTCTGGCAGTTCCTCATCTGCCCATCCCTTCCATACCCAGTTTAAAACACGAGCCAGTACAGGATCTCAGGCAGTCAGCCTAGCAGTTTGATCAGCCTGAAGAGCTGGGTCAGGAAGGGCTTCTAGCATCAAGAGTTCCAGTGGAGGAGGTACAACAAAATCTGGAACTTGAAGTGGTACCCAACTCAATCCATTGGCATTAGCTATTGCCTTTCCTGGTTTGTAGACAAGTGTATAATCATAAGCACTGAGCAGAATGCTCCAGCGCTGCATGAGAGGTGACAATATGCAGGGAGTAGGCTTACCAGGAGAGGAGATTCCTAAAGGAGGCTTGTGATACGTGCGTATTTCAAAAGCACGGCCATAGAGATAGTTGTGGAACTTTTTGACTCCTGCAATAACAGCCAGGGCTTCTCTGTCCACTTGTGCAAAGTTTCTTTCAGTGGATGACATAGTCCTTGAATAATAAGCAATTGGTGCCTCTGTACCATCTGGGAACTTGTGGCTTAGCACAGCACCAACCCCGTAAGAAGAAGCATCAGTAATAAGGATTAGTGGCTTTTTTTCATCATAATGTACAAGCACATAATTTGAACTCAACAAATGTTTGAATGAAGCCTTCTCATGCTGGCTGGTCCATTTCCATAGAACTCCTTTTCCCAGCAAGCAATGTGGTGGCTCAGCAATGGTAGCCTTTTGTGGAAGAAACACATAGTAGAAATTGATAAGTCTCCAAAAGGCTTGAAGTTCCTGCTTTGTTTTTGGAACAGGTGCATCATGAATTGCATGTATTTTTTCATCAGTGGGGTAAATACCAGAAACATCAATACGACGGCCCAAAAAATGTTACGCTGGAGGTTCCAATTTCACATTTCTCCTTTTTTACATGAATGCTGGATATATCAAGCAATGTAGGACATCTTGAAGTCGTTCAGCAAGTTCTTCCTCTGTTGATTACATGGGCAGGACATCATCAAAATACAGTACAATACCTGGAATTCCAGAAAGTAGGGTTTCCATGAATTGTTTGAAAAGTCCGGGGCCACAGAAATTCCGAACTGCAGACGCTTTACTTGAGATGCCCCTTGATGAGTGATTATTGTTTGGGCATCTGCTGTAGAATCATCAACAACCAACTGTTGATATGCTTGGGCCAGATAAAGTTTTGCAAAGACCTTCCCTCCACCAAGAACAGTGAAGAGTTGCTTGACAGCAGGCACTGGATAGGGATGCTGCTTAAGTGCCTTATTCACAGTACACTTGTAATCCCCACAGTCTCACCTTCTCATTAGGCTTTAATATCAGCACAATGGGCGTAGCCCACTGGGTCTGTGTAACTGGTTCCAGCACCCCTTGTTTGATGAGGTGCTCAAGCTCTTCTTCGGTTTTCCCCCGCAATGCAAAAAGCATGTTCCTGGCTTTCATGTAGATTGGTGCAATGGATGGATCCAGATGGAATGACACTGGCTTCC